>NW_015090911.1:108282-403230 GCF_001431845.1 Calidris pugnax | reverse complement strand
GGGTTTAATATTTTTCCTAGAACTTTTTTTTTTTTTTTTTTTTTTTTTTTTTTTTTTTTTTTTTTTTTTTTTTAAAAAAAAAAAAAAAAAAAAAAAAACAAAAAAAAAAAAAGGAGCTGAAAAGGAAGGAGAGGAGATAATGATGCCCGCCGCGAAGGCAGCCGATCAGGCAGTGCCTCCCCCAGCCCCTGCACACACAATCAGTGCCAGCTGTAGGCCAATTAAACCCAGCCGCTCACAGGTGTTCGCAGAAATGACGAACACAAAAGAAATTCGCACTTCAGAACTGCAATATTTAAAAGCTTTGAGGTGGAACCAAGAAAGATAAAAGCCCGAATTAAGTTTATTGCCACCTTGTGCTTCACTCTAATGCAGGTTTTGAACAGGGCCTCCCATTGGTATTAAAAGTTGGATGAACATCTGCATTTAAAATACAGGAAACCAAGCACGTGAAGTGCTTTTAAAATGCCAGTTGCCATAGTAGACAGGGGGCTTTAGTATATGTTCATTTATTATTATAGTTGTACGGCAATATGGTAAAATATATTTGCCAAGTGGGCAATACAAGTTCAACTCTAAGTCAACATAATATGCTAGATTGCTTAGATTTTCATAAATATTTTTGATGCTTATTTTCTCTAAACATAACTCTCATTTCCCAAAATAACAATTTCTTTAATTTTTAATGAGAACAAAACCATGGTAAGATCTTATCATGCTCTGTTACATTCAGATTAAAAACCACAAGAGGGGAGAAAACAGGAAAAGAGAGGTAGCCCCTTGAAAACTCTCCGTGCTCTCTTAAGTGGTCGAATGATGGGGACTATCCAGTAAGTGAATTCTTTCCCCGTCTCCACAGAGCAGCAAACAAAGTATCTGTAAAATGAATTTCTCTTTATGGTTTTATACCAAAAATATGTATACAAATTAACATCCAAATGTCTTTAATTCCCATGATATGTCTATTAAGCAGCCATTCTCCATAAGGCTGTTTAGCTATCCAAACAGCAGCCTAAAATTATTATCTCTATAAGCTTTCCATAACTTATCACTCAGTTCCTATGAAAAGCCATTAATTTTGGCCTCTCTCTATCTTGGTCTCACAGGAAATATTCTGCAAAGGGATGTAATAAAAATGTGATTTCTGCCATCATTTCATTAAAATTCCCTGTTAAATTTCTATCTGAACAGTGTACATAATATAAAAAAACTCAGGGCTCTTATTAATGGTGCTGTTCCTTATGATATGGACTTTAAAAAATAATGAAGACTATTTCTTACTTGTAAGAATATTGTTCATTTTTCATTCCTATTAAAATTTAATCTGGAAGTTGTTTAAAAATGTTTAAGTTTCATTATATTTCGACATCTTAAGAAGGGAAAAGAGCTAGTGAGTTCATGAGCAGGAATGCTGTCACTCATCTGTTCTTCCACCCATATCTCAACAGTAAATCACTCATCCTATCTATGATTCAAGATATCCATTCGCAACATTTTAATACATACCCATCTCATGGAAGCGCCGTGAGACATTTTCTGAAGAGCTTCAGCTCCATAGGTAGAGAATGATGAAGAACAGAGGAGCAAATTACTTTCTCTGCTTAAGGATATCTTTTAAGTTTAAAGAGAAGGTTTTTGGAGGTTTAGGTTGGAGTTGAGATTTTTGGTATGGGGTTTTGAGTCGATTTGGTTTGGGAGGGGGTGGGCAGCTGAAATCCACACAGAAAATTGTGGTAAATACACCATGAAAAAATGCCACCGAGTCTTCAATAGGAAACCATTCTTAGCAATCACTCTCCTGAGTGGAATTGAAGCAGAATTGCCTTTTTGAAACTGGAAAGCCAAGTTGTGTAGAAGCTTAGCCTGGTTCTCAAAAGCAGAACCAGGCAGCTCTCCCCACAGCCTGTCATAGCAACGCCAGGTTATTTCACGTTTTAGGAGCTTTTTAGATGGTTTTAGTGGTCTAACTTCAAACAGTCTTGCCTCTGCTTCCTTACCCCCGAAAAGTCAGTGGTGAGACAAAGGTCCACACACGTCCTGTGGAGTCCCACCTACCTCGCTGCAAGGGCACGTCGCGCAGGGCACGTCCCGGCACTCACTCCAGCAGCGCTCAACACGCTCCAGTCAAGAAAATTAGACGCGTTGTGGCAACACTGAGTTAAACGAACTGACAGTAACCCACCAAGAAAACTAAAATTAAACTATCAGAACTAGGACATGCATCCTCGACAAACATTGTGCTTAAGCACTTTCTACAATCAGGTCTTTTATTCAGGGGTCTAATTTTAGACATCTAAGTATAAAAATTCTGGCCCATACATTTAATGGAAGCGCGCGATTGCCAAGCTGAGAATGTTAAATCTAATTTTAGTTTTTCTTTGCATACTTGTTTTTTTCACACAATTTCTGCAACTGAATAGAAAAAAATATCTGTGATGTTTTCTGGACCACATTCACAATATTCATTTTAGTTGTTGCATTTTGAGTAGTTATAAAGCCTACTCCAATGAATTCGAGCTTTTTCATTATTCCCAATGAGACCAAAATTTCATTCTCTGCAGTCAAAGTACTTTCTGGTAATTTTTTTCAGTCCTGAAAATATTTCTATTAAAATTAATGTTAATACATTTTGATCTGCACACATCCTAAATTAGAAACTTAAACTTCTCTGAAAGTCTTCCTTTTAGATCTTTTTATGCAATTATCATCCGGCTGTTGTGCTACAGGCAAATTTTTGCATTTTCTTCCTCACGTAGATGGTTTCATAACAGGGATATATTGATTTAAACTAGTTTCATTACTACTAATGCTCTGCTAAATTTTAAAGACAACGCAATATTGAACAGAATAATGTGTTCTATTAATAAGCATACTATTGAAATACTGAGCAGATTTATTACATTTGGATGTTCAAATAAACACAAAGATCATTTTCTATAAATCATCTCCTGCCTAAAAAGATGACTGAAATGGGATTTGATTTTTTAAAAAGTAATAAAAACAATGAAAACTAGTTTGAAAAATTAACCAATGGATTTTAATCAAAAAATGTATTCTCTAATCAGACACGTTTGGGCCTTGTTTAAAGCAGTACTTATTACCACAGGTACAAAGGTCCTTTAGAGGCACTGGTTGTAGCAACAGCTTAAGGAAAGAAGTTCAAAAAGAGATTCAAGCTCTGTTTTGTAAATGAAATAAAGCAGAGATGGCAAAACTTTAAGTCCACACAGCACAGCGCTTGGCTCTTGCACGCATACTTAAGCTGGCTCAGGAAGCAGGAGCTAAGTATCCATGTCAGTGCAGTATCTGCTTGAGCCTGCTAATTAAGCTTGCTGAGAAGAACTAATTACTGATGCAGCTCTGCTGCTTCTGGGAGCCGAGCTAATACCACTATGCGGTACAACACATCAGCCCATTTGGAGCCGGCTCAGGCACCTGAGCGAACCAGGGCACGAGCCTGCCCTTAAGTAAATCATTCCTGATATCAAAACAACAAATAAAGATCAAATAAAGAAACGGCTGTTTCTTCAGCAGTGACCCCGCGTGCGATCTCCCGCAGGCCCCCTCCTCCCTGCCTCATCTCGCCAAGAGTGCCTGAGCAGGGCAGGACTCCCTGAAAGATAGGAAAATAAGCACCTTCTGATTGCCAGCCTAACTGTGAGCGAGGGTTTGCACACACTGAAATCTTCTTCATTAACTCCGCAACAAAGCATCCTCATTTCCCCCGTTTCTGATTGCCACAAATATCGCACTAAGTGCTGGGGTTAAAAAAGAATGCTTTAAGCCATTTTCCAGCACGGATTTCAGCTGCCATAAAACATTCGCTTCCTATCTTGCTCTAACAGTTCTCCATAAGAATACTGCTAAAATTACATGGGAATCCAAGCTGAGGGAAAAAAAAGCAAGATTGTAATCAGAATAGCAAGCCCTGCTAGGGCTAACAACAACTGCTGGTTACTACTGCTCGAAGATAACAGCGAGGCAGGCAGGGAGCACCGCTGTGCACTCAGCAAGCACATATGGCAATATGCTTCTGTGGTCACCCTCTCCTTCCATCTCTCCTACTGCCACTACTTATTTTCTTTCCTTTCTCTGCTGCCGGTACCCCAAACTGTAAGCTTTGCAGGACAGGAAACTGTGTTTTATTTACATGTGTGCAACATCTGCCTAAACGACTTCCAAGGCTGCCGGTGGCGGTCCTGCCGTTTCCCAGCATCTCCGCGGAGGCACAAATAAAACTAGAAAAAAATCCCTGGATTCGTGTTTCTAGTTTACGACAGCAGCTCACAGACCCTGGCAGTTCTCTCAGTAGTTTGTACTTATTTCCAGGCTGGGGACTCCGTCGCCCAGAACGGCGCCGCGCGTAGCAGCAGAACACCACCGGCTGCTTTGCCAGAAGAGCCCTATCTGCTCCCTGCAAGCCTCACGCTGTGCTCCTGCAAAGCCTCAGCGTGGGCCAGAAGTCTATATCTTCCTTCAATATACACGCTATACCTGAAAGAACAGGGCTTCGAAGCGCTTCCACAACACAAACAACTACAGCAATTTTTTTTTTTTTTTACAGCCTGCCATTTCTGCTTGCGCACGCTGTACAGCCGACAAAAGGTTATGCATATAAAATCGTTAGGTTACAGTTATTATCTCGTTAGAAAGAGCATTTTAAGAGTGTTTGAGGAATAAGAGGACTGCTTTTTTATTAATATTTCAGTAAAACTAGGAGTGTGTAGTACTCGCTTCTGATGTAGGGAAAAACTCATTTCAACTCAGTAATCCAGCATAACTACATCCTCAAATCCCAACATGCCTCCAAAATCTTAAAGACATAAAATTGGGCCACGGTCAAACTCTAACCCAACCTTCGCTACTTCAGCGGAGATCTCCCACTGCCTAAACAAGTTCTCTAATTACTGCTGTGTCGAAATCTCTGCCTGTCGAATATTAAATCTTTATAATCCCAATACTGATTAAGTGCATTTTAAAATGTTCCTAACAATTATTGTCATTACAGAGGACCTCTCATTGACCTGTGCTGCAAACTTCCTACTCTTCCAATCATTTTACTCCCTACCCACATTCTCTCTACAGCCTACCACAAAGGCATAAAAGCCTTTTTTTCACTAAACGCTCTCATCTTCTATGGGCAGCGGAATTTGGCAAACTTGTGACACCCACTGTGTAGGAAAGGCATATACTTACCCCTAGTTACAAAGTAAATGTTAGAGTTTCTTCCAAGTTTGAAAGAAATACCAACTCTGGATCTCCACAAAGCCCTCTTACCAACATTACATTATAGATAATCTTCACAATGCTTATCAGAGAAGATTACCCTCTCAACAAACAATAACCTGGATGAATTCTTCTTCTCCTGGGAGTTTCTACTGAGATAGCATTATCATAGTCCATAAAAATCATCAACAGACTACATCATCTCCCCATTCCTTTGCTTGAACACATCTCCCTGTTTCTACCCTTCGTCTTTTTCTCATTCTAGTCTTACACTCCCATTTCCCCCATTTACTGTTAATCTCCAGATAATGACTTCTGTAACAAACAAGTTACAATGAGTTCTCTAGGTAAACATTATGTAAATGTCAGAGGTCTTCTGCTTATCTTCAATCATTCTCTATCTATATTGGCTTATTGAGTAAATTATTTGCCAACTACTATTAGCCCTCTTCTCACTTATGTCCTAAAACAAACTTTACAAATTAAATTAATAAAAGAAATGAGGATTAAGCACATCAGGTCTCACTAACATACTGAGTCTTTAGCAAGTTACTCAAGATTATTCCATGCATTCTTGTCTAAGGGGAACAACCCCTCTTAGCCAGCATGCTTCAGGATTACTTCCCCCAGTCCCACTCCCTCTGAACAACTGATGGGACCAATGACAGAGTGGACCTGACCAAGTATTTGCTGGCATTAGCTCACTACCTAGCCAGCACTGCTACCTCCTGCTAATGCTTTGGTTTCCACGAACAGGCACAATTCAGGCTCATTACTGCAAAATCAGTTTGCCAAGATGTAAAAACTCGGGTTCTCACTTGAGGTTCCTGGGCTTATTTCTGGCCAAAAGGAAAAGCAGCATGCAAAAGCAGCAATTTGAGGAGACTAACGACGCCACTGGCATTTAAATGTTTTGCCATTTTGCATGAGCGCTTCTTATGGTTATTTTATATCTCATAAGTAGAAAAAAAAAATATTAACAGACTTGATTCACCACTCCTACCCCAGCACAACTGCGCTTGTTTCAATAGAGGGCTCTGGTGCAAAGGAGTAAGCAATGTCATTATGAGTCATGACAATGCTTCGTACTTGTGGTTTTCCAGCGCAGAACTTGAAAAGCTTTCCAAGCGATGGTGGGAAGCACTGTTAACCTCACTATACAAACAGTGAACTTAGGCACAGAACGCTGAAGTAATTATCCAAAGGTCACAGAGTGAGTCAGTAGTAGATGCGGGACAAGAAGCCACTTATATTCACTCCCAAACTCTCTAATGGAGCATCCCCCTCCCGCCTCGCTGCAATGAAGTTTTAAGTGTAAATCAATAATTGAGGTCACTGAAAACTTTCTGCATGCAGAGCGTAGTGAAGTCATCTTCTAGGAAAGCACTGACAAAAAGCAAGACACTTAATGAATTTTTCAGTGGTCCTTATGTAAGGATAGAGCATTCCAGGAGGTGGTGAGAGGAAAGGACGCTTGCTTGGGAAGCCCTGTAACAGGGCTGCAGTGACAAATCATTACTCCCAGAACACTGCTCAAGGAAATGTAATGCTGCCATTTTCCAAATGCTGGGTTATAAAACCTTTCACACATACAATATTTAAAACCATGAATTACCTTCGAGAACGTATCCAAACATCTAACAGTATCGAGTCATGCTAACGGTTATCTGTTTATAGGTCAGGAGGGCAGTAAATTATTGCAATGGAAAGTAGTAAAGCCTGCATTGTATCTAGTCGTGCTGTTTAACAGGTGATAGTGAAAAGTCGGTGATGCATGGAAACTTCAAGTTTTTATAGCTCCTGCCTCAATCTGTATTCACTTATATAAAGATGTCACATTTTTAAACATTTAAAAGTCAAATTGTCTGGAGAATAGATTCATATAAAATTTATTTTCAGAAACAGATATTTAGCCTACTGCTATCAGAGTTGATTGCTCTTATGTATAAGCTTTATTCAAGTTTCTACAGGTTTGAAAATACAAAGACTGACATTTCAGATCCCATACTCAAGTGTGTCATTAACCAGAAATTGAAATGGGAACATTTCCACTTTCTCAGAAATACTCAGTTTGTTAGGGTGATAACTGCACTAACTGCTTTTGAGTTTTTGTGAAGCTACTAAATATGACTCTACTGCAACACAGACAGGAAGGAGGAGTCACAATGGCAAAAGAAAAATCCTGAATTGGTGCCTTACCCAGCACAATATGCCTTGAGAATTGAATAATTTCAAAGCTCTGCCAAAACAGCTATTTGTAAGTGGCTAATGGCAAAAATGTTTTATTCTGTTTATGTCAAAGACATGTTTGTCAGGCACTGGACAGCCAGACAAATCAGGGTCTAATTAGTTCAGTCAATTCCCTCAGTTTTATCCTTTCAGTCTACATTGAGTTATTAAAGCATCAGAAATAAAACGCTACTGAGACAGCAATAAGGGAAATAAGATGTCAGAACTCTATTAACAATGGTATTTTCAGGAGGCAATGTAAATAGAAAATAAAATTTATGCAAGAAATATGTATCAGTAAGTAATACTCAATATAATCATCCTACATTTATCTTTAAATGAGCTTTTACCTCCAACTGATTTAAAAAAAAATAATGCTTCAATACATAGACATCTTGACTTCTTTGGAATAGTGACCATCATTCAGATTCAGATGCCTACCTAGTACAAGAAGATACTGGTCCCCTACCCAAATACTACAGTTGTACAAATAACAGTATGTGAGTAATTATTTATTCCACCCTTGACATTTAGCCAGCTCAGAGATAAAGTGTGACAGTTAAGCTGTTGCAAGATAAAAAGAACCGGAAAATGCCACATTCAACTGAAATGACAGGAAATATTTAGGTAGACAGAATGCAATAAATTTGGCAGACTTATGGGAGTTTAATTGCCCCTTTTTGAAAAGGTATAAATACATGTAAAAACCCCTGTAAGGACCAGTTTCTGGGAGGAACAGATTTCTGACAGGGGTGTCTAAATCTTCATTACTTGAATGTGACCAACACAGGAAGGAAATTTTCTCATCCCACGGCAGAGGTGGTTGGGTTGGTGGCAGCAGCCCCCAGCTCTGTGCCAGGCTTCATGCAGGCACCAAGAGGACTAGGACCAGAAGCCCCAGAGGGGCTGTCACAAGTACCAGCAACTTTCTGGTTGTACACTGGCTCACACTTGCTAGCACAGACAGTGAAAAGTTGGCTACTTCAGGCAGCATCTGCCACCCAAATAACTGAACCTCATTTATTCCCAGAGGACAGTAGGATTGACTTTTTTTCTCCCCCCCTACCATGGTGAAATAGCTCATCTACCATGATGGCCTGCAACTCCCACCTTAGCTCTCACTCAAGTGTCTCAAGTCACCTTGTTTGTTGAACCACTATACAGAAAAAACCCTTTGCTAACAGAGGGGAAAAAAAAAAAAAAATCGTGATTTTACCAGAATCTTCACTGGGTAAGGAGAGTTTTTTCCTGAGTGTTTGTTTAAAAAATGACCAGCTCCCCGTTTTACAGTGTTTCTGACATTTCAAAACCTTCCCACAATATTCTCAAACTAGCTTATTATAACAGAAGTATTCATCTCTTATTTCAATGTATTGAAATATTGAAACTTTCTCCTATTAGGAAAAAAAGTTAAAAGGGCATAATGAACATCCCCGCTTTTGCCAGGTCTGTTTGGCAGCCTGCCACCTGGAATAAGCTCCCACACAGAAGTTTAGACTCATGAGTCCAAAAGGTTGAAGACAAATTAAAAGGAATACTTACAATATTTACTAATATTAACACAAGGGATTAGTTCAGCATGTAAATAGCACTAATGATATGTCTGAAAATCAACAAGCCACACCAAGAAAAACATGATCTTACTTACTACTTAGGATTGTACACTTTGTGTTCAGTGATGATCATCTTAATGATGATTCCACCTAATCATTCATGAAAAAGTAAAAGGAGTATCCTGGTATTTGATAAAATAATGAGGATTTCAGAAAAGAAAAAAAAAAGATGCCCAGATTCTTCTAAATTGAATCATCAGCTGGATTTGAGTCACCTTCTGGAAATGCCTCACACTTCCACTCTTGCTTTCTACAGAGAGACCCAAGAGTGACCAGTCCCATCACACACATTGTTAAAGAGGAGGAATCAGGAAGTACCTTTCTAATTTGATAGTGTTCACCAAGTTATAAAGCCTGACTGACAAAGCACTTAAAAAAACCAAAATCTACAAGTTTTAAAATACTTTTTTTTAAAGAAAATCTGTAGTCATCTGCATTAACTTCTATAGCTATAAATAAGCATGTTGTTACAATTACAGTACACTGGATAAATAGCTATAACAGAATTAATACTTACAAGAAACAGAAAATAAAAATGCATAGGGGTGTGTCTAGCTAATAGAGGACCCCAGTTCTTTCTTCTCTTGTTTCACTGACAGAAGTGCAGACTCTTCATTTCAGAGAACATGATCATTTTTACCTCTGATGAATTAAGATGCCCATGAAATGAATCCATATAATGTGTGCATTTGCCTTATGTCATCCAGCCCCAGAAGTTTTTTCCCCCCATGTTGAGACTTGCTCTTTGTAACCCAGCACAGCCAAAAAGCCTACTTTTTATACAAGAAAGTCCGAGACCAAGTGAGTTCTCTTTACAGTACCTTGTAACTAGACCAACAATTCATCTTTGCATTTACACAGCATTTTAAATTCACTCAGCTTACATGCTTTAACAGTGGGCATCACCTTCTATTTAAAGAGCAAGAAACTAAGCCCAGAAAGCAACTAACTTATGGCAAGACAGTAAAAGAACACAATTAGATCGCAATTCATCTGCTCACCAGCCCTCACCTACCTGGTAGACCACAGCAGCAGTCCCAATAGCACACTTATATGCAGAATTCTCATGGTCAGCAAAAGTAATGAAAAATATTAATCAAAACTTCTCATGTCCCTTTAATGACATTCCCATGGATAAAATGGAAAACAAAGGCCTAAATATTTAAAGACCTTTCTGCATGTGTGTCTGAACTCTCATTTCCTCAAGTAAAAAAGAATTCCTCCATTTTACCGAAATCTTCAGAATCTACACAGAAGACCTAAGATAACATGTTAAAAGGCTGATGTCTGTTGATTAACTAGAATATTCAGGTGAAAAATAAATCTATTATATATGTAAATCTATACATTGACACGATGATTGCCCATGCTCCCAGGCACAGACAATAGGAGCATTTTTGCATTAGCAGGCTGGTCAGATACACAATCAAGTCCTTCCCATGCAGGGGTGTGCATGCTGCTGCCTGAACAGTGATGTGCAGACCATGTCCTCTGCTGAAAATCTCTAGGGACTCCAAGGCAGTCTACCCACAGTTAATGCAAATGTTAAAGATAAAAAAAACCTGTTCTGTCCCCATCAACCCCATGCCTGAATGTTGACACTCATTACAAGGGACACTATTACATTACAAGGGACTCCAAGAACACAAATCACCAGGAACCTCAGAGTTCCTCACTGAATGAGCACTGAAGGGTAAGCATCCAAAAGGAAGAGTTATGCTAAGAAGCTCTATTGGAGTGTAGTGTAGTGTTGTGCTTTATGTAATGAATGTATGGACCTCAGGAGAAGAAGTGGTGTCCAAAGCTCTAACTTGAAGTCCAGGAGTGACCTCAGCTGCTCACAGGCTGTTCTACTTTGCAGTCTTATGAGCTCATTTAATCAGACAAGTTGTCTATTAAAATCTTCAGCCTCATTTTCTGCAGCCATGAACATAGAACCATAGAATCATTGAGGTTGGAAAAGACCCTGGGGATCATCAAGTCCAACCACCTACCCTACTGTACAAAGTTCTCCCCTACACCATATCCCCCAACACCACATCTACACAACTCTTAAACTCATCCAAGGATGGTGACTCAACCACCTCCCTGGGCAGCCTATTCCAAGTGTCTGACCACTCTTTCTATGAAGAATTTTTTCCTAATGTCCACTCTAAATCTACTCTGTTGCAGCTTGAATCCATTCCCTTGTCTATTGCTAATTACCTGTGAGAAGAGACCAGCACCAACACTACAACGTCATTTCAAGTAGTTGTAGAGAGTGATGAGGTCACCTCTCAGTCTCCTCTTCCTCAAACTAAACAGTCCCAGCTCCCTCAATTGCTCTTCATATGATTTGTTCTCCATGAATGGTTCCTGACTTAACTGATGTTCTTGATATGACTGTGAGTAAAAGCTTTTCTGCTGAGGTTTGAAAGTGACATTAGCCTGCAAGAGTGGGTCCTTGATCTAGCTGTAGAAGGCCCCAAGGTTGTTACTTCTTTGTGAAAAGTCCTCTGTCTGAAGTTTTAGAACAGAGACTGCAAACTGACAGTCTTCAATTAAGGTACTGATGTTCATGAACGAGCTCCAGAGAGTAAGAGGAGTTTCTGAAGTTACACACCAGAAAACAAAGACAGTCTAAAAATTTGTTTGGCCTGCTCCAGCAAACGGGATTGTTCCTGCTTAGGAAGAGGAGAACAGATGGGGAAAGACATAACATGGAATCAAATGCATCTATTATAGATTGACTAGAAATGACTTTATTTCAAAGCAGAGACCAACCTAAAGGTAATCCAGACTTCTGAGAGAAGTCAGAGGACATCACTGGCTTTCCCCTACTCTAAATCCTAGGAAGTATCCCCGTCAGCCTGAGAAACCATGTATCTGTGTGGTTAGCTCTGACTGCTTTGGTTTCAGATTGAGAGTTTTCTTGCATAAACAAGAGAAACTCATGTATCTCTGTGTTGATGGTACTATGAATCATCACTGCCACATGATGGTTGTGAATGCCTGGATGTTTCTACCCACATCCCAAGGTCTGAAATCATAAGAGCAAATTTCCAAAATGAAATGTCTTCTACTATACATCTGGAAGTGGGACATTTCAGACAGTTGCTGGCATCTACTGTGAATAGACAGCAACCAAAAATTGTTATGCAATGAGATTTAATGCATTAGCTGGATCAGGGATAGGTAACCAGGCTGTTCTAAACCATAATCACATGCAATGTGTATGCTGCCTTGCAATAAATCCTGCAGATGCACAGCCTGTGCTGATGCCACCTCACCAGATTTCTGCTTATATAGGGAAATAAGTCCAGCATTCTCAAGAACTTCATGAATTTGTCCTATGCTGGATAAAATCCCAGGAGGAGAGTCCTTACAAACTTCAAATGGCAAACTGTGCATCAGGAAAACTTTTAAGTTCAAACTTTTTGCAGCTCAAAATGAAAAACTCAAGCTAAATCTTAGGGTATTCAGAACTAACTCAGAGAGATATTTCTGCAGGCAATCATCCTGGTACAGACAGATAACAAATTCCCACCTTCTTAGCTGAAAGAAAATTACAGCCCTGGCTCTTCTGAAAAGTCTTTCTGCCATACAAAGACCAACCTATAGTGCCCTGAACTGATAATCACCTGGCTTTCATTAAATAAAAACACTTCTAATTAAACAACCTGAATAACACACAAAAACACATGCTTTGCAGGCAAGAGATGGTAAACCATTTATCTTTCAATATAATAATCACTAATATCATGCTATCTGGAATTTAACTGATGAATAATGGTGTTTAGGTTATGAAGTCCTAGATCAGTGTACAGCCTCTATTTGTTTCAAGAAATAGAAACTCTAATTCTTTCCACTTCAAGAAATAAAGGTCCAGTTGTTGGACTATTGCTACCGCTCCAGAAGCATTGTCACTTCTTTACCAAAACAGACTCTCACAGGATGATCTGTCTCTTGAACAAGTGTGGTGAAGAGAGAATACAAAATAGTCAGAAAAATTCAGGTTGGGAGGGAACTCTGCTAGTTATCTGGTCCAATCCTTCAAATTACATTAGTTTGCTTGTTCAGTTAGGCTTTGAAAGTCTCCAGCACTGGTTTTCAACAAGTCAGAACCTTCAGGAATGTTATCTCGCTCACAACATACAGGACCTGCCACACTTAGAGGAATCCAAGGAGGTTGTTACCAAAAACTGGTCAATCGAGTACATGAAAAACTCAACTATTGAAAAAGGCAAAAGACAGCAGAACCAAAAGGCATACGCATAGGTCAAATGGACTAACACAATCAAAAGTGCCAGCATTTGGGTAGGCAGCTGGGATGTTTGCACTCCTAATAGCTGTCAGCTAAACAGGTAACTCCACAAAGTAGAGGGTAGATCAGAAGTTTTCTTAGGATCAAGAATAGTTTGTGTTGGAAGGGATCTTTAAAAGTCACCTAGTCCATTTTTCCCTGCAATAAGCTGGGACATCTGCAACTAGATGAGGTTGCTCAGAGCCATCCAACCTGACCTTGAATTTTTCCAGGGATGGGGCATATAACACCTCTCTGGGCAACCCCTGCCAGTGTTTCATCACCCTCATGCTCAAAAAATTTCTTCGTTACATCTGGTCCTATATTTTATGCCTTCCTCAAGACCTGTGGTTTAATACAAAATCTTTGACTTCAAGTATAGCCTTATGAAGCCTTGCATTCATTGAAGAAGCCTTACTCTCACTTTAAAGGGAGATTGAGAGGATGGTCACAATGGTCTCTCCCAAAAGCCACTAAAAGGGTTATGCTGAAGAAATTGCAATATCTGATCTAAGAGTTTGTAAAGTGCTTCTCAAGGACAGGCCATCCTGCTACAAACTTCTAAAATTTTCGTACAAATGCAGAGGTATCATTTCACAATAGCAACAATACCATCAGAAATCTGCAAGGCCAAGAGAGCATTTTCCTGGAAAGGAAGGCATTGTCTTCTTTCCAGAATTATTACACAACAGAAAAATACATACCAGAGATGAGAGTCCACCTAAGGAAAAACTTCCACAGAAAGGACAGTTTTTAAAGCTAAGTGGATGAAACCAAAAGAGGCATCTTCAAAGGAAAGAAAAAGAAAAATCAAAAGACCCTAAAGAGAGGAGAGACAAGGCTGATTAAAGACAATGGAACAAAGAGATGGTGAACTGGCACAGATCTCAGTTAAGCAGTGAACTGCTCACACCTCGCTTAAGCAGTGAGCTGAGAGTGAAGTGCTTATCACCACGAATTCAGCACCACTCACAGCACGGAAGCAGACGGGGCTTTTATGCCAGCCAAACGGTTCTACTAGGGCACACATTTCCAGGGGACTGAGCCCAGGTGGAGTCCTATTGTGAATGTTAGCAATATGCAGATATTTCCATACTGATGTTTCCTTTTCGTCGAAACATTTATGTCCATCTGCATTACTGTTTGGTGCTAGCATTTTTAGGGAAAGACAGGTAAATTAACTATGACTTGGTAATCTAGAGGTGAAAGGAAAAAGCATGTTTTTTCTTCATCCTGTTTCAAGGTAGTGTGCTCCAGACCACCCTAAATTTGAGCTATCATCTCTAATCACTTTGACAACACATGAGGAAGCGCCCAAAACCTGACATTCTAAAAATGAGAACAAAAACTTTATCTCCCTTTTACAGATAAGAAAGGCATAGAGAGAGATCAGAGGATTTGCCAAAAGGAACACAGGTAAGAAGGCTGGGCTATTCCAGGTATTTACTCATGCTAAAACTCTGTCTCTGTCTGGCCTTGTAAAATTATTCCAATACCCTTGGGTCTTCAGTCAAATTAGTTCTTTATTTATTATCCCAGTTCTCAAGTATCTTTGATATGGGCTCATCCATTGTTCCTGTACAGCTGGGTAAACAGACAAAGTCAATTCTATCATGCAGGTTTACCTTATAGCATTCAAAACCCTTTGCATATATGGGATATATTTTTTTTTTCTTTAGGCAAGATAAGAATGCGTTTAAAGGTGACCTGTGTTGAAAAAGAGAGGAATGGGAAAGTCTGGAGACAATCAGAAAGTAAGGGCATCTGAAGACTGACTTGTTTGTTTCAGTATCCTTTTCAAAGGAAAAAAGTAATAAATTAAATAGCCAATGTTTGAAGTTTTAGTATGTAATCACCCTTATTAAGACAAAAAAATACAATGATATGGACAAGAATTTCAGTTACTGACATGAAAAGGAAACATGGATTTCTAGTCCTTGCAAGTAAAAAGCTTCCTTTGGACTCTGAGAAATGACACCACAACTGTGTCAACATTTTTCAAGATGAACAAATGATTCAGGAGAAATAGTAACATTTAAAAGAAAGTAAAAAAAAAATATTATCCTCCCCACAAAACTTAATCTTCTTAAGATTTTACAATCTTCTCAAAGCAGACCATGTCTTTCACTCTGCTTGCACAGTGCTTTACAACAGTACCTCGTTCCTGATGAGGGCCTCTGGCATTACTGAAATATAAACACCAAACAGGATGCAGACAATATACTACATAAGAAAGGGGAAGAGCAGATATCCCATTAAAAATAAATTCTTGATATTGCTCTGTGTACAGTCCCACTCCATATTTGTGGAGTGGGGGAAGAACAGAAGCTTAAAACACATACACAACAACAATCTTTGTAAATCAAGGGAATTAGCAGATGTGTTGATAATCTTCCACAAATCTTCCACAAATAAGAAACAAAAGCTGCCAGCTTAATAGGCAATACTGAGACTACAGGTATTATCTTTCTTTTAGGTGAAGTAGCTCAAGAATCCCAGTCCTGCAGAAACTCAGCCGCCTGTCCAACTTTCGTGACTGAAGTCCTACCCTACACTGCAGAACATCTACAGACTCATCAGCCAGACACTTGCCAAAGTAAACTGGATTCTTGCCACTGTTTGAGATGGCAGTGAAGCAGTGACTATATAACTAGGTCAGACCCGATTACCTAGAACAAGGGCAACTTTCTTTACATCTCTGTTTAAAGCTTATGAAAATGGCAAAGACTGAACATTTGGGAGCTGCAGAAAGAACATCCAAAAATCATTTTTGATGGAAGAAGTTTAACTACTCTTTAATATGGATGGTATTTTCTATTAATATTGGGGCAGGAGCCTATTGTTCAGTAGAGCTCTTCACTTCCTTTACACAAGAGCTATCTCTTTGAATCTCTCTGAGTCAACTTTAGTGACCACTTTAATATTCACTTTACAATTAATGCTTCTTTTTATGGGTTGGAAGAAGGTAAACCAATTTCAGTTCGGCTTCTAGGTATTGAATTTATTATAAAAAGTTATGTACTTAAAACTCCTATAATGAAACCAGAGGCATCATGAGATATTAACCTAGAGTTAACGCTGAGAAGGCCAGTTTGAATAATTCAATTCATGTCACCTTAAGTATCTTTTCAAATGGAATTAACTTTATCTCACAAAAAAGGAAGCTCCATGTTCCAGTTACTGATTATTGACTCCACGAGAGTTCTGTCTTAAATCATCTCACCACCATCTTCCCAGCAATTTTATTTCACTACCACCAGAACGCTTCTTTAAATTTCGAGGGCTGACTTTTGTTATAAAGAAGCAATATTAGGTAAGAGGAAAACGTGATTTCAGAGTTATTGCTGCCGGTAGTTGATGCTAAAACAGACGAAAATAAAAGTTAACACCAAAGTAGCTGCATTAGTCCGATATAGCTGCAAACCATGGCTGCTTTTCAGCCACAGGAACACAGCTACTGCAGTGTTTGCCTCCCACACAACTCCACCTCTTTCTGCAACAACGCCACAGATGTTTAACGCCGCCGTTCTCTTGACCTGTTAATTGTCTCATTCTAACACAAAGCCCAGCATTTAAAGATTGAAAGGAGATGCTTTGAAATACCTCTCTAAACCCAGGGGAAAGTGACAGCTCATGGCCAGCGTTATTGTACAGTAAGAATGAGGGAGCCGGGCAAGCGAAAAGCAGGCAATGTTAAGATATAGGTGTAGCATTGGAAATGAAACAAAACAAACAAGTAGGAAAAAGATGGGAAAATGAACAGGAACAAGAAAGAGCAGCTCATAACAAGAAGAATAAAGAAGTGCTTCGGTGCAGAGTATAACTCTGCAGTCCCACGTGTTCCTGGAAGACACGGGAAAAATTGGAAAGACATCTTGCATTGCAGCACAGATGCCCCAGTAACATCAGTGGTCACCTGGAATGGGAAACACTGATTACCCCTCCTAGACAGTTCAAATAAGTGAAAACTAGGGAGCAAGCTAGTACCTATTGATTTAAAGCCAGACATACCCAGGATTTCCTTAGTCCAGTCAACAACAGACAATAGGGAAAAGATTCAGGATTCAAGCAAAACTCGGGAAGACTTCCTTTAGCCTAGCATTTAAACAAGGCGGCTTTTTTCAAAGCCCAGCTTAAAACAAAAAGAGCAACAGCATAAAAGCTTCAGCAGGGCAGAGAAACCTGGCATGGGCAGCGCTGAGGAACAGTTGGAAAGGTTTCTGGATCTGCCCCCCTCCCAATTCCGACTTCCCAAAATCCCCCCCTGCTGCATTCCCCACCAGAGTGCCTGCTGGAACCAATTGTGTTAAGACAACACAAAAATACAACAAAAAGAGACCGATCACAACCCTAAAAGCTCACAGTTCAGGTATTACAGCAAGAAGAAAAAAGATAGCAAGAAAAAAAAACGTGTGTGAAAATAACAAAATAGTCCAACAAGAAGCAGAGTGGTCACTATTCTTCAGATTTGATAGCTACCACGTGAAGGAGTGTGTCAGGAAAGAAAACCAACCCAATGTGGCAGTCTGGCAAATATTGCCACAGTTTCTGAGCTGTGAGGAGAAACATAGCATGAACCACTTGTTTGGGAAAAAAGGTAACAATTTATAAAGCCAAATGCATTCAAGATATAAACAGCTCTAAGCCTACCAGGACTGCATCAAAAGAAAATTGAAGAGGAAGGCTAGAAACATAAGAAATATTTTGCAAGCTATAAGAAAAACCAATTGAAACACACTTTGACAGGTTTTTACCTATGCTTACAAAGCTTTGCATAGGGCAAGAGGGCCAGGGTAATTTCAGACCTGCTAGGCTGGAGCTGTAGACTAAGTGGCCATAAATGAAATGTTAAGGCAAGCCTCGATATAATGTCTGAATTTGCATTTGTGGACAAAAGTACCTGTTAAGTATAGAGAAAAATAATGGGATCAAAGACAAGCTTGATAGAATTTTGCATGTGAAATTGGAAAACGGGTTCAGAGAAGTCTCTGTGTGACTTCAGAGTGATTAGGAAGGCAGAAGAACAACAGATGAACGTGGATTGCTGTACCATCAGATGCTGATTTGACAGCTAATGGTCTGAAGGTTTCCTATTATCTGCTTCTCTGGAACCACAGATGCGATTAAACTGGGATACTAGGTGCTAACACAGTACAAGATACGTGTATTTGAAGTTGAAAGGCTAAAGGTGGAAGGTTAAGCACCACGAAACCTCAGAGAAGTACTGGCATCATTCCAAACACAGCTGCCACACACTACATGGTGGACTGCTTTCCATGGAAATCCCCAGCAAGTTGCACAGCACAGGCAAGAATGCAGGCACCATCCATTCCCAGAGAAAAAGGCTCTTGCTTTGAACTCAATGCTGTCACAAAATGGAAGCAGATAAAAGTACCAAAGAATAGAAATGAAATGCTTATAAATACTAAAAGCCTGAGAAACACCTCAATGTCCAACAATGTATTTTACAATAAAAAAAAAAAACCCACCACCAAAAACCATCAGCAGCATAAAAAAAATTATTCTTTAGGCTGATGAAGTTGGAGGACTATTGCTACCTGCTTCACGAACAGCATTAGAAATGCACCTCTTCCTTCACAGGCTCCTGAGACAAAGGATTTGTGCAATGCTGTTAATAGGGAAGGTGTGAGCAGCCAGCATCAGGCCACCTTCTGGATACTCTGTGCTGGTGACCTGACTTCTAGTCCTATTATAAGCATTTAAGACTTTCAGCAAAAGAAAGGATCAAGGCCCCATCCTATAAAAAAAGGCATAGTCTTATGCAGGGAAGACTCTGGAGATCTGCAGATGGAAGCTGCTCAGAGAGAAGAGCAGGTAAGAACATTAGGTGGAGCACTTGCATAAGTAGTCTTCATTTCTAGGGTAAAATCCACTATCAGCAGGGATGCAAATCAAAACTATCTAGCTATCAGAAAAAACTATCAAGCAACCATGTTTTCAAGTCTTTAGGCGCATGCATCTGAGAAACATTTTACCACTTAATTTAACATGTTGTATTTCTAGTCAACATCTTCTGTTTTTCAACTGCATATATAATTATAGGTAGCTCAAATCAGATGGGCTGCCGCACAGACTTGAGAAAGCACTTATTGACCAAATACATCATCTGTAATGTCCTTTTCAATCATCAAAAGCCGCAGGGAAAATTTGAAAAGCTGTATCTATAGAGGCTGCAATTATTTTACTGTTTAAGAAACATGACAGAAAACAGAAGAGTATCTTAACTTTTCCTTAGCAAAGGCATGGATTCCTACGATTCCTACTCCATGGTCAATTAACTTCACCCATTTTATTGACCCAAAACATGGGGGATTTTTTTGTTTTCCTTCAATCCGTGTATTAAGGGAAGGACTCATGGGAAGCCAATCACAACAGTATTCAACACTGTGCAATGCAAGACAACACACTTAAAGTTGCATTTCTAGTAAAAGAGAAAAGATGTCTTAAAGATGTCATTAAAAAAGGAGATGGGAGAAAAGAGCTTACCTGCTTCTCCTTTTCCTTGGCAGCACTGAGTTCAGACAGGGAGAGCGATAGTTTTTCCTGCTGCTCAGCTAGGTACTTCTGATAAAGGCTCAAAAGTTCCTGGCATTCTCTGTACTGCTGCTGCAGAGGTGAGGCATCAGAAGTTAAGGGAAAAACACTCTTTAGCAAATGGTTAGAGTCAAATAGATACCAACTTACTCTGTGTAAATATGATTTAGATCCATAACAGTTCAATTTAAAAACAGATACTGTGTGTTTGAGTACTGCCTAATGATGATAAATCTGCCTAGAGATGAATGTTCAAGTACAACCTTCTTTCTACTCTGACTGGAAAAAGAAGGATTGCACCAAATTCTTTTATCATTGGAAAAGGGACAGCAGCAGGCGGCAGGTGATGACATTGTTTCAGCTGGAACAATTACAACCCTGTGATTTGTATTCAGCAAAGCCAGACATTACCAATGTTTATTTATAAATAAATAAATAGCCAGCCAAGTAAGTAAATAGTCCATTTTTAAGCACAGACATGGATTCACAAGCCCACATAACCAAATCCAACCTCTTTGCTTGAGCACCAATGGCTCCAAAACCCACAGCCACAGATGCAGCGCTGCAGGCCTTCCAGAGACCAGCAATGATTTTTGGACAGTGATGGGGAGAAGCAGCAACTGTGGTGTTTGCAAGGATATTAGCAAGCAACAGTGTCCTGCCTTGCTCGCAGCATTGAAATTCCAACAGGAGATAAATCTGCTCTTCACCTGTCATTGTGTAATTCCCTCCCTTGCTCATGTAGCATGGTAAACCATTTATGCTCCCCTCTCTCCCCCCTCACTTTTAATTATGCATGCAGATGGGATAAGGGCTCGCTGTCCAAAGAGATTACTCTGAATAAATACTTTAATAACAAGTCACCGCAATTAAGGTAGGGAACAAAAACTTCTTCAATCTATAAAATGGTGTTGAGTTACAGATATCCTTAACGTTTTTATGATCTAATCATTGCTTCTGGGCAAATTCATGTTGCAATCATTTTTGCCAATCATGGCTGCATAAATAACTCACTGCTTTGTTATTCCCTGTTATGACCCTGAGTTTTTTTTCTTTTTTTTTCTTCTTATTTTTCCTCTTGTTCTTTAGGACAAGGATGGGGGGGGTTGCCAGGGGTTTTTTTTTGTTTGTTTGTTTATTTTTCTTTCCTTTAAATGAAAGGCTAGAACAGAGAACAAGCGAAACATTTAAGGAAGGAATGGAAGATTGTTAAACCCCAATGTTTAAATCAATCAGGAGAGCTCCTAGAATATCTTTGCTCAGCACCTGGAAATACGGGAGGGTACAAACAATGGTCTAAACAAGCTAACTGCTTTCCAGAGCCAGCCTGCCTGAAGCCTGAACTGTTTTACATTTCAGTTCATTTCGTCAGAGAGCACCAAAAGGCTGAAGTGATTTGTGGTGGTCTCAGGAGTATCTGCCAGCTATGATGTATATAAAAGGAATTTTTTATTCCGGTTGTAACCATAGGCAGTAATGTTTATAGTAGGTGAACATATTAGCCTGGACGCAGGGCATGAATTTTACTCTAGAAAAAGCCAGTTCATTTATACAGCCTAAGAGTTAAATGTCGGTATTTGAAGACAAATTATAGGGAAATTCATTTAAACCCATGTTATGTGGCAGAATATAAAAACAGACAGTCCTATCTTTATCAATTTTTTACGGCCCTCTTAATTCACTTTTGCTTCCAGCAACCCCTTCCCCACGAAACAGATTTTACCCTCTTCTCCCTCCAGCTAGCACACTGCTGGCACAAGGAATGAGTACCCTAAGTGGCCTTGGGGCACACGACTGATGGCCACGCACCTACCCTCGCTCTTGCCACCCCTGTTAATATCAGTCCTGCTGGAAAGCTAGCCAAGATTGCCCTCACTCCCCAGCTTATCATGCACATAGTGCCAGCAAGCCATAAAAGAGAGGGCCACATTGTGTTTTGCAGACAGCAGAGCCCTTGCTGTGCACATGAAGCCACCACCTCTTGTTGGCAGCTGCCAAGTTTATTTAAAATACAGCTTAAAACATGACACGTAAAATTACCACTAAGAAAGCATGCAAGCAAAATCCGGATTGTCCAAAGGTCAGTTAAGTGATTATGAGTGGGAAGGGCAAGAGTTAACATGAGCTTAAATGGCAGCTGAGATATCCCTGAAATTATTCTAAGATTCCACCAACATTGTAACGGTTAAAACTCCCTGTATTGAAGATTAAAACCTTGATCATTCACACAATCAGTCTACATTAAGCAACGTATTTTTACAGCCACCATAGTCTAAAAGTCCAAAGCCCTGCTTTGCTTACTAAGTAAATATGAAGCTTCAAATAGGAAAAAAAAAATATGTTCATTTGTTTAAGACACATGCAGAATAGCTCTAGGTATGATAATTCTCCATAACGTGCTGGTACATTTACTGCAGAATATGTTCTTAAGGAAAAAAAAAAAAGCCTTAATATTAGATCTTACTCTTCCGTTCTATTGGATTTTTGCTAAAAGCAGCAAGATGATCTCTTTTTTTCCCCCTAGAAATTAGCCAGGCAATATACAACACTGCCACAAAATATTTAAGTCATTCAGGTAGAATAAGAGCATGCGTGTACTATGGCAGTAGAGTCTCTAGACAAATACACAGGTCATGACAAATATTTTCATAATGTGCGTCAAAAAAAAAAGTCTTAAAGGTGAAAAAAATGTGTAGGACAACAAATCCCACAGATTTACATTCCACAGAAAAAGTAATGTGCCTAAACATCCACATCAGGTATTTCTTCATGTGTTCAGGAACACAAATATTGGATTTACAAAATGTTAGTTACCTGAGAGAAGTGGCACTTGGCATTTCACTAAACTATATTTTTATGTCAAAGAAACATGCATTTGAATGTATTCCAGTAATAAATTTTATGCAGTTTGTTAGTAAAGTATTAAGGTTGGGGGGAATGGGGGGGAGGAAGGAACAAAAAAAACCCACACAAAAAATCAGAAATGCAAAGATTAAGATTTCAACAGCCACATTTACATCTCATACTGCAATACTATGTATTTTATGGAATAAATTAGTTAATTTCATCATTGAATGTAAGTCACAGAATTAAGAGTTCATTTATTGCTATTAAGAGATACTACCCTCAGTGGAGACAGAGCTGGCTTGTAGAAGAGGGGCTGTAGCATGCAGTGGTGGCACACTTACAGAGGCCAGGACAGATTTCCAGGGAAAGGGATATCAGAGAGGGAACAAACAGCTTTTTCTCAGGGGTGAGGTTTCATGAGAAGGCACAGCTGACTTAATGCTCAATTGCTGCCAAAGGCACACTCCCATCACCCCACAGAGTCTCACTCCCTCCACCCGCACCAGCTCTGCTGCTCTCCCAAACCTCAGACTCACTCCAAGAGCTCAGAAAAACGACCCAGAAATGCAAAGGGTCAGTGAAGCACAAGAGCTGGCATGAGGGGAGCAGAAGCAACAGGCTGCTGGGAGAGGGGGACACCTCTTCCAGCAGCACCCACCTGTCCAGTAAGGTCCATCCACCTTACAGTCTCAACACTACTCTCTCTGCAGCTCCATTCTTAAGCCTCAGGCTTTTAAGTCTACACCAACTACTCCCAGCTTATCCACTGCCCTCTCAGGCTGAAGCACAACAGACAGCTATGGTCCTTTGCTTCCCCAGAACCTGCAGGGAAAAAGAGAGGGAGGAAAAAGTACCCATATCCAGCAATCCCACTTGACCTCCTGTACTGTTCCCAGTACACTGTTTCCAATGCCTCTTTGACTGTAAGTGAAGCCCAGCTCAATAGAGGAAGTGTTTTGGTTGAGAGCATCCAGTGATTTCCTAGAAAGCTTTTGAGTTCTGCACATCAGCTTCCACATCCTTCTGTGAGCAATGTTCTTCTGCAAGTGATGTTCACGCTACAGCAGTTCAAACACCCACTGGTCTCTTCACCCAGAGCCCAGGTTCTAAAATTGCTGCCTATGCCAGGCCACCCTGCAAGGGCTATTTGCTGAAGCTCTGCCTTCCTCAAATCACTTCTTGTAAGAGGAAAACAAAAAGGAAAAAGAAAGATAGAGGACCTTTTCTTTACAGAGAAGGTTTTTTTAACCTGTGCCGTTCAAGGAGAATTATTTGGTTTTACCTCCTTTTATTTTAAAAAACCAAAAAAAAGTAAAGCAGCCTTCAATCACAGGAATTTAAGACTGGAAGAAAGTTTCCAAGAAAAATCCCCAAGGAAGAACACAACTAACAAGATTTATTTTTTTTTTTAACCAGTCAAACTAATAACAAAGGCCCCGGGCTATTTTCAGAGCGATTGTGAGAACTCCTCACCTAGTGACTCCTTCCTCAATGGCTTGTCACAAGCATTTCTGGGACAGGCATAAGCTCTACTATTCCCTTTTCAGAGATGGAAAAGCTGTGGCACCGGGAGTCTTCGGGCATAACTGTGCCCAGAGATGCAGCCCAGCAGTCCCATGCTCTACCAGCCAGCCCCAGCTCACCAGTCTTGCAGCTGTGTGGGGAAAATTAGCACCGCTCAGGCACAGCACTAACAGACCAGATCCATCTTGCACCTGATTAACTTAGGGCCCACGTTTGCTTACATTCACCCAGGCAGAAAAGCCCTAAGAGACTTCCTGAGCATCAAACAAGATGCCCAGGGATGACTCCCATAGTCCCCACCTGCAGCTCCAACTTGGACCATCCTTTCATTGAAGGCTGCGTACTCTGATCCCTGTCCAGGAGGGAACACAAGAGCTAAATCTCCATCTTCAGCAACAAGATGCTCCAGTCCCATCAGCCCCTATATCCAACAGCAGACTCTCTAGAGAGTCAGAGCTATTACAGAGATATGCAAAGATGAATAAAACAAGCAAAGGAAGGAAAAAGTCAAACACGAACAAGTTAGATTTAAATTTAAATAAGATGGCAATAACTTACACTTTGCGGTAGAGATACAGGAAGCCTTCAGGGATATGATTTCAGCACGTGATGAAGAAAGCTTTTTGACATCTGCAATCATGATCTAGTAGCCACAAAACACTTCTGGTTTTTTTAATCCCTGCTTAAGGACACACATCTAGAAAGCTGACTAGTTATCATCATACTGGCAGTTTAAGCAAAGACCAAACTTCTTCCCTGCCTCAGGTTGTCCCTTCAAGACAAAAGCTGTGAAAAAAACAGACACTCAGGAAGTATCACAGACACTAGGTTGTCTCCAAAAAGCCTATTCAGGGAAGTTGCAGGTAGACCTGAGGTTTTCTGCCTGCCCTCCAACTAGGAGTGTGTAAGCCAGACCTATTCAAGAAGCTGTGCACAGCCACAGTATGTAGCATCAAGCACTTCTTGGCTGATCTAATTTACTTTGCTTTAGTATTGTTGTAAGGGTTTTTTTAGCTTGGCTGCAACACCAACTCTCCACCATTTCCAAAATGCAGCTGGACTGTGGCAACTTGAACCACGTCACAACAAGCTCACGTCTGTTTAATAGACACACCTCTGCATCTATAACTTAGGCACCTTGTACTACTATGGCATCCCAATGCACCATTACCCAGTAGCCAAAAAATGCCTTAAAATGCTGCTGCAGTAGTAAGAAAGCAAACAAAACTCAAACACCCGACATAGCTGAGTTTCCAAATAATCTATATCTGTATCTACATCTAAGGCACAAGCTACATTTGAGCACTCACGATACCTGGGAACAGAATTTGCAGAGTCTGCGGAGCCCCAAAGGGCCACGAGTCTTGTGGTGGTCCCTTCCAACCAAGACAATTCTATGATTCCCCTGCAAGCGTGCCCAGTTTGAAGAGGGCCCACATTTTTCCATGCATCATGCAAGCATATATTTTTCAGTATTTTGACACATGAGGCAATGAGGTTTATTTTCTACCTTAATATTTTGCATATCAATAGGAGAAAGATGCCGTGCCTTTTGGGAAAGAAGCAATATGTATGTCGTTCTGATTTCCACCTGCAGGCTCTCTCCTTCCTAACCAAAGAAAGGATTAAAATAATGCAGCTTCAACTACTTACATATGAATGTAAGTCGTATGAATAAAAATAAACTGCTGGTATTAATGAATTAACATCTAAAAGGAACATTTTAAAATATAAACTAAGATATTCTAAGCTCTTTCCTTTAGCATTAAACAATTACTTACTTCGTTTGAAGCTGACCCACATTTAATTTTAAAATACAGCTTGTGTTTAATACATATGCAGTCCTGCGCTTCGACAATCTCACCTCAGAAAAGCAACAACGGGACTGCACTTCAGAAACCAGAGTACCCAGGCACAGAACAAAGTCAAACCTAACATGTTTCTCCTGCCTTTAAAATTAAGAGAAATAAAATAAGTGGCCTGAACCTATGTGAATCATTGTTCTGAGAAAGGGTAAAGACTAGTAACTTCTATGAAGGTTTATTATCTAAACTCTGAAGAAGCTGGAAAGACTGAAGGTAATAAAATGTTTTATGAACAACTTCACTCCGCTCGTTCTTATATAACTGAGTTTATGTGGACTCCTTGGCACAGTGTTGCTAAGAACCTGTAGGGAACTTTCTGCACATCCACTTTTCAATGTATTAAAGAAATCATCTGGTGCGGGTCTGAACCTTATGAGCCTTCAATGCAAAACACAATCTCTTTCTGCTCCAAAATCCTCAGGAAGCGCATTTCTGAAAACGCTATAAAGACACAAGTCACATACAATAAGATAGAGTGATCTCCAATCTGAAGCCCAACAGTTACATTTTAATTTACACTTGAATATTTTAATGTTGTTATCCAGGCAGTAAATTAACACAAGACGCAAGAATAAAAAGGGAAGATGCATAGGGAAAAAGGTCACAAGGTCCCCAAAAGTTAAGAACTTCACTTCTCTTTGAAGCATCAGCATTATGTTGTTGAATGCCACAGCTCTCATATAAAAGAATTGCTTAATACATTCCCATTCTGTTTGAAGGGAAATTAAATTTACATTCTTTGGGAATATGGTATTGTAATTAGTTCATGACTTGATTACACTTTGAAGTGAGCCAAGACTGCATATGGTGCATACAAATTAGTTAAGTTATGGTTACCTACCCTAAAGAAAAGCTACACAGTTAAGAATAAAGTTAGGGACAAAGCCAGGGAAGTCCTTTGGAGCTTTCATGAAGCGTATGTAAAACATCAAATTCAAATCTATTCTCCAGACTTACTGATGTCAGGTGGAAACAGAAATAAAAAGTACAGTTTCCTAAACAGATGAATGAGTTGTTTTCGAAAAATAATCTTTCCATCTCTATCCATACCACCTGCAGGGCAACTGTTAAAATTGATCTTAAAGAAAAAAATGCAGTAAAAGATACAAGATTTCCTATGCTGGTTAAATTTGCCAGTATGATTTATTCCTATAGCTTGTAATATTTTTAATTTCTTTTATAGATAGCCTGAGTTTTATATCATCTACCAAGATGCTCTGTTCCACCCAGATGATGAAATTCCCCAAGTTCACTATAAAGATACTGAAAAATATTGAAATGCACCATATAAATACAGTACATCTAAAATTGGCCAAACAAAAAGATAGCCAGTATGATTTAAAGAGAGCAAGGAAAGCATTTAAGCCTAAAACTAATTCCCAATGTAGCACATGGACTCAGAGAGGTCTCTATCATACTTTCAAAATGCAAAAGCTGTTTAGGGTACCAGATTTGATCCTATGTATTGAAAATCCTTTCCACAGGATGTGCCAATCAAACTGGACAGCTTATCTGCCATGTTCCCTGGTTCAAAGGTGGGTAAGGACAAAAATATCACACGCCATCATATGCCAGCAGATGTGCCTGGATCAATAAATGCAAATACCATCTCAGAGCTTGCACTTTCCATTCCAAGTGGAAAACACATCTCCAGCCTTATCTTCATTAATACAGACAAAATTATACTTACAAGCAAAGAAAAAAGAAAATAAAGGTTCATTCTGCAGCCTGGCCATGCTAACAACTTTCTTCTAGTGAAAAGGAGGGAAGAACACAACACACAAAACCCAAGTTATGCATACACTAGTGAAAACATGCATTTTTATAATAAAGAACATAAGGGATATGATAACAGAAAAAATAAGAACCTGAATACACAAAATACTGATCATCATAACAGGTTCCTGGTCCCGGCATGGGCTACAAAATTTTTTTAGTTTTGGATTAAGACGTGCGGTGGCAGGAAATTTTCCTTCACTGGCAAGGAAGAGTTTGTTCAGAACATACTGGCTCCTTTCAGAGGAGCTCTGCCAACATCTATAGTAACTTTCAGGATTTAAAGATTTCCTTTGGCATTTGCTTAGACGGCACAGCTACCCAGTCTCTTCCACTGGTAACTGCTAAGGAACTTGTTACTTATGTTTTTGTCTATCAGCCGGTAAACGTATGATCCTTTTTTATGGAAAAAGGGAGCCTGGAGACTCAGCCATATACAATTTCTGTGCAAAACAGTCCCAGCATCTGAGAACAACACCACACATTTCATCACGTACGACAGAAAATAATCTTAACCTGTACTGCGTGAGGCATACGAAGCCAAAAGAAGGTAATGCACCTATCACCATCCATACAAAAATAGTGCTATTTTTTTTCCTTTTACATATTTAGAGCGCAAAATTAAACAAATAAAAGGAACACTGCATAATTTAGCTTTCATTTTCTATCAAATTGCTCATAATTGTAACCATAAAATGATAATATTCTACCATATGTGCATCTGCAAAGCCGTCAACAGCACTGGTCAGCCCCCGCCGCAAGAAAAATGGGCCTGTCGCTCCATCTAGTGACCTCGCTGGATATTACCATGCTCCTAACGACCCGCACAGAGCACTTGTCAAATTCTGAGGTTAATTTTGTTACAGAGAGAGGGATCTAAACACATCGCTCCGAAACAGGAAAACGCAGGGCGCGATCCCCCTCTCCTGCTACCGTTCCTCCTCAAATCTCACTCCCCTCCATCCACACAGGCAGAGAAAAATACCCACCACTGGAAATACTGGCTGGTTTCGTTGCAGGCCTTTGTGAGAATTAAAAAAAAAAAGAAAAAATCTTTCACAGTAGCCACCATTACTGTTTACATAAAGCCATTTGTCATATCAGTACTACCCAATATTAAAACACCCATGTTCTTTACTCTAATTTGACAACGGAGCTCCTGGCAGAAGCCTGAGGAGAGATAAGGTGCTTTTAGCCTATATGGGAATTGAGGTATCTGAGAAAGGATGCTCAGCCTGTTATGTTTAGACACAGTAAGAGGAGTTATTTAAGAGGATAAATGTGAGCTCGGAGTCAGACGCACGGAGGAAAGGGGGTGACGAGGAAAAAGAGAAATGGAATGTAAAACCTCAACTTCGGGAGAGCAGAGCTACGGCATCTCCATCTCAATTAAAGAACATGCATAGTAAATCAAAAAGGTGTCTGCTTTGCAGGCAATGAGAATGTAAGATCACAAAACATCAACTCGTTTTATAACAAAGCTAATCAGGTTTGGTCTTGGTTACTATCAGAATGGGGATCACCTGAGAATACACAGTGGTGTCTGTCTTGTTGCTTCCTTGCAGGAAACAATCAATCATCGCTCTTAATTATATATACTTGATGTGTCTCACGGAACCTTTCCCTTACAGCCCTCAAATGGGAATAAGGCTGAGGGAGGAAAGCAGACTCTCCTTCAGCCAAGCTCCCACCACTCTCGGAACAAGAGATTCCTCTTTCAGGTCCACACAGGAGAGGAAACCTGGCCGCTACGGGGAATTCTTTTGTTCAACGCTTCCTACACGCGGTTGCCTCTCTGCATCAGTCTGCACCAGCCTTGGGTATTTCAACTTTGTTTTTTCACCCTTTTAAGCCAGAACATGCTCACACAGAAGCACATAGATTTTAATCTGACTATCTGCAAATAGTTCAAGCGACGAGATGAAAAATCTGTAAATGTCACTGGACCAAAATAGAAAAAAATAAAAATACCAGTGAGCCAAGAAATCTTGCCCTTCTTATGGAACCACCTTCAGTGTTACAGCTAGAACAGCTCAGTACCTAAAAATCACAGATCATTCTAGAAAATTTTGTCTTTAAAACTACTGCTATTTTGACAGTCTTTCTAACCTTGTTAGAATACAATCTGTTTGCACGTTGTTGATGAGAGAAATACAACGCTCTTTTTCCTAAAAGGCAGATGAGGTCAAATCAAACTCCATACACGCGCATTAATACTAATTTTAAAGGAGGTGTCCCCAAACACAAAACCAGAAAGTATTCTATCTTAGAGTGCTCCAAAGATTTTCGTTTCCATTACAAGCTACACACATAACTAGGTAAGTATTTCAGAATAACATCAAAGGCCTCAGAAACTTGGTCCTTTCTTGTAACAACTGCCCTTAAACATGCCAAACTGAAAAGCCCTGGTTTCGCTGAACTGAAGGCAGTGAAGAAAAGATTTAATAACAGCCTCATTATAAGGTTCATTGTTGTAGGACTATTTAATATACAAGATTAACACATCTTATCTCCCACTTTCACTGAAACCTATTATACCCTTCATTAATATATGCACATTTCTACATCATTTACAGCACTAAGGTCCCAAATAGTATTGTCTGAAACAGGGTGTGTTCTGCTGCTCTTCCTGATGGTAGGCTCTCTTTGCAATAACAGTACTCAAAAATGAGCCTCACGGCTCAAAACGGAAAACATCCTTAGGTAAACAGGGTTGCTTAAAACAGAGAAATTAAAAATAGAAACATTTGTTTTGCCAACACTCCAGATTTCATTTCTTGACTTTGGTTCCCTCACTCCCAGACCAAAAGGTGACACATCCACATATTGCAAGACCCAAAACTGCTGCTTTGCCAATCTAATGAATAATGATATTCTTTCCTCCTGACACTTTGAGATTTAGAAGTGAAGCACAGCTCCTCAAATTAACAGGCGTTTTAAAATTCTTCAGATCTGGATCACTGGAGAAGAAAAGGAAGCTGTATGGTACAAACAGTACAACGCTGTCCCAGCTTACATATGTTTGTTCTGCAGATATACCAGGACAGATCAGAACAACTACCTTAGTATTATATGAAGGGAAGGGAATCAGATAAGGAAAAATACGTATTTTGATGTTCTCAGTAGACCAAAGGGACCAGGTTGGCCCTTATTCTTGCACAAACAGGAGAACTGTTCTGAGCCAGAAAAATACACAGGACTCAGCAAGACAGAAAATTTATATTGGAAGCATTTCAGGACAGAACATGCATTTGTCCAGCAACTGAACAGACAGATTCAAGTGTTTACAAGCTCTTCTGTACTTCTACCCACCAGGTCCCAGACAAAGAAATGGAAGATATTTTTCCACAGAGTTCCCCTAAGCTGTGGAACTGCTCTCAACAGGAGGCTGTGTTTAAAGGTTTACACGAACTCAACTAAACAAATTCATAACAAAAAAAAATAAATCCATCCAGCACTATCAAACACAGAGAAATATTCTGACTGCATTTTTTTAATTACAGGTTTCTGGACATTGAGAGACTTTTGGCAGTAAGTATTACTATTTGCTTGTCCTGTCCTTATACTTTGCCACGTGCTTGTGGGCACTGTCAGCATTAAAACACCTAACTTGGTCATTTGATACAGTACAGACATTTTATGTTCTCATCATACTACAATTAACAGGTTAAATTAATTAGAACTTGCTAAGTATACTGAAGATACCTCTTCTCCACCTGAAGAGAATTGTTGCCACTCGTAAATTGCTAGAAAGAATGTTAGCAAAATTCCCTTTCCCTCACACTTGACTTTCTGAAGCTACCCTATCAAATGGTCAATATTTAGTGAAGAATAAAAAAACAATTGACCTGGAATGATTTTACTGGGAAGTATTAATAGCAAAGACTTAACTTCAGGAGCCAAACATACAGCTCTTGGGACTTTTCTACTGTTCTTGGAGATAAAGATGCTTACTCTGGCTGATTAGTTTTATATTAGAAAAAGGGTCTTTCCAAGAGAGGCCTATTCCCAGCATGACACTGACCCATTCACATTTACTTTTGTCCTTTTGGAAGTTTACATGCCTTGAGGTAAAAAAAAAAAAAAAAAAAAAGGTTTCATGAGGCTCTGGAAGTGCTATTTCCTGCAAGAAAAACACTCTTCTCATTCCTTTACCCTTACACTTATCATCACAGAAGAATAGCTGGCATTCTGGAAGTCTTCTTGGCTTCTTACATGGACCATACCAAGATATCCAGCTAGATATGTATAAACCAAGGAAGTCTAGTATATTGGTGGAGAAGAGAGAACCTTTTCTCCATAGCTATGACTTGTTTTTTTTCACCCATTATAGTTCTCCGTTCCTTTTAGAGAAACATTGGTAAGTGTTAGCCTTGAGGATATCAGTGCTGTAGGGCTGTTACTCCAGAAGAGAGGAATCCTGAAATCTAAACTCAGAAGTGCTCATCGGAATAAAAAATAGCTGAAAAGAGTTTGCATAAAGATAGTTACTGACAACAAGAAAATGATACTTTCAGATATCTTCCTCTCACATGATTAATATTTGAGTAAGAAAATACTTCTTTGGCAAATTCTTTACTTATTGGAGTACAGACACATTCACAGTTAGATGCCTCAATGCATACAGCCACTCTCCTTATAAACAAAATCAGAAATATGTGTGATCCAGTGGGTATGCAGATAACGCAGGGCTCACCATGGATGCTTGGAAGAGCCTAGTCAAGTGAGGTACTGAAAAGACCTTCTTGTAAAATGCATTCCCATGATCGTAATAAATTTCTGAGCCAACAGACCAAAGGCATTATAGGGAAATGGGGGAAAATATTCAACACTAAAAGATTCTACACAATAGGGGCCTATAAAAATTAGAGAAATTAGGGGTATTTTCCAGACCAACAAGTCACCAAGGTAGGCTGCACACCAAGCTATGTGGGAACGCGTGTTTCTTCACAACAAGTAGGAAAGGAAAGTTAGTGCATGTGAATACCTTGCAAGGGTCCTAGACTAGAAGTGACTGGCTTTCAAAAAGAGGATCATAAATGAAAATAAATAAATAAAGCTATGGAGATACTTTGCTTGCAGAAGTTCAAAACACAAGACAGGAAACTGTTCAGTGAACAGTTCAGTGAACTGGAATACGAGATCCTACAGGCCTCAAGTGATACTTCAGCGAAGCCCAAGGCAAAAAAACATGAACATTCAGGGAGGTGTTCTCATTGATAAACATTATGGAGACCATGGAGGAGTAAGACTCCCAGAGAATTAACTTTTGAAGTGTGGGACTAATTTAGAAGCCAAGACTGGAGCAGAGCTGCTCAGTATCTCTCCTTAATTTCAACGAACCAAGGAAACACCTGTATCTTTTCCATCTCAAATGGAAACTTACTCCCGTGCTAATAGCTAGGATGGTTTGTCATTGCAGTATCTGAATAGCTTGCAGGGATAAATGGACTTACTGTCATCATCCTTCTATGTTCACTCTACAAGGAAGGTCACATTTCATAAAGGGGAAGGCTAGATACAGAGAAGGTAGACGATTTACCTAACTTCACAGAAGTCTGTGCAGCACCAGTGAGAGAATTCACATGTCTTAGATCTCAGAGGGCTTCCACAAGACTTTGCAATGCTATTATTTCAGGATCATTTTCTGAACTGTTGTGCCCTGTACTGGTGATGTAGCTCTGTGGTCAGTCTCCCTAACAGTCTGATCTCTAGCTAAACCTGAAAAAAAAAAAAAAGGAATCTGCACTTTCCGCTTTTTTTGACAGTTTTCACCAGTAAGACATTTCATTAATTCTTGACTTCTCCTTCCAAGGATTAAGGTGAGAGAGAACTGAAGCAAGATAGGGGCAAAAATTAAAGCGGTAACTGTACCATAACACATCTGCCTCTGAAGTGAGAAGGAACAGACAGCAGCAAAACATCTTCAGATCTGACAGGTTGCTCTGCTACCAATCTGCACTACCAGGTGAGACATGTCACTCCATGACAAGTATCAGAAATAAAGGAGCTTAATGCAACTGCAAGTGTTTTAAATGATTTCTCTCTATCCTGCAACAGGAGACAAGCAGTTCCAACAAAACATGCGGAGATTTTTCTCCTCTGAGCTGCAAAGCTTTAAAATTAGCACTTCTTGTGTGCTTGTTCGTTTAATGTCTGCATTTATTAAGCAGCAAAACAACCATGCATCTGAAATGCCAGAGAAATATGGATCCATAAATAATGCCACATTCCTGTTTGCACCTAATCTAAATATTTATGTAGTAATTTACCAGCAAAAGATGCAAACTATTCTTTAAATGTTACATTGTATTAAAGGTTAACCACATGACATGTTTTATTATCAGCCTCTGAATTAGGTTTAAGACAAGTTTTTATTTTCAGTGGAAGTTCTGGTGTGGAAATGGATGGACAGAGGCAAGCAAGTCTAGTCACCTCTCAAAGATGAATGCTGAAGTTCTGACTTATTCAATACTTTTCCAGTCTTCGTAGCCATAGGCCATGCAACTCAGTAGCATACTGATTGAGAGAGGAAGGGCCACCTTCTTCACAACTGGAATAGCGAGGAACAGAACTATTAGCGGGGCTTGGTTCTTACAGCAAGACTGATGATGCTGAGCTTCACTTAGAAAAGCAGCCTCCACTGAAATCAGCACCCAATCAAAATAGCTGTGTACACAGCCGTAAGAGAAATGTTAAATGTAAGAGCAGAACTGCCCCCAGTATAAATACAAGCCCTCAGATTTCATACGTCTAGGTGCAGCCTCTTGTCAGTGATGTCACGCTTCTCAGCCCAGCACGGAAATTCAGGATCCGCTCCTCACTCAGTCCTACAAAATCCAGCTTCTCTTTTACTTCATATCCTGCTACAGTCATCATCACATATTTATGGTCTTAACTGTTCTTTTGGTTCCTCCTTGAGCTCTCACCTTCATGCCTTCTGTTCCTAAAACCTTTAATATTAGACATAGTTTCCAACTTATCCTCTATTTTCTCTTATACAAGGCTTTCTTTAGAAATACTACTTTGCTGACTTCGTTTCCAATTCTCTTGATCTCTACATGATCTTCCACACTGAATACTTTCTTCATGTCATCGCTTTCCTCAGATGCAAGACCTTTGAAGCTCGCTACAGACTCAGCCATGTAGGAACCGATACAAAGATTCTCCTGTGCTTTGCTTTTTCGTTAACAGAGTCCCTTCCATTTATATTACAGTGAGTGAGATCCACTCTTGTGTGACTGTTTTGAGCCTATCAGTCTGCCAGAGTTTCCAAGGTTGTAAAATGGAGGAGGGAAAAAAAAAACAAACCACACTTAAGTTTTGTTCTGGGAGGTAAATATTTTCTACTTTGGAGGGCAAGAACAAATTGAGCACTATTGCCAATATTGCCATTTCCTACCCTGAAACCCTTGGGAGAAGATAAATTCCCCAGCTCTAAACATAAGGTATTCACCAATAAACACTATGATCCTTTTAAAATGTACTCAAATAAGAATATAAAGAACAGGAAGGGGAACCATCCAACTTCTTCACATTTCCGTTGTGACTTTTAAAATGTGTACTTCTAACTCATCAGCAGGAAAGGCTCATGTTTTCCAGATATAGCTCATCAGACAGAGCAACATGAGGAGATCTATTAATGTTCCCTGCTCCAGCAAAACATGAAGTGCAGACGTATTGACGGAATCTGCATTTTTGGTTCTCATTTGTTCTGCCTGAATAAGCTTACCAATTTGAGGCTGCATTTTCAGACACTGGTATTTTGAACACCATTGGTCTCTGGGACTATCCCTTTTCACCACCATATCTATATCAAAGAAAGCTTGGAAAAAACGTACGAAGCTGGAAGCATAAACATTCATTCTTAAGATGCAGTAAAATCTTTCATTGCAGTGATATACAGAAGTACTCAGAATATAGTACAGCTGATCAATGCAGAAAAGAGGTATAGAATACCACTGAAAATAGACCTTATTTGTATGCACGCCATACAAATATGTTAAAATATGTAGTTAAATATCTTGTTGGAGTTAAGTAGCTTTCACAGAAGAGAATCATTGCAATTATCAGTGGTAATAGCAAATCCTCTCCGATACAGATGTTTACTTCCTGTTCCAAGAATTACAGCAGGAAACAGCCCTGTTAAAAAATATTTGTCTAGCACTAGCCATAGTGTTCCTATTTGTTACCCTTAAGTGTACAACCTGTAACAAAAATAGGTAGTTTTTTTCGTCCCCCCAGCATAACCCAATGCATTTAAAATATTTAGTCAACAACCAAATGCCTGCTCCCGTATTTTGTTACAAGCCTTCTCTGACTACAGCCCTATCTCTTTGCTTTACAACTGGAACACAGAATTAGTCATCTCTAGGAAACAGATACCATTAGCCTTTCATCACAAAAAGCTCAATTAAAACCCATTTGAGAGAAGCCGAGCCACTGCTTCACTGTATTTTTTCCTTTCTCTGCCTCTTGATAGCTAGGCTGAACCTAAATATCATTAACCACTGTGAACACTAATATGCAAAGCCTATGCACAGACCTGTCTGTACTAAGCACATCTATCAGTTTTGTTGCACGGGGAAAAAAGAAAAGGCGGGAGGGGAAGGAAAAGGCATCGACGATCATACACAGTTTCTTCCCCAGTGCCCACACATTTACATCTTGCCGATATCTTTTGGAAAATGGTAGAGGTGGAACTGTCTATTCAATTTCTTAGATTTCACTGTGCACCTTCTATTTCTTAGAACATGGCAAATACTGTCTCTACACAATATCCCTAGTACTTATAATGCAAAACACTTCATGACACTTCTAGCTCTGGGAGAAGAGAAAATGAAGCATGAAATAAGAAATATACTAGCAGAACAATATTCATTGACACTGGTAAGTCTGTATACTGCTGCACTGGGAAAGTATTAGTATTTGGGGTTTTAGGCTTTTTTTAATATGTTTGCCCAGCTTTTCTGATGTCAATGGTATGTCAGTCCTTGCAGCTTTTCCCATGTAACATGCAACCCAGAAGCTAAATTCATCAAATCATGCTCAAAACCAGCAGATGTATATGTTGTAATTTAAATGACAAATTCTGGGGGGGGGCTATCTGAAGTATGAAATTCTCCTCACAGTTCTTCATAAATCCCCCACCCCTGCAAAAGAATGATCACAGACCAAACACAGAACAGTAATCTTTTCTCTCCTAGCAAGAGCCAAGAACTAGCAATAATATTTTCTTTCCTAGCAAGAGTCAAGATAACAGATTCACAAACAATAAAGCCATAAACGTAGAACAAAACCCATAAAAGAACATCTTGACTGACCAAAGATTGACCTTAGTTGAAAAAAGTTTTCAAAAATTATTCTTTGCTTCATGTAGCCTGTATTAAAATTGAAAGAAAATGTCACCAAAAAAAAATATCATACTCCTGAAGTTCAGTATATACAGACAATGTACAACCTCTGCTAATTTGGTACCAAAAAAAAATATCATACTCCTGAAGTTCAGTATATACAGACAATGTACAACTTAACCTCTGCTAATTTGGACAACCTTACACTGATATTGGATAATACGCTCTCACACTGTTTTTAATGTACAAAAGCTAAAAATCCTGCAGAAATACATACAGGTAATGACAGAAAAAGGTCATATCTAAACAAGAAAGGATTGGCCAAACTACAATTAAAATAAAATGCATTTTGCAGACACAAATTAAATGCTTTTCAGGGCAGACTTCAGTACCTCAATCCCAAACAGGGAGTGATCCAAATCAGCTGTTTACAACATATCCTGATCTGGCATTTGGCAGGAAAGTTATGGGGGACTCCATGTGCCAGAGAAAACGTATGGAGGCTGGCACTTCTGCAGCAGGTATTCAAAGCAAAAGCAGATTTACTTACATCAGGCTAATCAAGAGTGGAATGGATCCTATGTGGCCACCTAGTGCCTCATGCCACAAATTTAAGCAGCCTGAAAACCACAACTGGCTTTTCTTCTGGATTAGTAACCAGTACAAACCCCTTCAGAATCCACTTGTACTGCTGCCACCTTCCTAATAGGTTAGGGAAGATATTCCTCTTATTTTCTTGTTCATGGGTAAACCCTTGCATATACTAGAAGAAGGGACCAGACAGGTCAGCACATCATTGGGTGAAATACAGTCTGAAATTTGGCTAGAAGTTGTTACAGCTAACTCATAAAGGCTTAAGTCTTTTATTACTGCTTTGCTTGAATAATACAGCAGACTTGCACTAATGTAATAGGCAACTTGGAATACACAGCCCTGATTTACCTAGGATTCTCTCATCAGGAATTTAAAAAAAAAAAAGGATATAAAGTAAGTGACAAAAAAGCAAAGATAAATGTTACAACATTCATACCACCAGGCCCAGTACCATGCTGTAGCTGCGACTGGCAGTATTGGGAATTTACACTGTGAACAAGTAGAACATTTAAAAATCACTCCGTTTATCTATGCTTTTTTGTTTTCATGCACTGGCTTGGGGAAGGATCATTCACAGCTGCAGTTTTACCCCCTTTCAAATCTACCTGGACTTTCTTTGAAAGGAAAAGTTGATTCCACAGCTTCTAAACCATTTTCAAAGCCTACCACTTTGGTCCTGACGTATTTCCAAAATACAAAAGGAACCACCCTAGCTACCCTTTACATACTATAGAACTGTAACTACTATAACTACTATATAATTTAGCATATCAAAAGAATTTTCCCATACTTTGCAGCAATCTTATTTATAGATTGCCAGAAATGGACAATAGTCTTTTATTCAGTTTCCTTTAAGCAGGAAGGATGGGATACTACAGATGGAGACAGCAAAAACAAAAGACAACTTTCTACCTCCAGCGTAGGTAATGCTATATAGGTGCATTTTTCATTTTGCTCGCAAAAAAAAAAAACCAAATGGTGGAGCCTTACTCATAAGAAGCAGCATTGAAAAAAAAAGGTGCTTAATGCATCCTTTGCATTAAGGATAGCATATATTTGGTACAAGTGTCTTGCATTTCTCACTATATTAATGAAGACATTGACTAACCACCCTAAAATAATCTCATACCAAAACCACCACACAGCGCTCATCGCAGCCGAGATGCTGACATTTGCTGCAGGGCTAGTACCGCGGCACTGAACTTCGGCACATAATCCACCTCTTTTCTAATTTAACTAGAATCTATTCTAGTCTGTAGAAGAACTGCAATCTTAACTGCACAATATGTATATTTTTCCCTTGATTGCGCCTACTTGTTCTTTCAAGGGCATTCCCATTAGGAACAAACACTTCTCCATCCTCTCTCCCCCTTAAAGCAGAGTGAAAATAATCATATCAAGGGAAACTTATTACTGTTTCCAAATTGCGTCTGGCTCTCAGCAGGCACACTCTCCAGGCAACAGTTTTGCCGCTACATTATGACTAATTTTTTTTTTTTTCCAGATGACATTTTGTACCCTAAGTAGGTGGAGGAAGGACAGATGTATGTGATTTGGGATAAGACAGATCCTCCTGAGTCCAGTGAAAAAGCATTGTCTCCCCACACCCTGCACCCTCCTGCAAAGAAATTTCATTTTCACTCCAGAGAACAATTTCTTAGCACACTGTACCATGCACCAACACAGATTCTTTCACAAATTAATTTTGTAAGAGAAGGATGAAACCTGTAGTTTGTTCAAATTTGGAGCTCCTAGTTACTTTGTATAACAAATAAATGAAAGAAAAAAGGGAAAGGGGGAGAACAAAAGAAACCCAAAAAGCAATCATTTGATTTCTGGCTACCTGGACAAAGCATACATTGTCTAATGCTGCCATCTGCTGTCTATATAGAATGGCACTGCAGCTCTGGCTGTATAAAAACACAATTTTCAGGAGTATTATTCAGACTGTTTTCTTCCACAACTAGTATCTCCTCTATCACCATTTTGAGAAAAACAAAACATCTCTGGTTCCTTTTCAATTTATATTTATGGCTTTCCACAATCCTTACAAATAGATGTAGCAGGGTATTTTAAATAAACTGTTTCTACTAAGCAAAGAAAAAAAAAAAACAAAACCAAGCCATATTCAACAGAAGAAATTGCTGTGCATGTGATTTTTAGGGAGTAGATAAAGAGCAATTTTAAAATTAATTCAAACTAAAGCCACTGAGCCTGCTTCAAGATCAATTAACAAAAATACATCAATGTCACAGGTAGTACCATTGAATAAAGAAGCTTATCCAAACACATACCAAGGAATTTAGATATAATTTGTAGCTATTTCAAGTCAACGTATGTGAATACACAAGCCTTACCTACACAGCTACATGAAATTTAGCAAGATGAAACAACCATTTGAATCAACAGAAAGGGCTTCATAACTTAACCAATTCTTCTGATTAAAACAAGCAGGGGAAATAGATACCTTTTTTGGGGGACAGGAGAGAGATAACCCAAGAAGAATTGTACGGTAAAAACAGAGAGATGTGTACGTCAGAAGGCCACTTGAAAACCAGATCAAAGGTAGTTTGGAAGCCAGGTCACAGCCTTTAATCTGTAAATATAAGAGCAGCAACTCACAACCTACCTATAAGAAAAGCTGTATGTTGTCATTTCTATCTACTGGATAGCCCAGCTCCTACGTGGAAGAGCCTTAGATTAAGGGCAGATTCAGAGGTATTATTTAGCCACATCACACTTAACTGAAAGTTACACTAGTCTGCATTTCATCAGCCTCCCATAGCAATTTAACTGGCCACATCTGTGTCCCTTCCCACCACGTGCTCTGGTGTTACAAACCTGAACAACATAAGTGCTCCTCACCCCATCTCCACAGGCACCAGCAGGATCCTCAACCCCACATAGAGGTGTTTCTGAAAAGCTGGAGCAATACTCTAGATTCTACAAACCAGACATGCAACCCTCCCAGATCCACAGGATCCATACCCTTCCCGCTCATAGAAGTGAGAAACAAATGCCTACAAAATCCACTGCTTGTTAAAGTTTTAGGAAAATGTACTATGGGCTTGAAATGAAAAAAGGACTCAGTTAAAAGAGATAGGCAGCATCCCGGGCCTATTCTCTAGATGATGCTTATACCCAACTTCTCATTTCCTGCACAGCACCTTTTCATGTCAGATACAACGTAGTTGTTGTAAGACAGTTACTTAAAAAACCTTTTGGCCAACAGAGAGTAGGACTTTAGAACAGAAGCCAGAAGAAGAAAATAGTAAGAACTATACCATAGCTGAAATATCAAATTAAAAAAATTACTGATGCAGTCAGTTTTACAGCAGTGGTGCCACAAAGATTGTCAGGAATGACAAAGCTTTGAAGCTACAAAATCCTCTTCGAAGCTTGGCTGCAAGCAACTATCACTTTTAAGTTTCAACAATTCTGTACTGCAATTTTAAGTGAAAGGCCTAAAGCATTTTGAATAAAAAAATAAATAAGTAATAATAAAAATGCAGATCCTGTGATTTAGCTCCAGCTTCAAAAAATACAAATAAGATAAAGAAATAAGGATGGCATAAGTTAACTATATGGAGGGAAGAACTTAAAGCCTATGCAGTTTTTTCTAAGTAATTTAAATACTGCAGATACTTAAGGCCATACTGGCGCTATACAGGCCTTTCTAATTCTGTTTCTTACGACTAGCAAGTATCACTGAGCAGATTTAGTTATTTCTTCTTCTACTTGTCCAAAAATAGGCTGACCTTGGTCACTAAAATCCTTCCTTTGATTAAGTGAAACAGAACACTTTTTCTTTATGAACTTGCTGCATCCTTCAATACAGCACACACTCCCTGTACCCTCATTCTGGCCCCCCTTCATTTCCAAAAATGTCACAAGTCAGGAGGACAATCAAAATCCAATCACTTTTCCCTCAGCAGGTCTCCACAGCACATTCAGCTTGCTGTGTTTTCCATTGTTTTAAATCTGTAATGTCCTCTTCAATTTGTAAGTTTTTAATTGGAACCACAAGACAAGCAATTGTTCTCCCATTTCAGTAATTCCTGGGGACCCTGTAGCACTATGGCCTTGTTATTGAGCGTTTTACTCCGTAGGGTTTGCCAGTTTGATGCAACTGCTTTCACTACCTTTTTTTTTTTGTCACAATCACTAAATCCAGATTTCTACCATCCTATCCACTCTTTTACTAGAGTCAGTAAGTAAACTTTTATCACTGTTCCTACCACTCTGCCTAAGTAACTACTGGCTTAGAAATTCAGACACAAAATGGAAAGATGGTAGTTGCTCCAAATAATTTACACTTGAATGTAAGGTTTGCAGTAAGCTCTCTACCTTGTTTCTATCCTCATCATGATCATAAAGACAACTGCTGAAGTTTGTGTCTTTTCTGAACAAGATTCCCCAACCCCATCCTGAATTAAGTCATCTAAAGGTACCCATTACTTTAGTTTGATCTAATGCTCAATCTTGATTGTGTCTGTGTCTCAACTGTCACTTCTTGACTTCTCCACCTCTTCCTATCACTTCAGTGCTTTGCTTCCCTGCCTTGCTATCCACGTTGTTTTCAGCTGTTACTCACATTGCTCTTTGGACTTGAAAGAGACCCTACATCTGCCTTCAAAGATGTTCTGTGCAAGAATTAACATCAGCTTGCCCTCTTCATTATTGGTTACTTTACGATCTCATCTCTTAAGTTGCCATTTTTAATTATCTTGATTTGCAAGATCTTTAGATGGCAAAATGTACTTGTTAAACACTGTAAATACACGATTAACACAAAAGCAGAGATACAGTTCCAAGCAAGCCACATTTGAACCAGAAAATATAAGACTGCAGAAGTAAAACATCAGTACTTTGAATTAAATTTCAGATAAAACAAGGCCGTAGATCAGAGATCTCCAGTGTGCCATGCTCAGTATAGCTCACATTGCTACAATAAGCAGCAAGCAGTGCTCTAGCAGAATATTCCAGTTGGCTTTCAAAATAAATCACAAGTAGGGGGTGTAATAATCAAGTTGGTAAACTCAATTTGAACATGAAACGTATTGATTTCTTCTGTGGCTAATCACCATCATGATTCTAAATTATAAAGATCAGAAATTCTCTTCTCCCTCAATGCATACAGTAAATTGCAAACCAACAACAGTCCATAGAGCTGTAATTGCTATCCTGACAGGATAAAAACGCCTACTTGTCCTATTGTTTTTTTCAGTCCATCTCCTCTCTACCCTTTTCCTCTGCCTATTTTATCTGTTTGTTCACCACAAATGCGAATTTCAGGGCCATGAAAATGAAGAGCCTTTTCCAGACATTGCCACAGAGAGGACCACCTTCTCTCTCCGTAAACAAGGTACTTCCTTGGATGCCCCAGGAACACACTGCACATACTCAGCTTCGTCAATGACCAAGATTAATGACTAATGTATCCCACATATTCCAGTATTACTTGTATACAAGTTGCACACCATTTCAACTCAGTATATTCATGCATTCTGTCAAGCGTGTCCCTCTTTTCCTTTTTAAAGCATAGTCATCCCATTTCAAGTTACTTCTAAAATACAGGAAGTCTTGCTACACTGAACTTAGCCAGGAAGATAAGCATCACCAGAGGTATTAAGTCGAACTCAGAACTAACAAGATCTATCATAAACATCTTTACCTAGTTTGAGGTATTTTGTCACATTTCAGCCCCCGAATTTCACTTCCACTAGCTATTTAAATTCTAAGCCCTCCAGGGCTATTATCAGTCTGAAGTGCCTAACACTTTTAATACCGTTAATACATACCTACTATACAACTTGTATTATTTTTCCCAACAGTATTAGTCTGGTTTGTTGGGTTTTGTTTTCCAAATTTAAGACTACCATATTCTCATCTACTTCTACTCTTTTGGTTCTTAAAGGACGAACACAGTTTCATAAAGGTCATGTTTCATGGAGGTAATGTTTGCATTACTTCAGGTTGAAAGCCACAGATAATCATAACTAGGTGTGGTTGACAAGACATCCACAAAAAAAAGCCTTACACGCCCTTGTTGGGATAACTGCAACAGAAATATAAACTCTGACTGAAGACAGTATCTTTGAGTGAAGTACACCCAGCACTCAGTTTCAGTGCAGGAAGAACACCAGAGCATTATTCTTGCTCTTCTGAAAGATACCATCATGCACAGAAATAACGTTGAGGTTGTTCATTCTGAAAAGAATCTGCCACATTCAGACATCAGGACACACAGTTCAGAAAACTAGGCTTCAGTAAATAACCAAGATTTGGATCAAAGTAAGGAAGGATGCAAATGAAAGTACGACAGGCTGGAGTTTACTAGAAGGTCCTGAACTATGACTGTCATCTTTAACTTGAATGATTAGACAAAGAATGATAAAGATTATTCTCTAGTGAAGAACCGTCTTGAAAATTATAGGAGGAACAAGTATTAAGAAAATAAGTGAAGGTAGGATATTTAACAGCCATCTGCAAAGGGAAGGCAAGGTTGGAAAGTACAGAATGTCTTTTTTTTAAGAGGAATAAAATACCCCTCAGATGGTGTTTATTCTCAAAATCTACCACAAGATAGCTTACATCTTCCTGTATTAACCTCAAAACTAATATTTCAGCATATCTGACTACTTTAACACAACAAAAAAAAGCAGCTCCTTTGAACAGAACATCCTGCCTCTAGCATACAACACAGCATTCTTGTTCAGCCAGTGTAGATGATACTTTTGGGGAAAGAACTGTACTTTTAACCAGGGCAACAGGAGCATTTTTCCCCCCCAAGTAATCTCTCATTTCTGATGCTTTACAGTTTCTACAAGAATACCCTACACAGAAAGGCTGAGGGCACAGGGACTGTCTACTCTTCTGCATCTCTCATTCAGTGAATACCCTTTCATTCTCATCATTTTCACTCTATAGATATTCAGGTGTTGCTCCCTCTTCCAAAACAAGATTGGTTGCGACTTTAGCAATTCCGAAGTTTTCAGCAGCTACATACAGCTTTGGCATTAAAAAACACAGGGATGCCAGTACTTGAAAGGAATCTGTTGGATATCGTTGTCCCCAGCATTTGCACAGATGAACTGCTAACAAAATAATTCAGACATATTTTCATTCAAACTCTAAAACATCCCCAAAAGCTCCAAATCTGTGCCAGAAGTTTCATTCTCATGGCTTAAGCAAACGCAGAGAGGTATTTATTTGCATTCTCCACACAAACAAGCTTTAACAACTGGAAGAAAAGGCTGCCCTTTTCTTATTTTAAGGAAAAATAGAATATTGTTCAGAACACTTTTTATCCACAACTGGCTCCCTGCTCACATGAGTGCTAGACCAACTTAATCATTCTTCAATTCTGATATCGTGAAGAAATCCTGCTGAAACATTGTTTTCAATTTAAAAGGGAAGTAAATTTTTTCATACCTTTCACTATCTACATACCCCAAAACCACTACATCTCTCCATCTACCAAAGTGGGACTTCTGCATTTCAGAAACACTCCATTAGATCCCCACAATTTAGGTCTTCTATTAGGCCTGGATCTCACCCAATTCTGCCTGCCAATGGTAGCTCCCCTCTGAGAGCTAAGTAAGGAAAAGTGCCCTAGCATTATCCACTTGGTCAATTCTCCTACTGCATAATTACAGCTCGAACAGAAACCTGTGCACCTCCCACCCACCAAGCAGGATGGGCCATAAAGCCCTCCCTGCTGCCACAGAAGTCTTTTCTTTGCTTTCCTTGGCAGAAGGGAAGAAAGCAATGCTTCTTAATCATTTCAAGAATACAAAATTGTATATGCAAGGAAAAATTAACAAAACATACTCCAGATATTTGGAAGATTGAAGGTGGAGGGGCAACTCAATAGAGCAGCCATAATTACTAGCAACAAGCCAATTATTTTCACAGTTTTCCTACAGTTAGGAATACCATCTTTCTAAATGACAAAAAAACCCCCAACCAAACCCAAAAAAACCCGACCAAACCAATAACAGAAAAACAACAAGACAAACCTACAGTTTTTCTTAATTGATCAAAATTTTAAGGACAGCTATATCGTTCCAAGAAAGTCTTTGGGCTTCGTAATACAGACTGCAACCAAACCAGCTTCCTGGGAATGGAAAGTTTCAACATGCAGGTATTAAGACATTTTCTCTGGTTCCTACACACCTCTTCAGAAATGCCACGTTTCCAAAGGTGACAGATACCATATTGCACTTACTGCATCTCAGCTAGATAACAAATCAAATCACAATACAAAGTTGTTCAAAACCAAGATAAAGTATCAGCATCCACACATCCAAACATACTTAACATGGGAATGGCAAGACGCTGCTTCAGTTTTCACCATTTGATTTTGTAGAAACCCTTAAAGCTGTTTAAGGAATTAATGTCCATGTGCAGGCAAACAGAAAATGCCTACTAAATGTTCCACAAGGAGATAAAGGCCAAGTCTGAAATGAAAATAGAGGAAGACAAAAGCTGCAGTAACTTGCAAGAACCATTGTCAGATAAGGTTTTGCAAGTAGCAAAAGATATGTTTTGACACAAGCAGGTTTAATACAACCAAAGCATCTTTAGAACTTAGGACTTGAAAAAACATACACACCAGGGAATCACTGGTTTTGTGAGCAAAAAGTTTTGGGTTTTTTCTTTAGTTTGGGGTGGTTTTTTAGCCCTAATTGACAATAAAACTAATCTTTCAATGTTTTTAAATGAAGCCCTAGCCCTTTTGCCTTCAATAAAAGGCAGTTTTCACCCAGAGTCCTTATTGTGTAGGCTCAGAAATGAAACAAAAAGCAAAGGAAAACACAAGTGCCAGAATAAAGATATCCAAGTTTTAAACATAGCTCTGCTACAGCCTTCCTTTAATGTCTTGAACAAATTCTTAAATTTCTACTTCATTTTCTTCGTTTTTATGAAGATGAGATGGCAGCAATACATTTAAACTCACAGGATGAGAACAGAATTACGAGGCATTTGCAAACTACTCTGATCTCCTTAAACGAAAGGACCTAGATTGGCATAACACATTATATCGGTCCTTACAATGAGCTGATTTTAAGTGAGCAGCAGCATTATGTAAATTAGTTACAAGAAAGTAGAAATTAGAAGATGATTCAAAATATAGTCAAAAGGTTGAGTAAACACTGTATACAGGGTTTACTGCAGATACATACCCATTGGCTCCAAATGCACATTTTCTGTTTGCACACACAAAATAGAAGTTACTGCATCTCCCAATTGTATTTCAAAAGAAGCTGACCATTCAATGAAGTTTCAACTACATTATTTTCATTCAGTAAGCCTGTATGTTCTCATAAAGCATGAAACATTTGTATAGACACACTTTCACATTGCCATCCTAATTTTATAATCACTGAAGAGAAAAACCATGATGTATACAAATCAAAGTTTCATACTGTTTTTTTCATCAATTGCAAACCACACAAAAAACCTTGAGATTTCCCATCTGTTTGAGAACACTCTCTCTCTTCCTCAAAAAATTAGGTGTAATTTTGCATTTAACAACACACGCAATTTCCCACTTCATGTAGAGTTCTATACAACATTATTACAACCCGAGTAATTCTTAGAATTACCAAAGTTTCTATACTCGCAAGCTAAATTGCATAGTGCTGACTACGTCCAGAAAGTAAAGTTATGCATCAGGTTGTTTTTATGGTTCATCTTCTGAAAAAGGTAGAAGTTGCATGGGAAAGAACATAAAATGCTAGGTACAGTTTAATATCCACAATTTCATGTTTATGTATGCCTATCCAGATCACAAAAAACTGATAGCAAAAAATAAATCAATTTGACCTGCATAACCAGGATATAACTGAGAAAAGGTCTATTTTCAGGATGGTCCCAGGGAAATTATTAAAACTAGTTACAGAAATTAAAGATGTGTGAAGGTGCCTTTCTATGATGACAAGCCTAGAATTATTGCCTAGACAAGCAATAATGACAAGCCTAGAATTATAGCTTTAGAATATAAATTCTTGTATATTCTCAAGCATTTCAGCGAGATACACTAAAGTGGTCTCTTTCAAGACATTGAATACTTTTTCTGTGGCTCTTACGGCAATAATGTAAGGGTTGTCAACTTCACTGAAATACATCAAAGCCTCAGGCAAAATAAATGCAAAAAATTTAATCCACCGCTAAGGTTCACAATAAGAAAGTAACAAGCAGTGAGGCACAAAAAAAAAATAAATCAAATTTCAGTACAAACATTACTCCAATTGTGCCACATATTCTGTATGTTTTACAATATATAGTTCACTATAAACAATAAAATAAATTAATGTGTAACTGAAAAAAGAAACACATCAAAAATATACAATAAACATATTAACACTGCAAACAAAAAACACTACCACTGTAAACTGGCCTAAAATTCTAAGAGTGGTTTCACTAACAAATCCCCCAACTTGGGCATTTTGGTTCATGTTATTGCATATTAAGGTAAACAAGCAACTACTCATGGTCCATCTGACATCTGTCATTAGCTGTACTTGACATCTCCATACTTCATGTGTCCTGTCCCAAACCTTCACATGTTCTCTTAAAAGGAATTGAGCATCTCAACTGCTATGGCCTCTAACAAAAGTCATGGCAACCTGGGAAACTTTATACAGTATTTTTCTGCCGCCCTATATGCCTTTATAATCAGGAGATTGGCTGAACTCTTAAATGGGAACCTAGACATAAGCAAGGAGATGCATGTTGTGAAGCAATATAAATCAGGGCCACCTCCATTCCTGTACATACGCCCCAGCCATAAATGCATGCAGCACTTTCAGAGAACACAGAAACCTTTTGAAAGCCGTTGGAAATGATACAAGTCAAACTTTTGCACTATTCAACAGAATCAGTTGCAAATATGCTTCAGACTGACATTTAAGGGCAAACTTAAAATGACAAGTTAAAATGTGACTTTTCTTTTTCCCTAACCAAAGCTTTTGGAAAAACTCCAGCAAGTTTACCTTTTAAGACAGAATATGCATGCCCATCCTCACATATTCACTCCCATTTGCTGATCCTCTCCTTGTCCCTGCAAAACCCAAACTCCCATTTGTGATCCGGAGCAATTAAAGTTTGGGAATTCAGGAGGCTGACTGCCAGCCCAGAGAATGGATGTCTTTAAAGAAAGATAAAGTTATGCTTGGCATAACAGAGCCTCGGCCCATGACAGTTGGTTTCACCTTACTATCATTAATTGATAATACAATGCAAATAAAAATATACACACACTGCAACCAGACAATATTCAGTTCACACATGCTCACAATTAAGCAGAAACAGCACAGTTATTAGAACATATGTTTCTGTCACAAGATTGACATTATCATTTTAGAAGACAATCCCCAATTTTTATTGTAGCAGTAGTCTGTAATACGACTTGAAACATATTTCATATATGCCTATTAACAAGTGAATGGAAGTTTCTTCTATGCCAATAATGCTTATTAAAGGATCTCAGTTCTGTCCAGACAAAAGCTTTAGAGTCTGAATTTTTTGCCTAATTGGAAAAAGATAAAGCTACTTTGATTATGAAGGATATATTTGCCATTTGGATGCCTTTCTGTAAGACTAGAAAGCTAGAAAAATATAAAATAGTAGGAGAACTGTATTACATTCATATAAAGGGGAGTTTAATAATTCAAGATTTATTTGGAGGCTTGTTTGCAACTGTAGAAAAGGTCAGACTGTATATGAATAAGGTATTAAAGTTTGCACATAAGTCTAAGGTAAAGATAAGTAGCAAGGCTTGTTTACCATGCAGTTGTTCAGAGTGTGCAGAGAGTTAAGATTTTTAAATCAACACAGTTATAACAATATGGATTACTGAAAAGATTTTGCATAGAGGTCAGCACTTATGCATCAAGAGTTCAACTGGAAATCACAACATCCGATAATACATAGATTGGGCGAAGGAAGTTTTATTGTTTTAAGAGATGTGTGGCTTTGAATTACGCTTAGCATCCTTATCTTAGATTTCTCATTACTCTTCCTTGCACTTCTTGGATTTAATATTTTACCAGGCTGACTCCCATGCTTTTGCATTAAACATTTCCCACATTGTTTAGTGGCAGTCAGAGACAACAAATTGGTAAGTTTGGACCTGTCCTGTGCTGTTCAGAAAAATTCTCATTACACCAACATGCATCCACTTTGGGCATTCATAACTTCATGCAGATATATATATCTCCAATAGGATGCGGAGATACATACATCCTGCTGCTCTGGGACTGGTAGCTACATATTTGAACACGTACCTATGCATCTTCTTCACTGTGAGGGTGGTGGAGCACTGGAACAGGTTGCCCAGGGAGGTGGTTGAGGTCCCTTCCCTGGAGATATTCAAGGTGAGGCTCGACGAGGCCCCGGGCAACCTGGTCTAGTTGGGGGTGTCCCTGCTGACTGCGGGGAGGTCGGACTAGATGACCTTTGGAGGTCCCTTCCGGCCTGGGCAATTCTATGATTCTATGATTCTATGTGCATATTTTCAAATCTAGCTGGGCTCAAACCAACTCTTACCAAAACAGTCTCAAACAAGACAGTGGAACACTAAAAACAGACTCGGAGTCTGGAATAGGCAGGAACTCACACATCTCTTATTAGTAGCCAACAGAAAATCAAAATATTCCACAGCTGCAGAAAACATACGAAGCTTTTTTCACAAAAAACAAACTTTGGGCTCATTCAGAAATGCTTCCACATCATCTGGTCTACCTTGGAAGGAAAGTAAACACTGAAATATCTACGCCTTGAGGAAGAATTATTTCTGTTCTTCTAACCTAAGCTCCACTGATCAAATTCACACTAGTAGCAGAAATTTAATTTAATTACACCCTTTTCGCCTCTTGATCTGACAAACAGAAGTGACTGCTGCTCCTACAAACCCCTACAGTCTATCCATACCATCCTCTCAAGCGCCTTCTGGCAGGAAAGACAGCACCAGAGGAGATTATACACCAGCTGAAGGGGCCACAGCACTAGACTGTATTTAGAGAGCTCACCTGCTGTTAGGAATACTTTGACCATTCCCAGTATCTCTAGCTCTCTTTCAGGTCTGAAGCAAGAGCAGAGGACCCTGCCAAGCTGCTGACCAGATGGATTCAGAACATGGAGTCACCAAGCCCGAGCTTCACCACATCAGTGCAATGCAAATACAAAAAAGGTACCTCTAACTGTGGGGAATTATGTGGTAGGCATCATCTTTGCAAGCCTCACATTCCTCATGAAAGATTTAACTAGCCTGCACCTACTTTAACCAAGAATCTGCAATTATTTTATCCCATGGCTTCCTTTACTTACTTGCAATTTCATATCAACATGATTTTGTTCTGTGGTTTAAACATGATTTATACCCTCAATTTAACTTTGATTCATAGTTTCTAATAACATCAGTCCATTGTCCAAACACTGCAAGGGGATATTAAACTAGTTTAGATGGTCTGGGGAATTTGCCCACCAACGTTAAACACAGAATAAGTGGTTACGATAATCTTGTTTTAGATAACTGTTTCAGATAAGCAAAGTATAACTGTGATGTGCGTGCTCTGAACCAAAAAAGAAAATAATTCAAAAATTGTAAGACAATATTGCAAAAACTTGTATTATTAAAACACATAAGAGGTTATAGGTTATTTCGAAGAACTGTTACCCAATTTCACATTATATAAGAGCAGAAAAACAAACACAAATAAAAATTTTAAGTTTTATGAGCGTCTACTCTCCACAGCTCAATGTGAAGCTGTATTGTCTTTGTCTAGACTTTAGCTTGCCTTCTAGCTGCCAAATGTCACCCCCAGGAGTTTACGTAAAATTGTTAGTTTTTTGAAAATCCAGGCAGCTGGTAATATATATGTACACACACATACATATATATAAAAAAATAAAATTAGCACTAAGCCTAATAGGTACATAAGTTGATTTTGAACCTTTTTCATTCATAGGTAGACTTCTCTATAGAGTAAAGAATGCCCTAAAAATGAAGTGTGGAACAGATGGCTTTTTTAAAGTGTGATTTAAATATGTGGCACATGCATGACATGTGTCTTTCCTTGATTTTCCAGACTCTAATTGTTAAATAAGACTTCTGATGTACTCATAAATGCATGGAATTCAATAATCAGTCAAGTATTTAGACACAAAAGAGAAGTCAGCAGAATTTTATGGATAAACAAAAATCAACTTACCAAAACTAGAATATCTTCTGTACTAAATACATAGTCAGCACTATGAAAAAAAGGTTAGAATAATATAAGTGCTTGTGCACACACAGAGAAACAAAAGAAATTGTTTCCATTTCCCACCTAAAAGCATAAATATCTTTTAGAATTGTACTATTTCCTTTATAAAATCTAAACACCTATAAGGAAATTGTTTCCAAGAAATGTGTTATTTCTCCCTTTAAAACAGACTTCTTTGTCCCAGCAGTCTGACACTTTTTTTTTTAACCTTCCGTATTGAATATTCAGTTGCCTTTCATCCATCTCTGTATCTTGGGTTTGCCACTCAGTTCTCCTTTTCTTTGCCAGTGCTCCTTATTCCAAGCACTCTCCCAGCACAGCGCCATCAATATTTTGTGAATATACACTCCTGCACACACTGATTCCAAATACAGCAAGCATAAATACTCCATATTTGCACATATATCGTTAGGAGACTTTTAGGACGTTATCACGTCAAACCATATTAAAGTGACATTTTTAAGGCTGACATTCCATTTTCTCTAAGCTTGTTTTGAGTAGACATTTAGTAGAAACCTCACCCCATTCAGGATTTTAATCAAGAGAGAAAATTAAGAAAAAGTTAAGTCTGCTATCTAGGAAAAAGATCTATTAGGCCTTGTCTGGACTAGAGAAATGTATTCTTCTAAGAATCAATTTAGTCTTTGCAATGCATTTGTAAAATGTCACACGTTCACACACAGAAAGCATTGCAGATACTGTTAAAACTAGTTTCATTAACTCTAAATGCTATTTCAGTCAGGCTGCATTAATGCTGGCTAAGTTAAAGGTTCGCTGGCATTGTAGCTCATGCTGATCAAACTCCGTACCCATCACTTTCCCTGCCGTATACTCGTGGCCCTTTGAAATCTGCCTAACTTCACAGCTTCCAAGAACTCTGCCAAAAATCTGTGGGATGGGTACCCAAACCACAATGCCTTTCACAAAGCACAAACGAGGACACAGCAAACTTGTGACAGCCTGGAAGGCTTATCAGCAGTGGGCACTGCAGAGCTTAATTTGTTGAGTGAGAAACAATTCAAATTCCTAGCCTAGAGAAAAGCTTACAGCTATGGCAAAGCCTTCAAATTGGAATGAAAACTTGAAATTTGGGTTATCTGGGCAAAGAACTAGAAGCCAGAGAGAAAGGCAGGCTGGTGGGAAAAGTACTCTCGTACTCTGTTGGGAAAGAACAGAATGCCTAAAGATCTCTTTTCAGGTCTGTTTTTCTAACATAACACCGACCTTTTGTCCAAACCACTTTTCCACCAGAAAAGTAAAAAAAACCCAACCTGCTCAAACTTAAGAAAATCCTCTCTATTTTAAAGAAGAGGAAAATTTCATTTTGCATCGGGTGTTCAGTTGCTTGCTGAGATTTTGTATCATCAAATACAGAAGTTGTCATGTTTCGCTCATTGTAAAAAAAGTCATTATAAATGGCACTAGCTGAAAGACTAAAAGGATGACTGACTTTCGGTACTGACATACCATGTATGTTGCAATAAAAGACTGACACACTTTTTAGAAAAATAAATAGATCACTTCCATTATGTCAGAGCACAATCATCAGGACAGCAGGATCACAACACGTGTATCTCACTGTGTTATGAAAGAACATAAAACCAAAACATGGCATCACAAAAAGTCTTCAAATTTGTTTGAAACATTTTAGTGGAACCAAATTGAATTTCAAAGTATTAACATTCCCTGCAAAATAGAAATTTAAAATATTGATCAGCTCTACATGAAGAAATATTCACCTGCCTTTTATTTCCATTGGCTGCTCAAGAAGTAATATTACATAAGCAAAAAGTCTAACAGAACAGTTTTCTAATCCTGACATATGAAATAGCTGAAAGTCAAAGAATACAATCTATAATATACTAGAAGTTGTTTTCTTTTCCAGTCAGGATGTATCATAATACAATGTTAGGATCAATTAACAACAATTTCCTAGCACTGCACCAAGACTTTCTAACCACTATAAATTCTGCTGTAATTTTTGCGCATAGCAGTTTATTTCACTAAAACGTTGTTGGTTCAAGACCATAAAAACTGCAGGAAACTCCTTCAATCAAAATTTGTTTTCTAGCATAGCTAAGTTTTCAAAGACTCCTAATGCATCGTTTTTGGAGTAAGGCACACAGCATCCAACACTCCGCATGATAAAACTATAGCAAAATTGACATTGTGGCAATGGAGGCTACATCTCTATTAAAACTTACAGAACAAGGAGCCAACTGAGTTTTGAATAAAAGATAAAGCATCACATGGTTATATGAGGAGTCTCATGTCTGTCAGCAAGTCTGTTCCCAGTTGACCAGGGCTCTGACAGATGATTCAGTATGCAAGCTCATTACAGAGTCTGTCCACACTCCGTACCCTTCGTATGGGAGTTTTGTCAGGCCAATGAAAACAACCAGACAAACATTTTGCGGTGCAACACCATCCTGTGTATCTGTTTTATTAATGTGCATCCAATGCAGCTTAACTTATGAAAATGTTAGAGTGAATTACTCTCCTGTTATCATAGACTAAACTTGGCACCAGGCCTGATATTACAATTGATTCTCAAATTGGCTTTGTAAATATGAAACTCTTATCTTCACAGCCCTTAAAAAAATAAAAAGTGTAATGATGACGATAGTTCTGATGTGAAAGTTTGCAACCATGGAAGAACTACTCCCTATTATCCACCAATCCAAACAAACTCTAGAAGCCTTACTCTGCTTGAGATAAAATTGAGATCCAGGAACCCAAATCCCAAAGGGGAACGCGCTTTAACAACTGCTAGGGGAAATATGCCTAATACTAATAGACTAGTACTAACTCACAGTTTCTCAATTCTTTGCATATTCAACACTGTGTGATTGACAAAAACAGGAGAGCAGCAGGAAAGATGCAATACTGTGTGTACATACATCGATTTATAGTTGCGTCTCCTCAGCAGAGAACGATTCACAGAATGGTAGAGGCTGGAAGGAATCTTCCAAGATCATCGAGTCCAGCCCCAGATTCACAGAATCTTCTAGGTTGGAAGGGACCTTAAAGATCATCTTGTCCAACCGTCAACCTAACTGACAAAAATAGACACCCGCACAACAAACAAGGAGCATCATCACTAAACCATACCTCCCAGCACTACATCAACCCGTCTTTTGAACACCTCCAGGGATGGGGCCTCAACCACCTCCCTGGGCAGCCCATTCCAATGCCTGATAACCCTCTCAGTGAAAAAATTTTTCCTAATATCCAGCCTGAACCTCCCCTGGCGTAACTTGAGGCCATTTCCTCTCGTCCTGCTCCCTGTGACTTGAGAAAAGAGACCGGCCCGCCCCTCTCTACACCTGCTACACCTGCTACCTCTCTACACATGCTGCCCTCATGATGTGCATTGTGACTGGTTACTGCACTTCTTTCTGGACACCTCTACGTTACAGACACAAAATGCATCTCTGAACTCATTGACTGCAGGACCATCCATAGCATTGGATCATAGACACGTCTGGGATCAAGGCGGGCAAAGCAAACAGTACAAAGGGAAGGAATGACCAAATCAGTCTCCAACCCATCTCTCCTACCAGTTCAGCACAGCTTAGACTGCAGAGATAGTAAATGGATCATGGCTTATCCTTATTAACAGGGATATCAGAAAGTCCCAAAGATAAACGTCCAGAGGCATGATGTTGACAGAAAATCTCGAGTAGAAACTCCAAAAGCTCACCATTAGTAAACGTCCAGAGGCATGATGTTGACAGAAAGTCTTGAGTAGAAACTCCAAAAAGTCACCATTAGTTCTCTTCATGTGACATAACAGCATAACTGCAGTCCACAAGTGAGAGGACTGCTTAGCCTCAGTCATGTAGTTGCCCAAAGAAACTCTAGCAAATCCTGTGCAGAACTCCTCCTGTAGGCTTCACTACAAGATTTGACAGGAAAAGTCATTACATTGCTTCAAAAAAGTCTCTTGTAACTTCCTGACCGTTCCTACAACCATATTTCTCCCAACTAAGAGCTGCCTTCACTCCAGTGACAAGCAGCCAACTCTAATACATTAGAAGCTAAATTCCAAAATATAAAAAACATAGGTGACACAAATATACTGATTTACTCATCTGCCTTACTGAATCAACCTATAGCAAATACACAACGCAACCCTTTCAAACACACACCTAGCATTAAAATATAGATCCACATTAGGAACTACGCTTCAAAGAAAGTTAGACTAATTATTTTCCAGGAAAATTCAGAGAATATGCCTACTATACATCCTGTCTTCCTGAATAGAAACCTCCTTTCCTAGGGAATGAAGTTACCTATCATCTAGTAAGCAGATCCAAAGAGCGAAGAAGAGTTTTCACTTTTTGTATAATCTCTTCTTCATGAGTCTTATAAATATAAACTTCTGGTAGATTACTAATTTTCCGTAAGTCTCCAGATTTTACAAGTTATATTAAAATAAAAATCTTGACACTGAAAGAAAAAGAAAGTAGAAGAAAACCTTAAGCAATGCAGTATTACAAAAAGAGAAGAGAATGAACCACTCGTTATTACAGCCCACAAACACATTTTGGTTTGCTTTTGAGGCCAAAAGATTTACGAGACAAAATACCACTGATTCAGCATGCCCACACTAATTTTATGTCAAAACCGTGAACTACAAAGCAAAGCTTCTGCGGTGCAAGAGTTACTCATATTTTATCTATTTTGAAGAAGCAGCAGAAAATAATGACTCTCAATAAGATATAAATTGCAGAAATTTCCTTTCATATGTTTTTTATGAAATATTAGCTAAGAATCTATTTTACTGTCTACAAACAAACATGCCAATGGAAAAGGGCTGCAAATAATCCCCAAGAGGGACAGATGTAGACAAAGACTGAGCCCAAGTAAACATCCAAGGACAGCATTTAGCAACTTTGAATTAATAACCAATTCTGTTGTATTTTCTTTCAGAATGGTTTCACCCACATGTTTATTTCCTCACTCATAGTGAAAAAAACTCGCAACATGAAAATCAAGTATATGGCTCACTAGATGCATTAAATGAAATACAAACCTATTGCAGATCGTGATCCAAAACTTCTGACTACTTTATCACTGGTATTTAAAAGCAAAAAATCATGATGCTGGAGAGTAAATCCTGACCTGGTCGTAGGCAGCACTATTAACATATTTGAGACACCAGTAGTGACACAGCTAATGCAGATCCAGCTACATGACGCTTTTTCCTCTCCAAATTTAAAGCATTCGCAACAGCCCAATGTCCTTGAACAACTAACAAAAGAACACCTGCAGTAGGGTCCCACATCTTCCCTGTCTGATGATAAAGCAAAACTGAACAGGATTCCTAATGAGAAGAACTGACAAGACACTGTTGCCGTGGTGGAAGTCAAGAGGCCCATTTAAAGTCACATCATAATTTGTCTGCTCAGTCACCTCCGTTACTTAAAAACACCAACCTTTAATCATATCATATACGTGCATTGAAGTTTGACCTTCCAAGACTTTCCGTAACACCAACCAGAAGTTTGACTATCTAGCTTTGCAAAGATGAACTTTATCAAGACAACTTCCACATACAAGACAAAACCAAACAAATACCAATTAGTACGCATTACTGTTCAGACTTTGCTAACCTCCCTGACCTCTCAGTCATACAATTCTTCCTAACTTCGTACCATTTCACCAAGATTCCCAGCCTGTTCTAACACAGAAGCCATGCAGTTCCCATCGTTCATACAACACGCATCCAAGTGAAAGAGAAACTTCTCTCACCTTGTCCTCTCTCCACCCTTTGTGACATGGGATGTCTACTGCTCTAATCCCTTATCCATAAACATTAAACAGAAGGAAGATCTATTTAAGCAAAACATCGGCACAAGAACAAGTATGTTTAAGCTAGCTGTGACTGGCTTGGAAATTAAAAGGTGTCCAAATAAAAGTGGAGATTTTTTTAAAAAAATGATCCTTCAAAAAACAGTCCAGTGGAGAGAAGTAACAGGCGAACCAAGGCTTTATGAACACAAATATGTTTAGAGGATTCTTTGAGAAAGCCGGAAGGTTCCTGATGGTCATCTGTCCCATGCACATGAGCCAGGAGAACCTCCAATGCATTCACTGTTCAGTCAGAACAATACGATTATATAGATCTTAAATTCTTTGGACTGTCCTGTGGCTGTTTCCAGAAAGAGGAGTGTAATACACAACATGAACCTTGCCAACATGAGACAAGTTCAATATAAATAGTTTGTTAAAATCAACTAAGATTCACAGGCTGTGCACAGATCCCTGTACTTCACAGCAGATGTACCTAAGGCAGTGAACCAAGGTGACTTTCTGGGGAAACGAAGAAGTTCTTCAGGTAACCAAATCTAGTCTCATACTATCAGAGATAGTACCGTGCAATCCTTTCCACGATCAAACTCTGTCCAGAAGGCAAGTGTGTATTACTTGCTCCCATAACTTCTCTCTGCAGGTAATTAGAAACTTCTTTCTAATTATTAATTTCCCTCTATTCATAGGACAAATTTATTCAGTAGATTTATTGGCTGGTTGAAGCAAAGAGCATTGACAAGTTGAATATATGGTTATTTTCAATTGAAACAGATCAGCAAGGACTCACAGAACTTGTCCAATTACCTGAAGGGACAGCTGGACATTAGGAGCTGTGCTCACTTGTCTTATCCTCGACTGCAAAGAGATGATGAGTAACACCTTTAAAAGCGTCTAAGGATCTTTCATCAACGTGGCTAACAGTATTTATAGCTATCAAAAACTTCTCCCTGAAGATAACGTAATATGAAGAAATCCACGCAAGCATCTGAGCAGTATAACTGAAAGATTTCACGTACTATGAAGGCTGCTAAGTGCTTTGCTTGCATTTTTACATAATTACAAAAGTTGTACTCTCTGAAGAAACTACATGAAAGCAACACCCCCTTACTTCAGTATCCTGTTCCCTGGATGTAAACAAAATTAGACCTGCCAATTATTGTGACCACAGTACATTTTCTTTAACACTTTTTTTTTTTTTTCCATTTTGGAACATGAGCCACATTCTACTCCTTCTCTTGATGCTTCATAAACAATTTCAAGGTGTCATAGCTTAATACGCACAAACCTGCTGAAAACAATGTCTGCAAGAGGATTACTAAATGTCCAAATTGCACTGAAAAACTTCATTTAGAGGACTTCAGGAAACAGCAAGGTGCCACTTTACTGTCAAATTCCAAGCTGAGTTTACAGAACTACTGTGTTGGGGGAAAAAAAAAAATAAATTTTACTAACAAGGGCTTAAAATATGCAGAAGTCAAATGACAAACCTTCACAATGGCATTTTGAGATTTCCAAACAGTAACATTAAGTAGTTCAGATGGCAAATATGTGGCTTCATTTATCAAAACATGTGCCAATCAACCAGAAATGAAACTGTACAGGGATAATAAGAAGCCTGGCTGACTGCAAACTGCTCAAAGACACATTGCTATATCAATCACATTTTAACCTGGCTGGTAGATGAATCCAGAAGCAATAGTCTTGGCCTGGCAATTAAATTTAAGCATAATCATCATCTGGCAGGCTTAAAACCATAGTTTAGGATGCCGTCACAGCATGTAGAGTATTCCCTTGCTGCACCTGCACTGGCACCAGGCAAGAGACAGTCACCACAAACAAGGCTACTTTTTGATTTCCTGGTTCCTTCAGCCAGGAGGGTTTGAGAAAGTTTTGATAGGCACGATTGTTTTATTCCATTTTATTCTTGATACTTGGGATACACATCCTTCAGCTGGATCATTTTTAAATCACTTCAGTACTTAAACTGTCACACTTGATGCATAATCTGACACCACAGAGTCATAGTTTGAATATTTCAGTTCTATTACTTTTAATTCTGTACCACTTAATCATATTTTATTTAAAGGTAAAATGTTAATCTTCTGATGTTAGAAATCATCACACTTTAACTTTTTATGGCCGCATATTAAAATAAGGATACTTGCCAATTACCTAGAGCCTTCTTTTCAGGATTCAAATGAAAAGTTGACAAGAGGTCAGCTCAGAATCTCTGCAGTACAACAGTCTGCTCAGTGTACCAGAGGTGCTCTCTTTAAATTTCCCAGTATTTCACAGCTGAAATTAGCACATCTCACTACTTGCTACCCCACTTTGAAGCATCCTATTTTAATCCCAAGTAAAAGGTTTACCAAAAAGCACCTTGCTCCAAATTGTTTTGTATGAACTCGTTGCATGCACTATCGCAAGCTCAAAACTGTAACAGAAATATTTCAAAAAGCCAATGATTCTCTCTGAGATAATGAAAGCAAATTTTTTTTTGTTGTTTTAATATTGCTTCTTCTTGTGACTTAAAATATAGCGCTACACATGCCACCAGAATGAGGTCTTAGACTGCAAGCATTTCTCAACAGGGATTTTTGTCTCTATACTTGTCTGCAAAGCAAGTAGCAAATTGTTAATCATCTATAATTAAAGACACCATAAGCCCAGAACCCATCAGAGTATATCTCCAGTTTGTTCACGTGGTCCTTTATGCATAAAATATGCCCTTTCATTTCAGTCCCAGTACCTTTTTCCATTTGGGTGCCTCCTTCAAATCTTCTTCTACAAGATGCCCAAGAAGAAAGCCATTTTTAACATTTATTTTTATGTATAAAACATAATGAAAATGATAAATCTGTGAGATACTTCTCATTCTTTTGCTTGACACTAATGTTCTTGGTTTTATTTAAGATTTTCAGATATGCAATGTTTGTTTTGCTCAAGGCTGAGGGTGACTGTGAAATGCCATACCTAAGCAAGGTGCATACACTTAACCTTTCATGTCACACAAAGGCCAGCAAGCAGTACCCCAAATTTTGAAATAGCTAAGTAGGAGAGAAGACAACAGAGTTGCCCAATGTCACATATGGTAAGTCAGCAAAAGCACAGAACTGAGCTGGGGATTAACTGGGTTTCCATGGTCATTCACATGGGTCATGTCTAGCTCGTGGGCAAAGTACTATACATCATGACATTTATATTTTCCTGTGACTGCAGCTGTATACTGCAGGGTGCACTCATCTGCTCGACCTCCGGCACTCTACTGTAGGTAAGTCATCCTAAGAAAGTTCATACAGAACATGATGCAATATAATAATTTCATTTTTACATGGAAGAAAAGCAGTGAGGTTTTGGTGGTGGTGCTGCTGATTTTATTTATTTATTTTTATTCCGTCATTTCCACATTCAGAACTGCAATTACTGGCACTATCTCCTAGGTTTTTGATGCTCTGCTTCCAGTGTTAACTTCTGTACAAGTATCAAAGGTCTTACACAGATATAAAGAATCAAAGCAGCACTGATCATACAACCACCACCATCTCCACTTAGTTAGCTAGGGCTCATATACTTCTGCCTATTTTTTTTCTTTGTAATTTTGCCATCTATTTTAAATATAAAACTAAAAACATGACAGTGTACAATTCCAAATGCACTACTGCTGACAAACACCAAGTCTAGTAGCTCAAACTGCTCTCTTCCTGAACCTTCTCTACAGCGATATCTGCTGCCAGAAAAGCCAGTCCATGGACCACTGCCTGGATAGACAACTTGCTATATAAGGCTCCATGCCTTACACATAAGGCAATCTCAAGGTTACAATCTTTATTTTAACACATCATTAACTTGAATTTTAGGAGACTCTTCCTCCTTCATGCGGAGGATAGTCTCCCACCCTTCGTAAAGAAGGTATCTGTTACAACATTTGGAAGTGACTACTAGGGGTGAAAGCTAAGTTTCATTTCTTATAGATTCTTTAGAATGAAACAAACTATATCTAAAAAGTGCAGATATGCTTTTTTATTTCTTTTGCTGTTCAGGGGAGGGGGGGGGAGGGAAAAGCATCTCTGATTTGTATATTAAAGCGCAAGCATCTGTCCTACTGATGATATTCTAGGGAAGCACATTAGCATAAAATTTAACGATGTCAAATAAGTGGATGTGAAATAGGGACTGCGTAAAGACACTATTTCCAAGCCTGACAGAAACATCACTGTTTAGAAATGCAAATGAAACCATTATGTTCAATAATTATATGAAAATATGAACAGTTCAGCATGTTTTCCAGCCCTGATGGCGGTTAATGGGATGTACGCTTATGTAAATAACTACTATTAAAGCTAATGCTGAAAAAAACTAATAAATTCATACTAAAGCAACTGATTTAGTACGCTTTTAAACCCCAGCAGTGCTCACTTATTAGAAAGGAGTGCATTCTTATGTTTAGAACTCATTACTGTTACAAGTCACTGCAACTCCATCAATTACCATGCATTAATGAAAATGGGACACATACAAAAAAAATTATTGGCTCTCAGCAGTTTTCTTTAAAGACAAAATATAGGGGTATTACCATCATGGGGCCTTGAGGGGAACTTATCAGCAACATAATATTTATTACTTCAACTGTACTCCCTGTGCTATAGCCCTGGGGTATTTTTTGTCCCAAGAAGGGGCTAACCTTTATGTAAAACTCTTGACATATATGCAATGAAAGTGACCATACTGCCATCAGTAAAAGCTTACCATTTCCACAATTAAAAATACATTTAAATAAACATATACAAACTAGAGTGCAAACTGAAAAATGCAGATGTGCAATGAAAAACTACAATTCCTGAAACTAGAGCAAGGTGGTGTAATACGAATAGAATTAAAGATAAAAGGTACAGATGGAAGTCTTCTATGAAGTTCTTGTATCGGGATAAATTCCATCCAGTTTTACACTTACACTTTTAATGACCTCCTAGAAAGCCATGGATTTAAGACTTCAAAGATGCTGTTCATCCCTCTTCGCATGTTTTCTCCAATTCCTCCGCATTACTTGAAAAATTCTTAGCCCTGGTTAACCATCAGAATCGATAGAGGAAACAAAACCAGCACAGTGCTGTTATAGCAATGAATCCCTACAGAAATTAAAAACTGAGATTTATTTAATGTCTATAGCTCTACAACCAACCCGCTTTCATTTTCTAAGTGGTCTCTGAAAATTAGATATTCGGGTAACATCCACTAGATTCTAAGAAGTTTAGCAAGGCTGAAAATGCCTTTATGCTAATTTGCATTCAGCTTTATTTTCAAATTAAGGATAGGTTTGAACAACCTTACAAGAGACTATGGACAAAGAACTGATGCCAAGTGAAGAAGATTCACAAAGGACAGTTACCTGCCCGGTCTCAGCTGCTGCAAATCTTCTGTCCAAGATGGCACCCTGCTACTGGAAGTCACAGCACAGGCTCACAAACCATCTGGCTACAAAAGCATCATTAATAAGAACTACGAAACCCCATATCAATAGGAAGGAGGAAATAAATAGTTCAAGTTTTCATCATGCATGAACAGTCACGAAGTACATATAGCCCAACGTCCACTATAACAGCCAATGTTAAATTAATGCTACATTTAATTACAATGCACTCTCCATAGCATAAGGCAAAAATAAAGGCTAGTGACGGCTGGAAAAAATTACAATCTATAAGCAGGTAGCAGAACTAGGCTTTCAGAGGGCCTGCAGCTGACAGCACACACCAGCAAACACGCACATGATGACACTCACTGTGACAAATATTTGATGGGGGAGCAGCGGAAGAAAAAAATACAAAACTGTCTGATTGCTTTCACTAAATCTCTGTTGAAAGAAAGGTATGAAGTGTTTTGCTATGTAGACCATTAAAACTATTTCATGAGCGAAGGCCACTCTAAGGTTAAAAACAGTAAGACAAATTTGCTACTGATTAATAATAAAGCCATTCATTTTATTCTTCAAATCTAAAGTAATTACAAGCCAGAGCATGGCAAATGGATTTAGCAGAAGCCATTACGTCAGAAGAATCCTTTAAAGAAGAACAGTAATTTAAAAGACTAAACTGAATAATGAACTCTCCTGAACAACAGTTATTATGAGATTGATTTATTGAAAGTGTATTTAATCATGCAAGAAATGTTTAAACTTTCCAAAATAGTTCAGGAAGACAGAGAAACCAATAGCAGAGTCAGCCCAACGTCCTTATTATCGTTGAGAAGCTGAAGCAGATGGAGAATTCATTTAGTTTGGAAGGATAAAGTACATCAATTTCTCTGAATCCACATTTCTAGTCAATTTGTTACAGTACCAGCTTCAACAATTAATGATCTCATTTTCCCATTTGTGCCTCCTTTTAAGAGATCTCAGTCTTTGTTTCCGAATAAGCCAAATGTCATAAAGGAAAATTTAACTCAAAAAAACATCACTTTGAAAGCTCACATGCCTGGAGCCCAATGTTGCAGCAATAGCCACAAAAGCAGGGGCTAAATTCAGTCAGGTAGGTAGCCTGGGCAGTTTAAGTGCCTGAAAAAAGAAAGATCTGCCTTCCACCTGAGACACAGCCCTTCTCACCAGCCTGACTTCTACAGAGAAATACCTTTTACCTGGCCTACTTCAGGGTTTTTCATTGTGCTAACTGATGTTGATACATGAGACTTCCATGGCTGAAGCTACATTTCTGATGACAGGTCTCTCCCTTTAAGTTCAGAGAGGGGCAGCTCATCACCATACCCAGTTCTGAGACCCACACCACGTAGTCAGTATAGATAATATCGTGTCTGTGCTTAAGATACCACTCATCCTCCAGAGCTAGAAGACAGGCTGTATGCGAAGCGTATACCTACCAGCAGACATCAACAACCTGGCAGAGCAGAACTCCAGCTTTGTAGCCAGACTGCAGCTCAGAATCATCAAATCTCTAGTGCCAGGAACAGATCACCACAGCATAAAAACCGTCAGGAAACAGAGGAGATGCAAGAACGCTACTAGCCCTCAACGCTCACCTCAGTGGGCTTCCAAAATACTATGCCAGAGCTGCTGGGTGGGAAAGTCTTCTCCTCTTCAGTCAGGGACACGCAGCACATCATCACGCCACACTTTACAGTATAAATTACAAAGCATCTCTCCTTCTCTTATTAGAATCATAGAATTGTCTAGGTTGGAAGGGACCTTTGAGATCATCTAGTCCAAACATCAACCTAACTGATAAAAAACCATCCCTGAACCATGTCACTAAGGACTATCCCACAGATACACTTCTGTATTGACAGTGCCATCTCACAAACAATCCTACACCACTGAGTGTGAAATTTTAGGGCAAAAAGCCTACTTAGCTCATATCCTCCAGAGGCTGATGCTGAGTGTTTAGATGCTGCCTGTTGATTCTGGATAATTTCTTAACATGGGCAGCGTGGCTCGCTTGTTCTCTAAGGCACTAGCTAGGATTAAACATAGAAAGCTGAGCTTTAAATGAATCTCCAGTCATTGATCCATTTGAACACTCAACATTACAATATGTTTCACCTTGTTTTAGTTTAGAAGTTCATGAAAAATTCAAAGTATCTTATTTACCCAATACTCCTTGACTGATTCTTCTACATTTAAGAAGTTCTTAAATACATACATTATTTAACCAATACTGCTGTTACAGAATAGCATATAAATATTCAGGGACTTTTTCATAAGCTCAGCTTTTATTCAATAGACCATAATGGTTGCTTAGAAACATTTACTAGTAGGAGACCTATAATAACAGTACGGGAAACACCTTGCATAAAATGGAAGAAAGGAGCAGAATACTATTTTTTCATTCTCCTCACATGCCTTCAAACAAATGATGGTGCACAAAAAGATACATAGTATGCATTCAGATATGAAAAATAGGAAGGGGAAAATGCAAAACAATAAGCTGAGGGAGCCAAGTTGAGAAACAGAAGAAAAATTATGATGGTCATTCCAAACCCTCAGTTCGTAACTTCTCAGAAACTATACTACCAGGAATTACACTGCAGAAACTATAGCAAAAGCAAAAAATCACCCTTAGACTTTGCTACAGTTAAACTCTAAAATTGTTTCTGACTATTAAATAAATAACCTGACTTTCAAAAGCAGTAGGCATGAGTGTCCTGCAAACAGCAATTTTTTCTCTCCACCGAAATTTTCTTCTTTCCTTTTATTATTTTGGTGGGAGAGGGGCAGTCACAAGACAGGGATCCAGCTTTCATATACATAGATATATATACATACTTAACTATACTGTTAATTTCCATACCCCATTTCTCCGTGACACTGTGTTGTTGCTGTGAATTCAGATTAACTGTCCTTTGGCAAACAGCAGCCCTGGGGAGGCGCACACACATACATCTGTTAAGCAGGACACCAGGACCACGCACTCAAAGTATGTTACCAAAGGCTTTCTATGCAAAACTTTGTGTTTTGTTTCTTCACCTACAATGACAACTTGGTGGGTCAGACCGAAAAAGAAACGGAAACAGAAGAAGTGCCTACTTCTCTCCCCATTTTCAGAAAAGCAAATTCAACACTATCAAGAAAAGTAAGTACAGAACAAACCAGTAAATTCTCTTCTCTGATACCTGCTTTTCTATTGTCTTGTTCTTTGGCCTTCAGCAACTACTTTTTTTCTGAAAAATAATACTAATTCTGCATTAACACAGAGAAATACGAAAAAGAGAAAATATGTAAACAGTACTAATTTATGAGAATATGTAAAATAATGTAATAAACAGTATATGGCAAAACTAAGAGCATTTTATTAAAGACTCTAGATAATTTTTATAAGAGGCCCATTATTCTTCCAGCAAATTAATATTCTAGGTCTCACTAACAATATCAGCAAATGAACTGTTTTAGTTAAATTAATATTCATGTTAAATGCATGCAAAATCAACTAATTAAGTAGTCCTAAGTTACAATATTAAGGACACATGTAAACAGAGTCTCTGATCATTTTTAAGACTAGAAAAGTAAATCATATGGGATTTGTTGTATCAACTTGGCTGGGTCTTCAAATCAACAGATCATTTTCAGCCAGAAAATAATTCCAACAAAAAGCTTAAGTAATCAGGTACATTTTAAATATAAATCTAAACAGTAGTTTAGTAGGGCTAGTGAGTTTACATTTACAAAGAGAAAAAAATATGTTTGTAATAAGCAGAATCTCTTCTGCCCTTTACCTTGCTATTCTTTGTCTCCCAAATGATAATTTCAGCATACCTTGGAATTCAATACCCAATTGTTTTAAAAAAAAATTTTAAGAAGTTCCCTCTTCCCCAATTAATAAACCTTCACAGAAATGTTAAAACTGTTTTTGCTTCTTCATTTATGCAACACTACCAAATTTAGATGAAAACAATCCTTAATGGTGATAACAAGAAAAGCTAAAGACCATAACATAATTTCTTTGGGCTCTGAAATAACAGTAGTATTTGTTTCTTAATAATCTCATTATTATAATTTCTTTCCTAAGACATCTAGATGACAGTACTGGGGCATGTTACAGAAGATATTTTCCTGTTTCTTAAATTAAATCATATTTGGGACCTAAATTAATAATAGGTGCTTGCAAATATGCCAGAAAAAAAAGGAAAGCCAGAAGCTTTACCCTTAACAGCTCCCAGCAGAAGTGGAAGAAGGGGCAGCACAAGTAGCCAAAAGAGCATAACATGGTGCACGTTGCTCATTCCTTATTCTGAAAACGCAAATGAAACAACAAAAAAAAAGAACATTGAACTTGCAAGTCAAATACTGCAAGGGCAACACCAGACGTTAGATTGCCACATTTAGAAGCACAGTTCAGTCACCTGGTATGTATCCATCATGATCTGGGAACACAGAAGCAAAGAGGAGACAAATACTAAGAGCAGATGCTGAGGAAGACACGAAGGCAGGTTAAACATAGTGAGCCTTCTCATGTGAGCTTAGTCCCAAATTCTCTTTCAAAGTTTGGAGGGTGCTAGAATACACTAAAGAGATACATCCCTGCTTTCAGCAGCTGTCTTACAATCCTCTGACTGATCCCAAATACCTTTGAACTCAGATACAGGCTTTACTACTTTTACATCAGCCATGCCCAACCCAACCTCCTTTTCCGAGTCCTTCCTTCCAGCCAAGTTCTGGTTCTCACTTGCCCAGTACAGCCTCCACTTATGTATTCTCCTCTACCTCCTGCTTGATATTCCCTTTCAGAAGATTAATTTTTTCCACCACTTTCTCATCCTCATAGCTGTAAGATGCTCTCACCATGGAGGGCATCAAAAGAAGGGGAGCTCCTGTTACTGGATTTTCCCTTTTGGCCCAGCTGTGCTCATTTTAGTAAGAAAGGCAAAAGGTGTCATCACAGCATGCACACCTTACACCACTAAGCCTCACATCTGCAAAGAAGAGCAGCACTAGAACTTTTTAGAAAAAAAAAAGCTACAAGAGTTTATTATAGACAAAATACAGTTTTGATCCTCTTTTGGTTCTGGAACTGGTTGAAACACTCGATCAAGTGTTTCTTCTTCCTTTTGAAAAAGGTCAGTTTCGAGTGGGCACGCCCTGTGAAAAGCTAAGCCAAAATATCTACTTTTAACAAAATTATAAGTTAATACGACAAGTCTAATGATACTGCTTTAGGGAAAAGGAGTAGACCAGATGACTACTTGAAATCCCTAATTTTCCTTAATTCTGTGATAATAAGTATTTGGCAACCCTGACAACAGGCTGTCCTACTTATGATTCACAGCGTGCTCATCAGAGTTGTCCTCCATTAACTGCAGGCCCTAGTAAAAACTACTCAAATTCCAAAGTTTCAACTACAATGGAAGGATAGAATTTACTTTTAAGTTGGCATGAAATTTTAGTTGTTGTTCCCTACCCAGACAGCACTGACCAATTCCAAAGCAAATGTAAGCTTAGGCTGCAGACAGACACTGTTTTTTCAATACCTTTAAGTTACTCAAGGCTTTGCAGTGAGATCACTGCCTGCCACCTGCTCCCCAAAAGCTTTTCTCATGGTTCATCAGCAATGAATTCAAACGGATGGGTCCAGACAGCTTCTCGAAAATAAAATAAAATAAAATCAACCACAACAAAAAGGAAAACCTGCCTTTAAAGGAGGGATTTCAAACACACAAAATGTATCTTTGCTGCAAGACTCCTAACAAGAAAAATAACCAAAGCCGAACAACAAAATACCTGTACCTGAAGAAAATCCACACTGCCTGTGCTATTCAAATTAAAGCTTTACCAAGTTGAAATTACACTTCACTGTATAGCTGCAGTTATATCAGAAGTACCAATTTATTATTGTGGGGTAATTTTAAATACTGGGCTAGATAAAGTAATTTCATAGAGAATAAATTAGCTTTGGGAGAAGAAAGAAAGAAAAAAGGTAAATAAAATTCATTTTACCAGACTTGAAGTTTTTTTCTTACAGTATTATATCTCTGATATCTTATTTGTAACTAAACTCTGTATGTATCAGAGAACTTGAAAAATATCAAGTTGCTGTACTTGAAAATAGCCAGAATCTGTATTCAACTTTGGGAAGTCATTTCTACCATTTCTTGCCTCTGCAACAAGCTTTAGGATGAAAAAAAATTAACTGATCAGAGGTATATTGAGGATCTTGAATCATTCATGTATGATAGGTAAGTACTGCAGTAGTTAAAATTATATTGTTTTAAATTATAACCTTGTTTTATATTTCTAGGTTTCACAGAGTTTTATGAAGTGTAAAATTGCATGCATTAACCTTCTGTCTACCAGACTTCTGAAAAAGTATTCATGCTTGCGCAATCTATTTCTAGTAAAAAAAAAAAGAAAACAACAAAAAACCCCAAGCAAGCATGCCTCCTTCCCAGTAACCAAATAAACCTCAGATGAATTACTGAAAGATTTCTGTACATAAAATTAAAAAATATTCATCAAGAACATACATCCTACCCACATTCATAAGCTGACTGAATACACAAGACATAATATACAACAAAATACTAACTTCAGTGAAATCAATGTAAAAGAGTTTTAGTTACATCCAATGGCAGATTTAATATTTTCCAGGAATTGTTCCATGCTGGGCTAAGCTTGTTGATGTGTATATTATTTAGTACAAACAGGCCAAATTCTTTCTATCAATACATGCGCCACTGTGCTACAAGGGATCTTCTGGGTGATCAAGGGTAATCCCCTGCTGACAGAGACAACATTTCACTGAATTCCTTCCATAAGCCAATTCCTTTCATAAGCTCCATCATAAAAAAGCTTTTTTTTTTTTTTAAGCCTTCCAGTGCTAAACTGTGAAATATGATCACTTGAATTTTGCAGAATTCTCCTCTAACAGTTTGTGGACTGTTTATCTTCATTTATTTCTGTTCCAACACTGGGCTATAGCTTGAACACTGATTTTTGACTCACCATTGCCTCTCCCTCCCTCTATTCACCTTACCACCATCTCAACCTACTTCTATATGGCCAGTCACGATCCATAAGCATAGTCACACACACAGACATTTCAACCATTTCTTATAAAACAGCTTCTCCAGGACCCTCATCAGCTTAAGTAACCCTTCTCCACAACTTCTTTCACTAACTTCATTTTTCACTTAAACAAGCGATGACTCAGGACTGAAAATGGTATCGCACGCTAGATTTCATCAACACTTTTTAAAACAGCATTAGTATCCTCCCTATTTGAAATACAGCTCCTGATGAATCACATACTATTTCCTTTTCTAGTAGTTGCAAGCACCGTCTCTTCCAATATCCCACTGTAGTCAATCTTCTGAGGAACTTAACGAGAAAGCCTCAACATCAAAGATTTGGAAGAGAGATAAACAAGATAATTTTGTGAAGGTCTATCACACCACATTGAAGGAATATTGTAATTCCTGAAACGTTGACTTTTCATGTGATATTCAAGGACTGGAACTAAACATATGCAGCTTAACAGAAATGGAAGTCACAGCCTGCAAGAAAAGAGAATCAGCTAACTTTACATAAAACCCAACCAAACAAAAATTACATCAAAAAAGTCTGAACTGGCTAAACCTCTTAGTACGCACATACAGTTTATATGCCTTCAGCGTAAATTGTCTTTCAATGGACATGGAGAGCAAGCACCAAAATACCATGCAAGTTTTAGACCTCAATTACAACAACCTAACAGGATTAAGAAAAAAAAAAAATAAATCTTTAACCATATTTTAATGCATAAATTCCTTATTGTCGTTTTTAGTTGACAAATATCTATTTCATAGCAAAACAACATCATAGGAACAGCTGGATGGCAGTTTTAAGCTCAAATGAACCAGCGTCACATGCTGACAAGTCATCTCTCTGATTGCTTTTGAATGGCAGCACATGCAGATTTATTCTCTGCCATAAATTAGAACAATTATTTCTCTGTAGTTCACTTTTTATTTCAGACAGTGAGCCCCTGCACATATTTTTAAAGGATATCTTCCCTTTCCTTGATGATAAGTTCATTCTGCTCCTCTAGCTGTCTGATCTTCTTCTCAAATGACTCCTGTTCAGCTTTCAGCCGTTCTTCTGTCACCTCCTTTTCTTCACTTACCCTGAAAAGAATTTGAGAGAAATAAAATATATGCCCATAACCACAGTGCCTGACTTCCAACTCCTCCGCTTTCCAGGTAAATGGATATCACCCTCTCCACCCTTAAACAGGTTAGTTCTTCATAATGTTTATTTTATTATACTACATTGGAAGATGCATACGACTTTATGCAATACATCATTTTTTCAAAGACGCCAGTCTCAGTAGAGTACATGCACATTAATGGGCAGCATAGAACAACAAAGTAAGGACCTGAACCCACAATTAGATTTGTGCAGTCTGACTCCCTGCAGCCATAATGAAGACACACTGGGATCCTTACAAGCCTAGGGCATGTAGACAGAAAACTCAAATTGGAGAGCTTAGCTGTTGAGACAGGAAGGAAATTGAAAAACTTTTCTGTTTCTTAATCTATAAACTAATCCTCCTTTCGCATTTACTGGTCAAATAGAAGTCCAGGAAAGGAATCATTTTTCTTGTTAGTTTTCTCCAAACAAAACAGTTTGTCCTCTTCTGGGGATTTTAAAATATCAAACTGCAGGAGTAAATTTTCCTTTCTGTCCAGGCCACGGCACCCTGTATCTTGCTGCTCAGTGTAAATAATTGGATCAAGATTAAAAGATGACAATGTGAGAAAGGTTTACAATGATCATTTATTCTTCACCTCAAGAGCAGGCTGTAAAAACAATTATTCTGGTATCACGTAGGCAAGAAGACTGTTATGCACAGATGATCCTGTAACTATGGTAAAAAACACGGCTTAGAAATCATGGTTCTATAAAAACTCTACAAAAATATTAAGTAATGAGCTTAGACTAATAAATATTACTGCTCTGCACTTAGGCAGTTTCTGTTGCTGAAGGCTCTTAAAGTTCAGTCTTTTATGATGATGAAACAGCTGCTACACCACAGGTGACAGGAAACCAAAGCAGTACAACTTTTAAAGAAGTTAAAATTTAAGTTTTCTAAGTGGAACAATCCTATAGGAAGAGGAGAGGGGGGAAAAATATTAAAAAAAAAAAAATATAGGCATTGGAATAAGCCTTCCACTCATACCATCAGACTCGTTGACATTCTTAACAGAGAACTTCATTCAGGCACTGAGTCATCCATTTTCCCTTAAAAGGGAAGAGATTTGCTTTGAGATTCCAGTGGAGAAGCCACGAATACCACAATTGGGTCACACTCCTAGGGTGAACTATAGGCAGATAGTATTCCCCTACTCTAACATCAGCCACTGTCCTTCCCACAACAGCTCAAGCAGACTGCATGAAGTTGAAAATAATTAATAATACTGAAACTCACACCTTTTCCCTACAAACCTGGAGGGAATAAAATAACATATAGCATATAATCAAATGTTTGAAAGTGTGGAACAGAGTATTAATTGGAAAGTTTCAAAATTACACCAAAAAAAGAGAGATGAATATAGCCTAAAAACATTCCACTATTCACATGTCCATTTACAATCCTGTCCCTGGGAGTGTTCATCAACTCATTCCTATGCCCTCAACCCTCCACTTAAAGGCTGTCAGAAGGGGTGTGCACAGACCAGAAAATAAACAGTGGGGAAAAAAACAACCAACCTGTATTAACTATGGATCTATCCCAACACCTATGTGCTCCTTAGTTAAGCAGGCAACAAATGTTTGAAAACCATCTACCATACATCCTTGTTTCCCATTGAATTACAGCTACAGTACACATGCCACTGGCTGCAGACCCAGGCTTTTTCATGTAACCTCAGAGAAGACAATTCAGTTTGTCTTCTCTGAATATAGAGCAATCAGGTGACTACAGTATATATGACCTTCCTTCACTCAATCAGTGAAAGGTACCAGAATGCTTCTTTTTTCTTAGGGTGAAAAAAAAAATAAGAGAACCAAGAATAAAAACCATCCATTAGACAATGAAGGCAGCAATGGCCATGCAGATGAAAGACAGGTAGGGAACAGGAACAGAGTTAAAAAAAAGATCAGAAAGGAAAAAGAGAGGACATGTATCATCTCCAGGGCACTATATAAGGAAAGCAGTTTGCTTACTAACTGCAGGAGTTAGAAACTCCATTAGAAAATGGTTGGGTACAACCGAAACACTAGGCTATGCCAGCACCTAAGAATATTAAAATGAAACAAGAGCATAAGAAAACAAGGTAAGAAAGAACAGAGCTCTAGAAAACTTAGACTAAACCTAGCAGGTTTAGCCATCTCTGGATTCTGTGATTTGCTGCTTGTATCAGTCAGCATCACATTCACGTGCTGTATTTGTATTTAACACAGATCACAGCAAGCTGTCATACTCCCAGACACATGAATACATTGTGCAACATATCTTATGCAGTAAATGACTGAGAACAGTAAGTGATCTTAGAAGAAATGTGGCAGTATGTGTTTATGTATCACAAAGCAGGAGACAGCCCATAAAGGGCATGCGAGATATAGAAGACAGTTACTCACAGGAGGTGGCAAAAGGAAGTTAGAGGAAAGGAATACAAGAATGTCATCAGATTATGCTGGATTTATGTCACATCCTATATATAGCTCAGTGAGATTTTTTTTTATATACTTATTCTTTGCCTTCTGGCAGTAAAGAACAGATGATTTTTAGCAGAACTACGTAGGACTTCACTAATGCCAAACAGAAACATTACAAGGCTCATAATGCTTCTCAATAGGATTTTCACCCATTTTTCATCTGCTCAAAGTCAAAAAAGGGCAGCGAAAGAATGAAGGTACCGCAACTATAAAGGGCACAACTGCTCCGTTGGGCAACGTGGTGTCCAGCTCCGTTATTGCTGTTTCCAGGAACAAACAGAGGACTTGACAGCTGAGACCAAAGATGACAGATCAGTAGAACTATCCCTGCTGTTCAGTGTCCACTACATTCTCTTGCATACAATCTACATTCACCTATCTTGTGTCATAGGATATACACCATCCTTGTTTAAGATTTGTTTTAAATTCAACACTTCAAAACTTATATAAGTCTAGATGCATCTGAAGATTTTAATTTTATTTTACAGAAGACTCTATAGCAAAAGAAAAACTCATAATGCAGATATATTGACAATAAAACCTCCTAGGACATCAGCCTTATTGTGGTGACCTCCCAAGTCCATTGCTAATACTAGCAGTTCTGACCATCTGATCTGAAGAAGAAATTGATCAACAAGTTCTCTGATGACACTGACTCATTCCACCGAGTAAGCAGGATTGATGCTCTCCAGGTGGAATTTTTGAAGCACTTCACAGGTTCAACAGCACTTCAAGTTTTATTTGTCTAATGAAAAAGTGGCACGCAAGAGAGCAATGATAATACTTACATCAACACTACACTAGGGACAAAGCTCAAAAGAGCTGATGGCACTTACATTTTTTGCAAAAGAAGAGCTGAAAAAGCAAATTAGAAACAGTGTTTTCTATTTTAAAAAAATATGTTAGGAAAAAAATTAAGCTTTTACCAAGAGCAATCTGAGCGCATTAAGAACTGTGGCAGAGCAAGTTCAGACAGAAGACAAAATAAACAAAAAGCAGAAATGCAGACACTGGAAACTTCAATGATTGGTCCTATACTCATTAGGAACATTTATCTTTTAGGGAACACTCACCTGATCATAGTCTGCCAACTAGCTAGCAAAGACAAAAATATTTTGATGACCATTCTCAAAAAACACAAGTTTTAAATTTCAAGCCAAGAATGCCATGTGGAACAGGCAAGACCACAAGGGAGGAAAAATGGAGCAAGGATCAAGATAAGGGCATCATGCAGAGCCCAGTACACACAGAAATCATGGAATGAAATCAGGTATTCCAAGTGAAAGATGCACTCCAAAAAGATGAAACAAGAAGTTTTCATGCCAGAGCTGATCGCAACACGCCTCTGGCAGAACTGAGCAAAGTGACTTTTAATACCAGCACTGCAGGAACTGAAAATGGTAGCATTTTTTTATCTAAGGACACTGTTCACAAATCTGATACATTTTACTCAAGTATCCTGGGCAGTTTGTATAAATTAAAAAAAACAACAAAAAACTCCAATGATCCCAAAATGTAATTGAAATTGCCGCATAATGGATAAATTTTATGATATGCAACTTGCAAAATACAAAACTAGATCTCACAGCATGAATTTACAGCTACAAATGACTTTTTAAGCACAAAAGGTAAGTGTGATTGGTGATACAATAATCCTAGGCGTGCTTTACCTATCAACAAGAAGTAATTTCCAGACAAGCTTAGGGATATCTCATTTGCAGTCTCACTGCCTGACCAATTAAGAGAACTGCAGCACAATATTGTTCCTAAAGTAGCACATCAAAAAAAAAAAAAAAAAAAAAAAAAAAAAAAAAAAAAAAAAAAAAAAAAAAGAAAAGAAGAAAAGATCTTGACATTGAAGCTAAAGCCAGGTAACAATTTTGTTAAATATGAGATAGTGTAACCCAGGAGGGAAGGCAACACAAGAGGCCAAAAGATGCAGATTTGTAACAGGGGCTTCTAGAGACAAGTTGTCCTTCAAAGATCCTAAGTGCAGGAAGAAAAACACTTAAACAGCAGATATATATTACAATAGTTTTACTGTCCTCCTTTGTAATGGTTTCTAGTTCTGTAACCAAATTAACCTTCTGTTTTGATTCCCATTACCACCTTTTGTTGGAAAACTTCAATTTTAGTTGGTCAATTTCACCTTCGTATCAGGAAAAAAGTCCACATAGAGCAATGCCAGTAGAAAAGACTAGCATCCCAGACTGTCAGCACCGTAGAAAGGGTTTAGGAATCCGAGGTCTTGGGAAGCAGGAAACAATTTCTCAATGAGGGCAAAGGGCTGTCTGAAGGCTGTTTTACTACCTGTCAGGTACAAGTCATTCTGGGCATGCCAGTGGTCTTTGCCCGGAAGAGACTAATCTGATAGCAAAAACCATCTTGTATCTCATTTGAAAAGGGCAATCACTCCCTCCCTTGGGTGGATAAGGGCATTACAATACCTTTCTCCCTAAATTGCTATCACAGATTTGTTTGCAAAGACTACAGGGAGACAGTTTTCTCCATGTTTATCTTATCTAAAGAAAGAAAGAATACAAGCAGTTAGATACCAATTCTCACCACTAAGAACAAAAATTAAACTTTCATGAACAAATCTACATCACATCATCAATGCCTCTGTTCATTCAAAAGCACACTGCCTACGTGAACTGTGCGGGCAGGGAAGAAGTATTTATGACATACACAGTATTATGGAGCTACATCAGTTAGGAGCACGGTGAATGCCTGCAAGCACACACTCGCTTACTCTTTCTGCAAAGGAAGTTATGACCCTTTCCATTCAGCAAAATGCCAAAAAAGAAAGAGCTCTCAGGATCCGCATATCACTTAAAGTATTTCCCCTTGGAATACCTCATAACGACTCTTGGTTTGGTGTCTAGCAAGTCCTGAATGCTCAACAGCCAACTGTTTAGCATCACCTCCAGAGAGGTGATTCTGCCACTTTACTCTGCTCTGGTGAGACCTCACCTGGAGTATTGTGTGCAGGTCTGGAGCCCTCAGTATAAGAAGGACATGGGCCTGATGGAGAGGGTCCAGAGGAGGGCCACAAGGATGATCAGGGGGATGGGGCACCTCTGCTACGAGGACAGGCTGAGGGAGCTGGGGTTGTTCAGCCTGGAGAAGAGGAGGCTCCGGGGAGACCTAATAGCAGCCTTCCAGTACCTGAAGGGAGCCTACAGGAAGGCTGGGGAGAGCCTGTTTAGAAAGGCCTGCAGTGACAGGACAAGGGGAAATGGCTTCAAGCTGGAGGGGGACAGATTTAGATTGGAGATTAGGAGAGGGTTCTTCACTGTGAGGGTGGTGGAGCACTGGAATAGGTTGCCCAGGGAGGTGGTTGAGGCCCCTTCCCTGGAGATATTAAGGTGAGGCTCGACAAGGCCCTGGGCAACCTGGTCTAGTTGGGGGTGTCCCTGCTGACTGCGGGGAGGTCGGACTAGATGACCTTTGGAGGTCCCTTCTGGCCTAAGACAGCTCTATGACTATGACTCTATGACTATAACTGGCTAAGTCCAAGAGGACCCTGTGCTGCTGCCTCTTGGACGAGGCTGATGTGTCCTGACACTGGTGCAGAGTACAAGGGTAGGAATCTTTCGGGCCCTTCACCATGTCACTGCTTATTTCATTCCAGAAGCTGATGACTGCTTCAGGAGTAGCCTGCAGTAATGAAAGCTCAGAGAAAGTCCTCTTAAAAGGACTCTGATTGTAGGGAGAGCTAAACTTTGTTCCTCCTGTGCCTGCTGCTCTCACCACCACCCAGCAGCACCTCGCTGAAAACACAGAGGTGGCATGCTGGCTGTTTTTGAAAATAATGGCTGATCAGAATCAAGAATTTCCCATTTACTCACAGAGCACTTCAGCATTCATGGGCATGATTCATTCTACTCAGAAATTCCCCTATAAAAACAATTTGAAAAGAATCTGCTGACACAATAAAAAAAAAGTTCAAATTTACAACATTTGAGTGTTTTAAACTTTGGATCCAGTTTGCCTCTCTCTTTTCATTTTCAGAGGCAAGATAGACCGGATATGTTCAAAGAAAGGCAAAATAATGGTTAGCTTTACAGGTGACAGCACAGAGCAAAAACTAAGATTATTTAGCCTAGAGAGGAGGATTAGAAAGGATACAACCGAGTCCTTTCTTTCAACCCTTTCTCAAAACTCAATTTCATAAAGTCCCCAACAGCTAACGTGATGTCAGCCACTGGAATCCCCAGCAGCAGAGCATTACAGACCCATAAATGATTTTTTTTTCCAAGGGGAAAGATAATAATATAGCCAGCACTGGAATTTACTTACACCAAGCCCAAGTCTGACATTGCAGCGTATTAGGACATGCATAGACACACACCTTCCCAATGTTCAAAAGCGTATCAGGAATGGGCATTGGAGGAAGAGAAGAAAAAATAGGAGAAGAAGGAAAAGTACATTAGCTCTCCCTCAGCAGTCGCAGAAGTCAAGGGAAAGAGCAATATCGTGAACTGCTCAAGCAAGACTTGGTTGAAATTCAAGCCCCAGGAGTTAATCGTATTTTGCTACTGGTTTCCACGTAGACAGAATTTTACCACTTTACAACTGCCTTCATGCAGACAGTTATTGACCAATCTATTTCTGTCTACCGACCTGCAATAAACGTGCAGGAATTAGTCCCAGCTACCATCATTTTAATTCATAAATAGTAGCAAAATAAGGAACAGTGAAGTATAGTTCTGGTCAAGTGAGATCTTTAGTATTCCAAGTATTTACTGCAGGACAGTCTTCCTGAAAAACTTTCAGCATTCTGCTGGTTCTTTTTCTTCTCTGAAACAGCAAAGAATGTTCTACTGTATGTAAAAACCTTCTTCATCATTGCACAACTAGGGATGAAAATTATGGGGAGTTTTAAAAAAGTGACGAGGTGAGCGGAATTAAAGTTCAACTTCCCTATTACTCTGCAAAGGACTTTTAATTACATCCAATAAAAATATGATTAGGTTTAAAAATAAAAGAGAACTAAGTATAAAATAATAGTGTTCCACTAATTTTACTTTTCAAAATTAATGTTGCTGCACCTTCTATTTTTCTTCGAAGAAATGTCAGGCAGAAATATCAAACTGTCCTCAGGGAAAAATCACAGCATCTGAGATTTAAGAAGAATCCCATGCTCAAATGAGTTAGTGTACTACTATTCAGTAGGGAGCAGTGTATTATGAGGAACAATGTAATAAAAGGCTTTTTTTAATATCAGAATATACCTCTATATATCAATAGTGGCAACAGTGTCCGAATAGCTCCAACATCTGACAATTTGTAACCAGGCTTCCCAGCAATCTACTCTTTATGACAGCCTTAACTAGACATTTTCTAACACATGAGGTAGGATAAAATACAGTTGCAAGCATGAAGAACTTCAGAAATTACTAAAATACTATATAGCAAGAAATCCTATATTGGTACAAATTATTAGCAGGCAAAATGGTCCACTGGATGAGAGTAATCAGAGAAAATATTCCTAGCTGCACCAGAGACTTATTGCATGACCTTGAGCAAGTAACTTAATTTCTCTGCCCAAATTTCCCTATATAAAAAGAAAAAGGACAGTAATGTTTGCCAATTATTGCACAGACATATGAAATCTACGGCAAAAAGCATTTCATTAGTACTTGAGAACCTGCATTTTGTTATAGAAAAAACTTTGTCTCTATAAATTCTTAGTATGAACACTAACTTTTAGCCCAAAGGACCCAATATCATCTCACGAGATTTCCCCCTTTGCTGTGGGAATGCCTGCCAAAGTCCCATGTGCACCTTCTCAATTTTACAGGAACTATGTAAGAAGCAGATTTCCACAGATTCTAAAGTGTTTGGGACATGGTGGGGGGGAGGGAGGGAAGGGGCAGCGGAGGGGTGGAAATCTCCTCCCTCAAATTCAACTTATTTTTCACATCATTTCTCTTTGTGAATGCCACTAGCACTTGAAGGAAACTTAGGAAAAAACCTTTTGCTAAAGCTGAGAAACTTGCACAATTTCTGCCTCTCCTTTCAAAGAACAGGGACAACCTTCAGAAATGAATCAAAGCAAAAGAAAGTTTGGTTAGATAGGTTAAAATTACTCTGGGCTCTATTGCTCTACAGGTGCAAACACGGGCATGTTACTAATGAGCATGTTCCAGCCACATGATCACCAATCCACCATTAATGTGGTATTTCATATAAAACGCCCTATCCCCAACAAATAAGCACCACAAAATTTCATACCAACAAAGTTTGCCACTTCCAAAAAACAACATAGATTTATTTAAAGCGCATGATACAAATAGCAAACAAAACCCTAAACCTATGACTAGGTTTATAAAGATGAACTCCTGCAGGTCACAAAACTTTGAGTCATGTTTTCAATACGTTTAGGGGATTTTGGATCAGGAAGCAATGAGAAACGCTATCAGGCTGTGTCTTTGTTCATACCTCTTCCAGCAAGAAAAGCTACCTTATGCAAATATTCAGTTTCATAACGCAGCTCTACATTGCTTGATGTTAATTAGAGGAATGACTCTCCTTAAACATAATGGAATTTCAGGTGATGCTTATTCTTACCTGGCAAGTTCTTTAATTAAGTTTGCAATGCGTCTCTTGTCCTCAGGACACAAATCCTTTAAAGAAGCACTCTTCATTCCTCCCTCATTAGTGACCTGAAAATTGAAAGTAACATTTTAGAAAGTACTCTTTAAGAGAGAATAAATATTTCATAAGATATTAAAAGCATTTCAAGACCTAATAATTAGAAGTTGAAAGCAGACAAATTCTATGATTCTATGAAATTCCAAATAGAAAGAAAATACTTTTTTTTTTTTCAAATGTAAGTACAGTTCAATGAAACAAATTACCAAATTGTGGAGAATTCTTTTTAGAGACTTGTAATGCAAATGCAAACTGCTAGCTTCAATACTAAGCATGTTGGGTAAAGTTTGAAAACATACACTATTCATTGAATCATACTAGATAAAGGGCATTAGGTTCTTGACTTGGAAATCTAATGCAATGATATCCAAATCCAAGTTCAAACTTTATTATATGAGGATCCTAAAATAAAGAGTAAGAAAAAAAACCACACACTTCTACCTTAGCATTTGTGACCTAAGCATACAAAGCAGAAAAAAAAAAAAAGTATGCAATATATATTTAATGGATGTTAAGTCCTTATTTCAAAGAAATTTTTATAATACACAGAAAAGTACACACCCTTTCACACATCACTACAATTTGTTTTTAATAATTTATTGCTAGCTTCGTGCTTGCTATTCCTTCTCAAAGCACAGCTTTAACGAACTCCACTACTTCACTCCTAATACATTCCTGTATCCCGCCGAGAACTGTAGTATTTGCTACCAATGTCCACCAGAGGGCACACTGCTGTTCCTGTTTGCAACAGTCCCTTGCATTACTGAGGTTACTCGCATTTCGGGTGTTTCTAAGCAGGAAACACTTCTAAATTGTCTTTATTTATGAAAAATTTCTGTCATCGGTGACTCCATTCTCCAGTGCTTGCTGTAAGCACAAAATAAGGATCCCAAGATGGAAGCAGCAATAAGAGCTATGCTATTCTGTCCAAGATTTTGGCAAGTTAAAATATTTATAATGTCATTACTTACTTCCAGTTTAGACTTTTACAAACCTATAAGTATTAGAAAACTCCCCGAGCACACACAGTGCTTAACATGAGATACAAGAATGCTACCAAATGCCCTGCAGGTTGGCCAAGTTAAGACAATACAGCACAGAACAACCTCTGAGCACAGGAAGCAAGCTCAGAGCTTCTCTCCCCTCATTAGCAGTAATCACAGTAATCACACCAGAGAGGAAGTGCCCCCTTCCATTCTTGGCTAATTGCTTCTTGAACAGTGGTTTGAAACAATTAAAGGATTATGTTGCTTTTGAAAGAGGTGATGATTTTATACAGACTCATATTACACCTACCTGACCCCTATTTTAACTTCAATGCATTTTTGTTGAAAAAATAAATTAAAAAAAATAATCTTACAAGGCAAATTAGACTTTAGGGCTTTTCAAGAGGACATTTGATTTCAGTTTCCTTCCCCCAAACATATATTTCCAGTCGCACAAAGGAAGAGAGAATGTCTTTAACTTAACTGAATTTAACTTCAGCTAAAGACATGGTTCAAGGAATTCCATTTCCCATGCCAAAAACACCTGAAAATTATTTAATTTTGTTTTAGCAGCTAGATGATGGGACTTCAAGAAAAATAAAGTCACATGACATTTTTCACTCAAAAAGAGGCAGAAGATTGACCACATTAGTAAAGGAGACTTTAACAGAAGCTACCTCAAGCTATCACCCAAACCTATGTACATAGTGTAAGACAAATGGCTGTGGAATGGAGAGGAAAATCTGAAAAGTTAGTCTGTATGGATAGATGACACACAAAAATTTCTCAAAGGCAGGCTTGTACCATAAAACGTGTCAAAATGAAGCTGTGGAATTATCTACAGCAACAGCTCCACCATCAAAACAAGAAGATAAATGAGATAGAGGTCAAGACTGTACCATATCATTTTTCCAAATTTCTGCCCTTTCTACACATCTCAAAGTAGAACACGGTTTTGTAATTCAGTATTTTCTGGATGAAATGTACTACATAAATGGAAGATTCTCTCACTTTATAAACCACACCCTGGCAGATGACGATTTTCATGAGAGAAACAGACAACTTCTATCAAATGGGAAGTAGGAAGATGGGAAATTTTGGTCAAGACCAAAATAGCAAACCACTGATTTAATAAAAGTACCAGAAAAGTTCCAGCACTAACAAGACCTTTTTGAAGACTTCTCCAAAACTTGTCATCCTCCTTTGTGGTACTCAAGTCTATCTGAATGGAAAAAAGATAAATCAGTTCTGCCAAGATTCATATTAGAGCAAAACTCAATCCATTCTCTTCAAAAGAGGATTTTGGTAAATAGTAATGGTGAGCTACCTACCAGTACCACAGCGTGAAGTTATGTTAAAGTAAAGCAATCAGCTGTCCCTAGACACACACACAACACTTTGAAGAAAATTAGTTATGTTGATGATGAAAACTCCTTGCAAAAAAACTTCAGGAAACCTTCTTCTTCCATAACAAGTAAAATGTATTTGTTCTGTTTGTTTCAAGTAATTCAGAGCTTATCTTCAAAGTTAGAGTACAAAGTTTCTGTGAGGATTTGGCAAGGTAAGAGAAAAACAGAAGGTTAAAAAAAGACAGAAAAGAGAAAAAGCTCTGAACACATTTTATTGTCAATATTATAAAAGCACATTTGAGTCTCCAATCAAGATTTCACGTATTAGGCATTACATAAAAAGAACAAAGACCATTTCTACCCCAACAGATCTCGCAGGGAAAAGGAGTGAAAATTCTCTAAACATCAAGTAATGCAAACAACACACTACACAACAAAACAGATTTTAATGTGACATATGAAGGTATCTGTGAGGCAGCGGGCTTGTTGATACTTATGAAGAGATGCTTCTACATAAAATTCTGCAATAATATCTCTGAAATTCCTGCATGTCACTTAACAGCAGCATTTGCAAAGTGGAGATACGTGCCCAACTCCTAAAAGCAATTACTAATAAACAGAGAAATGGAAAGGGACAGGCCCAGGAGGGACCCTAGAAACAAACACCATTTTTTTAGAGTGTCATGCTGAAGGATTTGAAGGGCAATGACACTGTCAAAGCAATGAGAATTGAGTGATCCCTCTTCACATCAGAGTTTTGAATGTACGTGTAAGGCACACAGCCTTTACCTTGCACACAGAAGGTCACATCAGAGTTTTGAATGTACGTGTAAGGTACAGCCTTTACCTTGCACACAGAAGACTGAGAAGGGCATCTTAGCCCAGATGAAGAACAAGATTTAACTGCATGATAATACAGCAGTGATTCAGAAGCAGTCAAAAGTTCCAGATGCTGCCTGTAAGCGTGAGGATATTAAACCCTAGTCACTTATAGACTTGCCCAAGATGGCTACTAGGCAAGAGAGCTAACTGTACTCAAATGAGTTACATAGCCACTGTACTATATAAAGCATTTTAGGAAAAAGGCATCTCTCAACAGATTTCTGAATATCACAATACCTACCACAATACAGAATAAGCTTCCAAAGGAAACCCCACTGTCTGAAATTTCTAATGCAATAAACTGTAGGAAAAGCATCACCTATTGCCACAGGAGTAAACCAGACAATTCAAAGATAATGTCAACTGACAAAGCTACTCCTACTACTACTATTCAGATGCATCTTTAAGTTTTGCTAACAAAACCAGAAAGTGATTCTACCCTACTAACATGAGCAACCACAGCAAAAAGGTCTCTCAGAAGGCTTTTACAAGTCTTGTTTTTAAGTGGTATAACAAGAGCAATGAAACTGAACAAAGTGAAACCAAACTTCTTGTGTGTTTGGCTAGTAAGGTATGCCTTAGGGGCTACTCAAAGCTACACTGTCTCTCAGTACACATACACACATAGAAATATATATAATCTGTTTTACATAGCCCCAGTTACATACTACTTACATAAATTAGCACATTCAGCCCTTGCTCCCTTTAGGTGGGCAAGCGATCTCAGTGGAAAAGTAATTTTTGACAGTAAGCCACCATGTAAGCGGGCAAAAAGTGTAAAAAAACCTGCAAAAACAATAGTACTCTAAAATTGTTTAAAAGTTTTCAGTCGAAAGATTTTCTGCCATTTTTTTACTACGTTTACTCTTCAGAGCAAGAAAAATTTGCCTTTACTGACCTGCTGCCCTGTCAGATCTCCTGAGCTTCTAGCAGGATCCATTGAAACAGAAGCAACAGCTAGAAGCACCTTTGGCTCAGTTTTACTTTTTTGGTAGTTTGGCAAATACCTTGTTCTTAAATTTTCTTTTGTAGACACTCCTGCAAACAAAAGACAAGCAGAACACACAGATTATAAAAGTAAAAGGGATCCTTGCCTCCTACAACAGCACTTCCACAAAAGCATCCTTGCCTTAGCAGCTCTTTTTAAAAAGAATGAGCATTTCTGGTGTATGTTTGCAGTTCCCCCCCGCCTCTCATTCCATACAAAATTCTATTAAGATGAACACATCAGCAGAAAAAGAGGTGCACGGCACTGAAATGCATCCAGCCACAATGAACATCAATGTAAATTCTGAAAAGCACGTCATCTTCTGAGTGAGGTTCATTGCAAAAATCTGTGTTTAAGATGCAAAAGCATAAAACTGAGCTTCTGCTTTGATATTTAAAGACAACGGGGAACCTAGCAACAGTAATGCTGCTAAAAGTATCACTCATATGATAAAATGTATTATTTTTTCTGTTATAGAGCTAACCAACTCATGGCTTAAGCTTGGTTTGTTGTTTCCAGGACCGGGCATATGAGTAACATAACACTGTAGAGCACACTCCACAGATAATCTGTAGAAAGCTTCGTGCCATAATTAGAATTAGTTAACTACTACCAACAATAACAACACGAAAGCATCGAAAATCCTGGTGCTGCAACTATAAAGTGCCATCACTGATACGAACACTAAAACCTCGCAGGGCCAGATGAAAGCCAGTGGCTTCTTGCCAGTGCCTCAAGGTTTGAGTTTTGGCTGTTCAGAAATGCAAAAAGTTTTGAAACAAACAAAAAAATAAATCTTTATTTTATACTATCAGATAGATTACATTTATTTGGGTAATGAATTTTAGGAGTATACCAGCAATTCAAGTGAAAGAACTAACTTGTAAGCTTTATATGCAGGTACACAAGAGAAAACAATGTTTCTGAAACTCTATTCCATGGAAGTGGAAGAATATTTCCCACAGTGAATCCCTTTCCATCATTTAGGATCGTTGCTTTCTTTCCAGGGCACAGAGTATAATGATCTGACATGACCTGGCTTGAACTATGTGAACTACACAACACACGGAGATTTTTAACAGAGCTGTTTGGCCCGTAGTTTTGAATGGTAAGCATGCTACTCCAAATCTTGAGTAAGAATGGGCAAATTCATAACTGCTGGACATACTCTGGATATAAATACAATTTTACTAGAGTTAACCATCCCCAGATACGTTTTCAGGACCTGGTGTTACTGTAAAAGCTGTGTTTGAAAACAATTAGAAAATTTGAAGGGGGACTAAGAGCACCCAACTTTTCCCCAGGGATGTACACGAGCATGCACTCAGTAAATCAAGGTCAAGAAAACTAATAAAAAAAAAAATTTTTCTTTACACAATGAACCTTCATTTTAATTCTTCCCTTTAACATTTACAAAAGACCTGAACATCTCTAATGCTTCAACATTCTTTGGAGACCACAGTAAATAATCAACTTACCTTACAGATTGCATAAAACTATGTTGCACCTGCAACAGAACCGCAACAGAATCAATTCCCCTGAAACTGTTCATCTTACACCCTATGCTCATCTAAGCAGTAGAGCATGAATCCTCTGCTACAATCCTGGATGTCCCATTACAACTTGTGATGATTCGGTACCCTACACACTTAAGTGCACAAACCACCTACCTGAAAAAACATTGCAAAGTTTAGCATTCACAGGAAAAATCTCTGTTTACAGCTACTAGAAGGTCATACCTGAAACAGACACCATTGGCTGCTCTTCATCAGAAACTGCATGTGGCTTTATTAAGAGGTAATAAACAAAAAGAAAGCAAGCTTGGCCCTTTAAACAGAACTAATAAGTAAGCTGGCTCTTAGTTTTAAAAGACTGTTGATAAGAAAACAAACTGGCAACACTTTGGGAGCACCAAAAGCAAGTAAAACTTGACTAGAAAAACAAACACACAGATTGCTAAACCAAAAACAACTACTCCTTTGCCATGCATTAACTCCCACAGCCTGTAAAGATTATCTTAGAGGTCACCTTCACAAAAGATTCCAGGGACCAGCCCCAGATACAAGAGCAATTACTAAGATAATGAAGTAACAATATTTATTTAAATTAGAGCAGGTTATCACTATATAAGGAAACTCTTGATATGTACTGTGGGAAATAAACTAAGTTTTGCTTCAGCTTATTGATGTATCATTGTTAGTGTGATAGTACTAACAAAGAAGCCTTAGTAATAGCAGAGTCTAATAAATTGTATCCAGTTAATCCCCAGAAATGCCCTTGGTCTGTCAAGGGATCCTTGTTTGCAAAGCGTTATCTAGGTGAAGAGAAACAGACTAGAACATGGCCTTCAACACAAAAACCCAAAGGGTAGGGGAGTATCAATAAGGCCAAAGAAACCAGTCTGGTAAATCTGCCAAGTAGATGGTAGCAAAGACTGTGAAATAACGTGTAGCATAATCAACTAATCAAAGGCGTGTTTAGGATAATGATTTCGTAGAATAGGTGTGTGTGTGTGCCTTATATGGGGAAAAAGTGCAAAATAAACCTGTAATAGGTCAAGCAGTCGGGAAGAATGTAAGCTCCAACTTCTCAGCCAATGAGAAGGGAGACAAACTCAAGCGGCCAGGATAAAGGTATAAAATACCTGAAAGATAAAAGATCATCGTGCATCTATTTTTGGTGCACCCGATTCAGCGCTGTTTCGTATTAATAAATTATTATTTTTTTAACCTTTGCTTCGGTGACTTTGTCCTCTTTAAATTCTAAGATGTGAGTCGGTGTTTCTCACACGTACAGAAGACAAAGTCAGAAAGTGTATAGTCGTACTGTGATGAAATAAATTTTGTACAATATATTCTAAGAAACATAAATAGGATAAATGCAAAAGGCTTCAAGGGAAATTGGTCATTCTCATCTGATCATCACATGATGAGTAACAGATGAAAGCTTGACTGAAAATTCTTGACTGATTTTCTTAAAGAAGTTTCAAGAACTTTCAAATAACCCAGAGCTTCAACTATTACATTATTTTAAAAGTAGTTAACTGCAGAAAACGCTTAAAAATCATAAAGGACTGGCACCCTATTATTTGTGCTATGTTGGCAGTCACTGAATTCAAATTCTTGCCTCCTAGAAGTCCCTAAAAATAGGACTCAACACAATTCAGGGAAGGGTGTAAACTATAGTGTTTTCCTTAAAGTGACAGTTTCATTTACCTGAATGTAAAGATTTTTGTTCTCCTAAGTAACTAACATTACACTAAAGTAAAGAACAAAAGCACAGGGCACAAAATCCTGCTCCACTATCTTTCGGTTTGTACCCCTTTACTTTCCTCAACCTTCTAAGGCTGGTCACTTAATTACCTAATTTCTGTACTGTTTACAGATAAATGCATTTAAGGTTTTGCAGTTGTCTTCATACAATAAAGTCAAATTGTGAAAAAAAAATCAATTAACCTATACAAACTCTTGCCTTAACTAAAATTTGATTTTGATAGTACTATCTCAAAAACTTAATTTAATAAACTACCACATGGTAGAAAAAATTAGCAACAACCTAGAAGCTTCCCCCTCGGTACAGCAATTTCAAATTTAGTCAATACCCACAATCCATCACACAACTGGTACTTGGCACACTGTAAAAGGCTTGATCACAGGCTCATTCCTGATCTCATTGACCCACTTTATCACTTGTAAGCAATTATCACTCATCAGTCTCACACCAGTTTAGGAATATGTTCACTCAGTACTACTATCAAAGCCAACTCTCTCTACAAACACTGGAAGTACTTTTGTTCTCACACATAAGCTGCAGCCTGCTATCTCTTGCTGTCACAACACATTGTGGGGTCATGCCACAAACCAGGTGAGGAAGCTGAACAAACTCTGAAAGTAAAGCACTGTCTCCTCTTTCCTAAAGGTCAAAAGTCCAAGTCTGAATCATAGCCCAGCCCAAACAGCTGCCTCAGCGCAACTGTGATCTGCAGGACACTGAGGAGAGTGTCTTCAACTCACACTACTACAGGAGACAACAAACAGTAGTGCAGGTAATTGCTTTCTCAACGGACATATGGCTAATCTGTGTGTCAACACGTGGCTGTAGGAAATAAAACAAGTTTGCCTAAACAACATTCGGCTTTTTGAGCTTGCTTCCAGTATTGGCACTGTTGTGGATACATACCTAGTAGCAGGATGAAAAAATTAGTCAAAGCTGTTGTCGTTACTCCCCCCAGCTACCAGGACCACCCTCTTAAGAAGGTTTGGAGCCTTGTGTATTAGAAGAAACCAAAACCAGATCAGGTTACCTTAATCAGCTGGACTGAAAACTGCAGTGACTCAGGAGGTGATTCACAAACAAGTCCAACATCCTTATCACAGAGCAGAAGACTGGGGACAGTATCAGCATCGACCATTTAACTTTAATCCACCGCCATGTTCCTCTCAAGATGCCCAGTAAGGTAACCATACACATTATAAACCTTGTACAGGCACAGTCAGTGTTCAGGGCAACAGCAGAGACAGTCATCACAGGCACTGGAGAAACTGAACACCTTATGATGCTGTATAGCCCCCCTACAGCAAGCAACAGTGCATCTGTCTTGCTATGCTGTATCTATTCATCAATTATAGAAGGAATCTCAGTCTTCCAAAGCTATTAAACCAACATTACCAAATTTCCCACCCTCACCCCTCTTCTTTGAAAGCATCCGCTATTATTTGCTCTTGTGCCATGTGCATTTCTGGGTATTTAAACTTTTCCAAGATCACAGGCAACACTACCTACTTGCAAAGACATGTAAAATTAAAATGGTTGTCAGGAAAAGCCTAATTTCTTGGAATATCATGATGCATGAGGCCACCACCGGGCTCAAGAAACCATATTTGGTCATGGGACTATAACCTGTCACCCCAGTAGTTAAATGATCAAAATACAGTTGTCGTAACTGCATCAAAACTTCCCCAACTGAACAGAATAGTGATAGTGTGGCAACAAACCTGATATGTGACTACCAACCTTCACTTTATCACATCGCCGAGAAAATTATAGGCAAAGGTGGCTTTTTATTTGGTTGTCTTTTACACAAATGGGAAATTATAATAACATGGTCCCTAAACAGTCCATTGGATGGTTGGCCCATTTCATTTGTGCACTGTTTTCCAGTGGGTGTGCAATCAAACACAAATACAAGAGCACACTTTTCAACCACTTCTAGCTAATGCTAGAACCCCACTCCCAGTGTGAGCAACAGCAAGGCATCGAGTCACTCATACCTACAGCTAAATTGTCAGTTCCTACATTTCCACCAGACCAGACTGCCAGTTCCACCCTAATATCTTCAGCTAACTGAGCCTCTAACTCAGACACACAAGTCCAAGCATCAATGCCAAATCCTTTTGGTTCTCTGATCCATGCAAGCACATCTCTGTCTAGCCAGACTTTTACAGGCTGAATGCCCAATACCACAACCACCACCTGCTCCATCTTCGTCTCCAGCCCCATGTAGTCTCACACAACTGGAACTTGCATGTCTTCTGCAGACAAAGACACCACAGCCTCCCACTCAGCCCTCACAGACAAAGGCCTCCAGGTCCCTCACAGGTTCACCCTAAACGCTATGCTTGTGATCAAGCTTAGACACCAGTCATAAAAGACATCCTTTTATTGCTGCCTGTTCATCCTCTAGCCTCAGTTTCTCTCTGTTGATTCCGTTGCAAGTTTCCACCAGCTGAACCCAGCCCCCCCTCATTTCCTTACACATTTAGATACTCCCCCAGCACTTCATAGCTAGGTCACACAGAAGGTGGACACCCAACCCCGCCTCCACTTCTGGGCCACTTTAGCTTTTGAAATTTAACTTCCTCCCCCCGGCCCACAGGGACGTCCCCACCCCCCCCGCCACGAGCCCGATCTCCCCCACACCCGCGAGTGCAGCCCCCACAGCTCCCCTGTGCCACGGCCACCAAACCCCGCTCGCCCCCTCCCCTCCACGGGGACAACACCGGGGCGGAGGCCCCCGCCGCGGCTTCTCCCCCTCTCCTCGGGAGCCGTCCCCGCCCTACGGAAGGATACCGTCCCGACTCCAGTAAACGCCTCCGCCCGGCCCGGCGGCCACCTCCGCCATCTTGAAACAACCGCCACTCCCAGCCTGCCCCCCGCCGCCCCCCCAGCGCTGGCTGCCCATTGGGTGCCGGGCCCGTTGGCAGGAGGAAGAAAGAGGCATGCTGGGAGTTGTAGTTCTTGATCGCTAATGAGCCTTGCCCCCCACCCCCGCGGAATGGCCACTCCCCTCCGGCCGCCTCCTGCCGAGAAGACTACTACTCCCGGCGCTCCTCGCGGCAGCACCGCCGCCGCTACAGGGCGGCACGAAGGACATAACGGGTTCCTACCCACACGGCTGTCGCCGGCGCGCTGAGGCTGAGGGGAGCCCGCCGAGGATGGAGGAGAAGCCCTCCGCCAGCATCAAGCCCTACCTGGACAAGCTCACCCTGGGGGTCACACGGATACTGGGTGAGTGGGGAGAGGGCACAGAGACGGGCGGGGGTGAGGGGTGTGTCGCTCGGTTGTCATGGAGACACCGCCCGGTGGCGGGAAGGGCCGCGCCCGCTCAGGGCGGGTCGGGAGGCCATGGCCTGGTCCTCGCCTCAGGCCGCAGCGGTGGGGCCGGGTCTGCCCGCGGCTGTCTGTGCCCGCCCTGCGGCCGAGAAGCGGCCGGCATCCTCACCCTGCGAGGCCCGGGGGCCTGCGGCCTGGGAGGGCGAGGTGGGGGTGAGGCCGTGCTGCTGGTTGAAGCCCGGTCGCACCTGCCTGGTGGATTGTGTCTCCCCTCTGGGATCACAAAGCTGTGCTTCGCCCACGCACAAACGGCCAAAACCCTGAAAATCTCAGCATAAGAGACCTCCAAAAATCAAAGGAAGATAAAGCGATGTTTTGTTCAAACCCGTGCAGGGTTCTTAGCTCCTGTTGTAGTGTAGCACCAGCAGGGAGCCTGCCCAGTGGAAGGAGTTCAGTGTGGCGCAATGTTTCAGCAGAAGAATGAGTCTGCTCAGTATCAGGTCCCCATAAATAGTCACCCTGCAGTTTATTCCCGTACCCTGGGGTTTTTTCCACAACATCCCCTGCTTGCCATCTCCAGCTTTTGCTCAGATCTTGAGCCACCTTGCACCTCTGCAGTTACCTTTGAAGTGCACCAGGAGTGCAAGGCATTCAACATTTAAAATTAAGGCTTGTCAGACAAAACTTTACTCATGGCAGTAGAATCACAAGAACTGGTGGAAGTGTTTGCATCTGTAAAGGATTTTAACATCAGACTTTTCATCTCTCAGCAGCTTGTTTTATGTGCGCAGAACATGTTATGGACGCAGAACTGTTATATGTGCATGGGTGAACAGCAATACCTCTATCCCAAGCCTTGCGTACCACAACATTAGAAATTGCATTTCTGGAACTTCCTCCTATGAATTTTAAAGCCAGAAGTGACTGCCGTAATTACCTCACCCAGACGCTGTATTGCACAACAGTGAGATTCATCTGGTAACCAAAGTGTATCGCTAATAGCACGTGTTTTTAGAAAGCTGCTCAGGCAGATGAGGTTAAAATATATGGGCAAAATTCTTGCTGTGAGCTTAAGTGAGGGCAGGTTTTCACCCTCAATCTGTGCCCAGTGTTCTCTCACTGCATTATCATTGGACTTCTCGGGGTTTTTTTTCTGGTTTGTTCTTTTCTGTTTTCCAGTTGTGAGGTCAGGATAACATTATCTTTCTACTCACAGAGAGCACTTAAAAGGTGAAACTACTGATTATCAACCATCATGACAAATGCTTCTTTGAAGTAGCTCTTTGTAAAAAATTACTAGCCCTGCCCACATTTTCACCACCAAGGCTCAGATGTATGAGATCTGCATGATGTTAACTATGTCCAAAAGTAACATTGCCGTATAAACTGTTTTGGGTAGTTGGGTTATTTATACCAGCAAAACATGGCAATGCAGGTTTGGCTTCAAAAGTACAAGTAGCATTCCTTTCACATGGAAGGCGTTTCCGGGTTTGTGTTTGGGTATTTTTGGTTTACTGCCCATAACTCTGATAACTTGCATTGTGCAATATAGCAATGTGCATCCCAGTCCATTGCTGTGACGTTTACTCTGATTTTACTCTGCTCCTTCTGGGAATTTTGTGGGTTTTTTCCCAGTGAAGAAGTCCAAGGCATGTAAGTTGTACCACCATAATAATTAGAATTGCTTAACTAATTGGCAAACTTTACCAATCTGTTAACATTTGTTTCTTTCAAATAACAAAGGGTATCTCATTCAGGAAGATGCCAAACTTGGTAGTTTGCAGGACTAGAAACTATATTATTCTAAATCTTCTTTTGGAAGTGTCATGAAGCCAGTAGATACTTTTCTGCCTAGCATAACATAAAACCATTAATAAGTTTTTAACTCTGTTAGGTTTGTGAAACAGTTTTTTCAGGAGATAGAAAAGATCATGTAATGAAACTCAACATACTCCTTTTAAGCAAGAAAATTTTGCACATGCGGTATATGAGAGCTTAAGACTCAATTGTCCAACTTACGACCAGTGAAGAAGTCCAAAGCATGTAAGTTGTACCACCATAATAATTAGAATTGCTTAACTAATTGGCAAACTTTACCAATCTGTTAACATTTGTTTCTTTCAAATAACAAAGGGTATCTCATTCAGGAAGATGCCAAACTTGGTAGTTTGCAGGACTAGAAACTATATTATTCTAAATCTTCTTTTGGAAGTGTCATGAAGCCAGTAGATACTTTTCTGCCTAGCATAACATAAAACCATTAATAAGTTTTTAACTCTGTTAGGTTTGTGAAACAGTTTTTTCAGGAGATAGAAAAGATCATGTAATGAAACTCAACATACTCCTTTTAAGCAAGAAAATTTTGCACATGCGGTATATGAGAGCTTGAGACTCAATTGTCCAACTTACGAACAAATAGAATCATAGAATCATTCAGGTTGGAAGAGACCCTTGGGATCATCGAGTCCAACCATCTACCCTACTCTACATAGTCCTCCCCTACACCATATCCCAAATAGTCATAGCAACATTTCAAAAACCCTCCTTTAAGCAAAGTTTCTATGTGAGGTTGGGGGACATGGAGTTGGTTGGTTGGTGGGGTTTTTTTAACATGTAGTCTCTGTGGAAGTCCCTACAAAGTGGGAGATTTCTCACAAGCTTTATGGAGGATATAATTTGACAAAAAATTAAGAAAGGCATCTTTCCCATTGCCAGTATGATTCATTTTGCTGAAGTTGTATGACTAATAGCAAATTTCAGAAGGGTTGATTGCTCACAACTAAATCTGAATGGGAGGTGTTAGCTGTTCTGGACTGCCCAGAGCAGGACTATAATTCACAATTTACAGTCTTTATTAGATAAGAATTTAACTATTCAGACATCTTAAAAAGATGTGGAGAGTTTATCCAACTTATAGGCAGTACCAGCAGTACTGTACAGACTGAGAATGCTGGGATTTCCTGCTTCAGCTTTACATCAGACCATTATATTGATTCCTTCTGATTAATACTGCAAAGCGTTTTTGGAAGCTTGTAGATGACATGCCCTAAAAATAGGACAGAGTTTACTATGATCTTGATAGGGAGGACTCTTCTGAACTAGTTAAGCTTTATCCTGCATCTCTTGTCTAACCTAGGTGGCTTCTTTATTTCTTCCGTCTGGAAGAAAAAGACATCCATGACATTGGATGACATTTTCCTCATTAATGTTTTATGGAGCTCCCATCCATTCCTTCACACATCTGTTAAACATGGTCTTCAGTTTGCCCACAGGATATTTTTACTATAACGTTCAGGCTTTTAAGACGGAATTTCTCTTTCTTTTGATCTTGGATTTGGTTCAGACCTCTTTAGAAGTTGCAGTTCTCTCATTCCTAAACATCTTCTTTGATTGATACAATATTTAATCTTCCGTCATCCCAGCTGAGCCGTTGTGCATGATGAATTAAACATCCCTGCTGTTTTCTTTGATCACAGAAATAACAATTACTCTGTTATTATAATCTCTTAACTTGTCATAAGGCTTGCATAGCTTAAGACCGGTTAGATCCTTGATTCCACAGGATTCTTTAGAAGCAGAATACATATGTGTATACATATTTGAGCAAGACAGAGATCCCCCTGCCTTGCACCCACCTAACTTGGCAAAACATCTGTCTTCTATATGTTGGCCCCCCACCTTGGCCAGACAGATTACCTAGGTGACCTACTGTGGTTTTATTTTTTTTCCTTTTTTCTGTCTTTAACTTGGAGTTTGGTTTTCTGGTGCTATGCTTTGTCTTTTAAATTATCTAACAATGTAACAATCAATACTTCGCATTAAAACAAAATTTACAATTCCTGAAACAAAGTGCTGCTCTGCTGGCAGCAGAAGAGACAAGGGCAACACCATTGCTAGAATTAAAAGCCCAACACTGGAGATAAAAACCAAACCAAAGCTCTCTGGTGCCTGCCTTTCCTGTCTAGTGCACTGTGTGTGTTTTACCAGAAAGCAATTACAATACGTGTGACTGTTTTGGGAGCCAGGACTTTCACAGCAGAACCAGTCTTGAAAGCCCTGCATAGTGATCACTTCTACTCCACGGCCTCGTGTGCTGGGCTTGCAGTTCCCACAACAAGTGGGTAATCTTTCTGGACCTGGTCCAAAGTGAATGAAGTCAGTGGGAACTGTTTCAGTTGGCTGTAGATGAAGTAAAACATTATAAAATAAGTGCAAGAGAAACTGTTCTGCCATCACGCACCTGCAAGAATAGCACCGTGTAGATTAGTATCTCACATTTATACAGGGTTCTTTCCCATGAAATATTCAGGTGATTTTTATAAATGATGAGCTCGGTGCACATAACAGGTTTGTGTTTGTCCAGCTGGGATTCCTAATGTTTGCCCGCGCAGGTCCCTTCAGCAGGATCAGGTTCTGTGTCTGGTCAAACCTACCGAATCCAGCGCTGAAGTGTGCCCATCTTTGTGGAATGTGGTTGTTAGCAATTCACAGCAGCACTGCACAACATCTTGTGTCAAGCTGAGAACATCCTCCCCAACTGAAACCGCAGGGCACGCTGACAAAGAAGGATTTGTGTCTCTTTAGAGTCTGCCCAGGAACCCGCGGTTGATTTTTCCATTAATCCTCTGCAAAAGATCACATACAAAAAGTGTGTGTGTGTGTGTGTGTGTATATATCTCTATAACAAACATCAAAGGGTGGCATCATGTGCAGCACCAGGCATCCTCATGCCAAGACACACTGAGTACAGTTACACACAAAAAAGAAAGCGACTGTTGAGGCACCAGCACAATGCTTGTAGTCATTAATGCCTTTTCCCGGGCTGTCAGTCAGGCTAGCTTGCAAAATCGCCTGTCTCACAGTGTTTGGTGTCACCTGTTCCAGCTGCAAACGTGCTCCTCTTTCCCTTTTAGAGACTTCTCCAGGAGTTGCTGAGGTGACGTTTGTGGAAAAGGAGCCAGCCGAACGCCACACCATCGTTTCATGGGAGCAAGTGAGTATTTTCATGATGACACTGCAGGGAGGTCAGTCTAAATGTACAGCAGCCCATGGAGAACGTCAAATGCCACAGCTACCTTGCGTTTGTGTGTGAGACAGCCTGCTGCCAAGTTTGATGCACCATGGAGCCTAAACAGATTTTATTTTTTTCAATCACCTATTACCAGGTTTTAGGCTATCACACGCGCCTGATCTGTTAGAGAAGCTTCATCAGTGTGGGTATATTCAGACTGACAGCTCTAAGAAGAAGTCACATAGCTGTAGTAGGCAGCAACAGTGGTGACTCAGTGGAAAACAAACATTGTTCTGACTCAGTTCTGAAACCATTTTCCAACACCCTTGGAGACAAAATGAAGAGTCTTTACTATTTATGGCCATTAAAGGTAAAGGCCTCAAGCTGGAAAATAGCACTGAGCCACCCAGTTCGTTCCAGTTATTTATTTCTCTTTTCAGTCTCAGCTCTTCAATTCCATTTCTTATGGTCTGTCCTTCCACCTCCTCTTTGGCTAACAAACCCAGTCTTTTGGCCAAGGTGTGTCCCATTGCCTGTTCTAGAAGACTATGAATGGCACGTGCTGCCTTGACTCCACTGACCTCATTGCATCATCTGGTCACAAATATGAGTGTGTGACCAGAGGGCTCCTGAATACTGTCGTGTGACTCTGGTGGGCAGAGATGACACTTTCGGTCCCCTTTTTGAATATATGTTTGTTTGTCCATCTCTTGACCATGGGGGAATAACTGCTTTTTCGGTGTCACTCATATCTACAGAAGGGACAGTAGAAGCTGACTGGCCTTTGGAAAAGGGCATGGCTAAGGACAGAGTTGGGTGAATCATCCTCTGCTCCAACCCTGGCTATGCCCTAACACACAGGCTGCCGGGGACTGCACTTGTTACCATTACATTAAATAACCTCCCAGTTGATCACACCTTGCCATTTACAGTTTTTCCGAAACCGTAGGGAAAAAGTCATTTGCTACTTTTGGTAACGCCCCATTCCAATTAGTGCTATTTATGAAGAATTTGTAAATCCGGGTCAGAACGTACGTGATGTAAACGTACGTTATTTACTGAATCTCGTACAGTAGCCAGCGACTGTGGTCAGGCAGAAATGTCCGGTTTTTCAGGTTCGCATGATTCCTGATATCCTGTAGCTGTTGTTAAGGTGTCGGATTAACTGCTGGAAACTCTGAGGCACCCTGACTGGGAGCCAGCTCAGGTGTGGGAGCAGCAGAGCGACGTTCACTCAGTCTTCTGTTGAGAGGAGAGGGCTGCTTCTCCTGAACACGGTATTGCCCTACTCCTCCAAACTCAATTGGGTTTGCTTTGTATTGAGCTGTTCTTCTAAAGCCAAATTTTTAAATCCTGTAGCCAAAGCACTTTACTCCAAGGATACCAAAACAAAGCTTCAGCTCCCTCCCTCGCCCAGTGATGGAGAAAGTTAATTGTGGAAGTAAATGGTGAAAATTAAGTCGATATAGTTGAGCTGGACTGCTAATGCTGAAGGACTTTGCTACCTATTTCTTTGCTTTTGGTTCCAGTTGCACTGATAAAACCTGAAATCTCCCTTCTCAAATTAAAAGATTACAATTTTCTTTTTCCTTTTTTTCCTTGAGTTTTGGGGATGGAGTTTGATAACTAACACAGTCCATGCAATTGCCTACGTACTGCAGTGATGATTAAGTGTAAATCACTCGGGACCTCACAAGGCCCCCCCCGGATGAACTTGCACCTCCTTTTCCTCAAACTCATCCTGCTGGAATTTAAATGCAAGTTTAGGTGTACTCGTTTATCGCTGTGTTGGTTTTTTTTCATAGCCACTAGGTGGCAATACTTATACATTTAACCATTTCTCCAGCGTTCAGATTTGAACAAGATCTTGTCACAGTTTGTACTTTTAACTCGTCTCTCTGTCAGTGGTTATGAAAGTGTTTGAGGCCTTTTGTTTGTTGTTGGGAAAACTGGTCAAACTATTCCCAAAATTACATTATTTTTCCCAAAAAGCCTCTCTTTTCATTGAGATTTACCAAATAAAAGCTCTATTCTTAAGATATTTTCACTTGAACCATTTTTTCCAGTTCTATTTCAGTTTTACAAGAGAAGGGTATTTCTTCTGAGAGAAAATCTATGATCTATGGTCTTCAGAAACTCTTAAAAGAATATCAGCCTTTTAAAAATAATGAATGATTAAAATGATATTCTTATAATGCTGTCAATATGCTTTTTTTTTCTCCATCAGCTGTGTTAGTTAAATTGGGCTATGGCCACATTGTGCTAGTATTTAACTGAATACTACAATGGAAGGTTTAAAATCTTAGAACAGCTTGTTGGATGTCCATTAACTGCTATGAGGCTTTGCAGGGAAAGGCAAGCTTCATGGCAGGACACAGTGCAGTAAGACAGTAGGAGAGGAGAACACATTTTTTTCCAAGGGTTTCTGCAGAGGCAGAAAGAACTGTTAAGTCTTACACTTCAGGAAATCACACCTGAAATCAATTACTGAAAATCAGCACACTCTACAAAATATTTAAGGTATGTGTTTGTCAAGCATTTACATGGGTAGCATTGCTTCCCCAAAACTTTGAAGCACAAACTATTTTCATAAATACATATGATTTTTTCACCTGTCCTATATTTAGACCTACCAAGATGTTATCTTTTCCCCAAGAAAGTGAGGCAAGCAGTAGAAGGGGGAGTAGAGACAGAGTTACCGGGTCACTGGAACACCAGTGCTAATAACTGTATCTTGTCCTATGAACTTGTTCCCACTCCTAAAATTAGGTTGGCAACTCCCCTGTTCCCCTCCATGTGCAGTTTTTAAAAGTAGATATTATACCAAAATATTGCTAGAAGGCACTCTGATATCTGCAGTGACAGCGTCTGAACCACGTTTTCTTTTTGCCTCAACCAGAAGAGAAATAAGTCACTCACATCATTGTTTTGGTTTTCAAAAAGTGTTACAGGGTGCTAGGGGTCCCAGGGCTCCTGGTCACCTGGGTTGCCAAGCAAAATGAAAGGGATCATTCTGCCTGTTCCTCTAATTGGTTTGTTAGCAGTGTCTGAACTGCCCCTGGCTGGCTGTAGGCAATCCCTGCCCACCATGCTTGCTGGAGCGTTGATATTCTGCAACTCTGCGTGGGGAATTCATTGTTTCTCCTTATGCACTTTGCCTACAAAAATTTATGTTTCTGTAATGAAACCATAAAAACGCCCTCGAGCAGTCTGGTGCTTTCCTGTGGTGGACTGTCTTAGGCTGCCAAACAATTTAGAAACTCTCTGCCTGTAAATCTGTGGGAACTGTGGTGGTGTTTTCTGGCTATTCTAGGTGTCTTCCTCGTTGCTTCTAACATATCTCTTTTTGATCAAAAGTACGCATGCAGGCACAAGCACCCACAAGGGCCCATCTTGCCATCCTCCTTGTAAGACCCTCCCTCAGCACTGGGCGAGCCTGCCATCCCTGATCCCCAGGATCTGCCCATCTTGAACCTGCCTTGTGGCCCTGGCCATGGGAGTGGTGGGGAAGCAGATCCAGCAGAACCAGTGCATGAGGAAAGGTATATTTCTTCAAGCTGCGTAGTGGAGGAGAGGCTGGAGGACTGTTGGGAGGTAGATAGTGTTTCTGACACAGGGTTCCCCTCCTGTGGGGTCTCATAATATGCCAGTTAAAAAAAATCAACTACACAGCACTATCCTCAAGAGAATTGCCAAATCCTGTTCTCTGCCGCAGGGGACAGGTCTACCCCAGCCCTGTATCTTTCAGGTGATCTCCAGGGACACCGCCTCTGTCAGATCAGATTTATAAAAGGTGCAACAAGAGTGTCTCAGTATCTTACATAAATTAACATCTTCTGCATTCACCAGTAGCTAGGGCAGACCAGCCACAGAACAGCATGACATTCGGGGGTGAGAAAGGTGGCTGCTGAGGTGCTCTGCTGTGTGGAAGCCCTGAGAAGTGACATAAATCCCTTCCTTTTGTCCCCAGAGGTTGGATAAATCTCATTCAGGTTTTTAGAGAAGTCCCTCTAGAGCAATACGCTGTCCTTCAGTATATTTACTTAGGATGCATTGTTACAACAGTGCTTTAAGTGAATTGCCATATGTCAGTGTTTTAGCTGTTCAGGTCTTGGCAGCAAGGCTACCCTGGTTCTAATATTCTTCTCTTTCTTCAGTGGACTGTTCTTTCTTGGGAGACTATTTGGGGATATTATGGGCAATAAGCAAAAGAAATGGAACCCACACACTATATTGGGCGCTTGGGATGTTTTGTTTTATGAGCTGATGAGTGTAACCAGATGACTGGAGTGAAAACAGCTGCTTGCCAGGGCTGTGGTTAAGGCCCTTCTGGCACGTTATTAGGAATATTGTATTTTATGGGGCTGGAGATCATAACCCTGGATACTACCAGTTGAGCAGAGGGAGTACAGAGCTCGAGAAGCCATTTTAAAGATGTGGTAGTGGCTTGTTTTTCTGACTCTGCTGTCCGACAGATTAGTCAATCTTTTCCATCAGATGGGAGAGATGGATATTAATGAAGCTTTCTATATAGATGCCTTTTCCCATAGACCCCAGATTTACTGTGGTACAGCATTTTCCACCCGTGTATTTTGCACCATCATTTGGAAAGTCATGCAAGGGACATGGTTAGAAAGAATCCTAAAACAAGTGGGGGAGAAATTTGGAGAAATGTGCACATGTTGATCTTTCCATCCAGAAAAAGAAGATTCAGAGCAGAAGGCTTACCCAGATGTGATTTTTCCCTTGTCTTAATCAGTTATGTTTGTCAAATATGTGCTGTGCATGGTTTGTGCTAGTATTTACTGGATACTACAGTGGAAGTTTTAAAATCTTAGATTTTGTCATCCCAATTGATCTGGTTTTCCTGCTTAGAGGAGAGCACACTCTGAAGTCAAGAGAGCTCTTCCCTTGTGTATTTTTACTGCTGGGGTAGATTAGTTAAAACTGTGGCAGGAGGTGTGTGAAAAGGACTGAAAGCGTGGTGTAAACATTTACACTCTTTTGAGACTTTGTAAAGGTTTGACAGGTCTGTCATATTTTCTTTCTTCATAGTTTTAAACGTAGTCACTGTGCTTACAGCTACAGCTTGAAATGGGAAGCGGCGAAAGCACAGCATGAAATTATAAATATTTAGGACTGAGAAGAACCCACAGAAGAAGGTGTGTTTGTTAAAGGCATTTGAGGAACTTCAGATATGTCCATGTGGTTTAGTAATCTCCTGAAACTTACCACCAGGGCCTCAGCCATCAGCAGACTCTTATCAAAGGACAATAAATTCTTCTCAAAACAAAGATTCTACAGTATCAGATTCTCTGCTTTAATACCTGTTCCCTGTGAAGATTTTTCCCTACCTGGGGTAGGAGAGCACTGTGCCAAGGGCAAGCGGCAAACCATTAGTATCTGGGACTCGTCAGTAGCAGTCTGTCGGCATAAATGGATATGCTTAGAAAGCAAGTTAACACATGGGAGTGAAAGTTGTGGGTATGTTAGAGGATCCTGCACAGCGTACACACCACACTTTAGGGGGCAGGGTCTGTAACAACTCAAAGAAAGTGATTGTGAATAGGGTTTTAACAGGCAGAAGGGCCCTGAGATGTTACAAATTCATGTGCCAAGTGAAACAGAGCTACATGAACTGCCTCTGCGTGTTTCTTTTCCTTAATTACTGGTTACCCAAATATTCTTCCTTTATTAGACTTTGAATGTTGCATTTTATAGTAGCTGTAGGGAAGTAGTCCCAGCAGAGGCACAATATTGGAAAGCTGTTAACATCTGCTTTCCTCTGCTTTCTCCAAAGCAATTCCGTAACTGCTCCAAAACCCACCCAGGCTTCTGAGGCCAGGCTGTAAATACCTACCTGAATAATGTCTTTATCTGTGGCAGATTAAGCCTTTATGAGGGATAGCACTACTGACTTATAAATGTTCTTAAAGTTTGTAATTCTATCTTTTCTTACTTTGAGGGTCAAATTCATTGCACAGAGAGCGGGTTGTGTCCAACAGCTTGTCTTTAAAAATGACTGAATGAAAGAAATGCACCTCTTTTTCCTGTCACAAAAGTACTTGAATTATCAGACATGCTGTGTTGCAAACCTCACATTATTTGTTCATTTTCCCTTTAAAATGTAGGTCTCTTTCTACAGTATCAGATTCTCTGCTTTAATACCTGTTCCCTGTGAAGATTTTTCCCTACCTGGGGTAGGAGAGCACTGTGCCAAGGGCAAGCGGCAAACCATTAGTATCTGGGACTCGTCAGTAGCAGTCTGTCGGCATAAATGGATATGCTTAGAAAGCAAGTTAACACATGGGAGTGAAAGTTGTGGGTATGTTAGAGGATCCTGCACAGCGTACACACCACACTTTAGGGGGCAGGGTCTGTAACAACTCAAAGAAAGTGATTGTGAATAGGGTTTTAACAGGCAGAAGGGCCCTGAGATGTTACAAATTCATGTGCCAAGTGAAACAGAGCTACATGAACTGCCTCTGCGTGTTTCTTTTCCTTAATTACTGGTTACCCAAATATTCTTCCTTTATTAGACTTTGAATGTTGCATTTTATAGTAGCTGTAGGGAAGTAGTCCCAGCAGAGGCACAATATTGGAAAGCTGTTAACATCTGCTTTCCTCTGCTTTCTCCAAAGCAATTCCGTAACTGCTCCAAAACCCACCCAGGCTTCTGAGGCCAGGCTGTAAATACCTACCTGAATAATGTCTTTATCTGTGGCAGATTAAGCCTTTATGAGGGATAGCACTACTGACTTATAAATGTTCTTAAAGTTTGTAATTCTATCTTTTCTTACTTTGAGGGTCAAATTCATTGCACAGAGAGCGGGTTGTGTCCAACAGCTTGTCTTTAAAAATGACTGAATGAAAGAAATGCACCTCTTTTTCCTGTCACAAAAGTACTTGAATTATCAGACATGCTGTGTTGCAAACCTCACATTATTTGTTCATTTTCCCTTTAAAATGTAGGTCTCTCAGAGTCACAGAATCACAGAATCTTCTAGGTTGGAAGGGACCTTAAAGATCATCTTGTCCAACCGTCAACCTAACTGACAAAAATAGACACCCACACACAAACAAGGAGCATCATCACTAAACCATACCTCCCAGCACTTCATCAACCCGTCTTTTGAACACCTCCAGGGATGGTGCCTCAACCACTTCCCTGGGCAGCCCATTCCAATGCCTGATAACCCTTTCAGTGAAAAAATTTTTCCTAATATCCAGCCTGAGAATCACAGAGTCCTGTGATTGTCAACAGATAACTCCTTTAGTTGTGCATGTTGCTTGTCTTCTTAAAACTGACAAGCTTCTGTACTGCTTCATTTTGTGTTCTTGACACATAAATAGGAACAGAGGGTCAGTGGTCTGCAGCCAGTCCTGTCACCAAGAGCAAGGCCTGCAATTGCCTATAGCTCTTTGGGCTTCCTGTTGTTCTGAGGATTAAGCCTTTATTTTCCCTTCCTCATATTTGTTGCTTAGCTGAAGACTCTTAAGTTAAGAAAGGCTCCTTCCACAACCAAGAAAGGTGTATGAGAAGGGTCCTGGTTCTTAGGAGCACTCTCACCAGCTCACTGGAGTGGCTTCTTTCCCTGTTGGATCAGAAGGAAGCAGGGTTAGGAGCCCTAGCCAAGTGCTGAAGTTTGGTGGGATGAAGCCAGACCAGCAGGTTTGTGAGACTAACTTTGTGTGTGTTTGCACGCATGCCACTTGTTAAGTGAAACGTCAAGCCTGCTTGATTATGTGGGACTATTGAGTCTATGCTTCTCTCACCTACTTGGAACTGAGTTCCCTCAGAAGGTGCTGATATTATACATGCTTTAGTGGAATAGGTAGATTTAGTCTGATTTCACTTAAAGCAGAACTCTAGTTTTGTAAGCCATATATATGTGTTCTTATATATGTGATCTTGGAGTGACTGTTAGGGTCAAAGGATGATACCTCATCTCAGTTGGGGAACAATCCTGTAATAATCCTTTCATGACTGACTGCTCATTTTGAAACCTTCCCAAGTCATCTTTGACCCAAGACATGCACAGTTTTCTCTCAAAGTTTTAGGTTGAGATATTTGAGCTGATTTGAGTCATCTTGGAGTTCCTTCCTTTTCCTAACAAAGATTAAAACCTATAGTGGCAAATATTTCTGTACCAATATTCAGTTGTTCTTTGGGCTTGAGGCATGTTCTGCATTTTCCCATAACATTTTGATTGTGATTTGCAGAAAAACTCCTGTATATTACCAGAGGATTTAAAGAACTTCTATCTGATGACTGATGGCTTCCAAATGACCTGGAGTGTGAAGACCGAAGGTGAGTCCATGTATTCCTCTCCACTGATACTTCAGTGGAGGTATCAAATAATACTCATTTCATTGCATCCAGTATATTTCCTTTGCAAAATCTCTGTAATTTCAAACTTTTTTCTGCACAGTCAATACACATCTGTCAGCATCCTGCATGAGTCTGGGCAAAAGCACATGCACCAAGTAATTTTCAAGGAAAAATTAGCACCAGTCTTTAACTTGCAAAAAAGTGAAGTAGTTTGTTTCTGCTAGGCAGCTTGATCAGTGACTAAAGAAAATTGACCTCTGAGTTGTTAAGTGACTGCATGGGATTGTAGACTGTTTTAGCAATGTCCTGGTGAAGAAAAAAATACGACTACACATCAGAGGTCCCTTCCTGATGCAGCAGGGCAAAGCCTGTTCTACGGAACAGACACGTATACTGAGCACTGGCTAGAAACCAAACAAGTGCTCGTGTGATAAATACCATTCTGTAATACACTGGCCATCTCTTGACACTCAGATTTAGATATACAGTTTTAAGTCTCATACCTAGACTCCCTCTGTAGTTCATGGAGAGAGGAGCTTTAGCACATTATCCTATCATAAAGCAGTAGGAAGAGTCACCCTCTGATAACGCCTCTTTCTCATTAGAAAGTATATGTACGTGCCTGAGCCTGATTCTACTTTCCACCAGCTAAAGTCCATTCACTGCAGTTACCTCTGGAGTCAGTGGTGGCAGTGAGAACAGGACTGAGCTTTATTGTCCATCCTTGTTTAGCTGCAGTCAGGCAGTTTGTTCGCTCTGCACTGGAGCCCTGCAACTATTGTCCTAACTCTTATTGCCTTCAACCCAGGTTGTGAAATGGGGCTGTGGTCAGTGCTCGCTTCTGGAGATGGGTATCAAATGCAGGGTTTTCCTCAGGAAGTGGAATTTCATTTCAGAGACAGTTGACATCAGGACTCTAGCAGCTGTACTGAGTCCCATCGTGTTTCAAGTGGGATTTAGTGTGTTGTGACCTCTGAAGAGTCTTATTTTCAGGGCATAAAAGAGAACAAGGCAGCTCACATAACTGCCTTGTTTGAGCAAGCATCCAGTAGCGCCTTCTGAGGCCCTTCACACTGGTGTATGGCTGAACGGGGTCCTTCTTTGCTTGGTGTCTGGTAACAGTACAAGTCCTTAGAAGGAGAGACAAATGACAAGTCCTCACGTGTTCATTGAGGAGCACCCACATGTTGACACACTGGCAAAATCCTGTATTGGGGTGGACGCCAAGAGGGTGCACCCTGAGCAGGCACATGGGGTGGAAGGGGACAAGCTGCCCAATACACTCTGCATGGGTGGGGTTGTTTATGGTAGGGAAGAGAGCAGCAGGGAAAAGAGTTTTGAGGAGGTGGCTGTAGCTAGCCAGGATTTTTAATAGCCAGTTTCACAGGACTGGGCTAGCAGCTGCAGCAGAGGCTTAGCCAGCAGTGTAATTCTCATAGCTGCATGACTCTGAGATGGTGTCATGTCACCTGTAAGTGTGATTCTGTGTTTGAAAAAGCTTAATTTTTGCTCCTGTGGAGTCTGACTTGGTTAAGTGTCCAAGCCTGCTGGGTCTACCCATCTTTTCTCCCCCTCTGTGTTATAGAACAGAGGGAGAGAAAAACTGGGTATACCTTCCACGCAATGATGTGTGGAGGAAGAAGTGCCTCCTATGCTCTCCTGACAGTGGGTGTGATTAACGATCAGTCTTATTGCAGATACCCCAATGCCCCTGGGCTCCATGGTGATTAATAGTGTCTCGAAGCTGTGTCGCCTTGGGGGTTCCTCGGTGTACACTCTGCCTAATGCACCAACTCTTGCTGACCTGGAAGATGACACAGACGAGGAAGGTAAGGTCCTGTTAGCAAGCTAGATCTCATCCCTTTTTCTCTGCTGAGGGTAACGTTAGGATGTAGCACATGGATAAAGCAACAGAAAAGGTCACTCCAAGTAGATGGGGTTTCCTTCGTCTCCTGGATGTCCAACTAGTTCCCTTCAGCCTTGAGAGGTATGTTGTGAACCTCTTGGGAACTGTTAATGCTGCAGTCTCTAGTATTACTTGCATGCTCTTAACAGCCTGGCAGTCCTCCTGTTCTGCCTTTTCTCCACTTAAATTTTTAAGAGAGGCTTCCTCCAGTGATTCAGCTTCTAAAGTCTTTGTGTGCTTATGGGTTTACACGAACAAAAGATAACAGGTTTTGTCCTGGTATTGAAAAGACAGCTGGATATGGAAAAATAACTCTGGTAAATGCGTGTAAGAGTGAGGTGGCACTGGAAAATATGCAGTTCCAGACTGCCTAAAAATGCTGGGCATCCTGCAGTTTGGAGAGAAAAAGATGAAAAAAGGTCCACGCTTTTTCTCAGAGCTCTTCCAGTCTAACAAGATTGGAAGAAGCAAGAAGATAAGAACAGAGCCAGGTGTCATGCTGGCTCCTTAAAAAATTCCTATTTGATTTCAGTCTTATCTCTGAATCTCTGTAGCTCTTGTAGCTTCTAAATGTGGTTGAAAGTTTCTTTTTGCACATTCCAGCCTTGCTGCACTCCTGATCTCTTAGCCATTGTAATGAGATGGGCCAAATTCTGCTTCTGTTTAGCCACTCAGACTGCCACTGATCCAGTCATAATGTACACTGAGAAAAAATTACATCCTCACCACTGTTCTCATCCTGACTTTCTTAAAAAGCTCTTCTGAAGAGTACAGCTCTTGTGGCCCCCTTCTTCCTAGCATTAGAATTCAAAATTATGTTCTGCAAGAACTTGCAGCTGCACAATCCCAAAATGGTCTTGTGGAAATGCTACGTAGAGGTTGTGGGTCAGAAGTTGGATACGAGTCAGAACGTGTGGCTGTTGAGAAGGATACTGATGTCACACTGGAATATATGAAAAAAAAGTATGTGTCTCCAAGTTCATAATAGCCTTCTGTGAAGAGAAAAAGAATAATTTGTTCTCCCTGTCCTCCTGAGAATAAAAGACAGTGGGGAAAAAAAGAGCGGATAGAACAGAAGTAATGGGCTTCAATTGCAGCAAGGAAGATTCAGGGTCCACATGAGGAAAACTTCTATGTGATAACCATGGATTTGAGTTGACTGCCTGGAGCTTGTGATATCTACAGCACTGGAGGACTTTAAGAAAAGATTAGACAAATGCCTCTCAGGAGTGACATCTGTAAAGCTGATCTTGCTTTATGCCAGGGAAGGACTGGAGGGCAGCTTGATGTCTTTTTTCAGCCATCAGATTTTGACTCTGTAGTTTGTTTTCCTAATGAAGATTAAAATTTTTCTTACTATTTTTGTTAAAACACAGGGAACTTAATCCTTGCCAAGAAGTATAAATATGATAGTTTGATTTAGTTCTTCCTCAGCTGATTTATTAATAAGTATCAAATAGCTATACTCTCTGCAGCTGACTCATAGTCAGTTCTCCAAACAGGTTTCATGAAGATTTTTTTCTATTTTCAGGTAACGGAGACAAACCAGAGAAGCCCCACTTTGATTCTCGTAGTCTTATCTTTGAATTAGACCCTTGCAATGGCAATGGGAAAGTTTGTCTTGTTTATAAGCATGCTAAACCAGGTAAGAATGAAAAGAGCAAAGTTAGCCATCTCTTGTTGTGGGTTGTGTCTGGAGGCCACATGCATAAAATCAGCTTACATTTCTGATCTTCTTTGCAATTTGTAGATGAAGGTTTGCAGGGACGTCCTGTCTCCGCTGAAGTAGGGGGCTAAACATTACAGAGGCTTAACTGCAGCTAACATTTTCCCTCCTTTTAATGTTTGATTCCAGGTTATAACTTAAGATTTCTGCATGCATAGCATACTTGCGTACTGAAACAGGGAAGCATTCCCATATGACCTACAGACAATCATGCTGAAGTAACGCAGAAGGAATTAGGCATTAGAGAAGGCTCAGCTCTAAGATACCTCTGGTTACTTGCCTGTCTCCGAACAATTCCCTTACATTTTGATGAGAAAGAGTCTAATGCTGCTTAGAAGCAAGGGGTAGATGGTAAAAAAGCTCCATAGCTGATTGAGACAGACTTAGACTGGTTCTTCCACCTTCTGCATGGACGCAGAGCCTCCAGGTGCTAACTAGGTCAAAATTTGGCATGAAGGGTTGAGCAGGAGAGCGAAACGTGAGCTGAGCTTCTCCTTCTGACAGATACACAGAAAGCTGCTGTCAGTCAGGGATTAGTGAAGTACCCAAGTCACTTGTACAGTAGTCATCATCTGACACGGTGCACAGGTCACTAGGTGTACGTGTATAATGTTTGCTGTGTGGGGCTGTGCAATTGTGATAGACCTATTCTTAAGAAAAACCCTTTGGTTGTTATCATGTGTCTTTCATTGGGTGTGACTACAACGCCCAAGGCAGAAACTTCTTACTCGTCCTCTTGCCTTCCAGTCTTGGTGATGTCGCAACAACACGCAGTGGATAACCAGGGCAAGGGGAGGGAGCCTTGTTTACAGGTGTTGGTGTCAGCACAGGGGGCACTGTGTTTAATTGACAATGTTCAGCATCTCAGTTTTCCAAGTAAAACCACTTCTTTTTATGCTCCAAAGGATGTCACCACCAGAGAAATATTTGGTCACTGTGGAAAGATCTTGCAAAATGTGTTTTTGTTGGCAGTACACACTGCCATGACTTCCAGACTCTGGACTCTATTCAGTAATCCAGATGACAGACAATTGAGTTAGTTGCTTTTTGCTTTGTGGGGTAGATAAATGTTTGCCATAATTGTACTTTGAACTTAACATACGAAGTTGTTGATGTCCAAGCATGTTCCATGTAGAACTTCCATCCCATGTTGGGAAGGAATAGCACTGCATCCATTTTATGATGGGGAAAATAGATATAATGGCTGTTGCACAAGTATTTTTAGTAAGGCTGGGAGCAAAACCAAATCCTTTTCAGTCCCCAACCGCTAACCTTTAAACTGCATTGCCTCTGGATAATCATCTATGTTAGTCAGGGATGTTGTGTTTTAGAAACTGCAGGCTTTCTGAGAAATATGTTTTGTCGCCCACCTGACAATGGCCAGGGGCATATCTTATCACTGGAAAGCAACAGTGTAATTTATGTTTGGTTTGTTCTAGTTGTCTCCCCGGACACAGAGATATGGTTCCTTGACAGAGCTCTGTATTGGCATTTCCTCACCAAAACCTTCACAGCCTACTATCGCCTGCTCATTACCCACCTGGGTCTCCCACAGTGGCAGTACGCCTTCACCAGCTATGGGGTCAGCCCCCAGGCCAAGGTAGGACAGCAGGATCCAGCTTGTCAGTATCTCACTTAAGTATAGACTGAAAAAATGTCTTTTTCCCCTTTGACAAGCAGTCTTGCGCCTTTGCCCTATAGCGTGTTTATGTTAGTGAATTCACTAACATTGTGTTAACTGGGCTTTTCTCACCCAGTTTGGGCTCTATCTTTGAACTTTAGTAGCAGGTGGTGGAACTTCAATTATTTCTTCGTTTTCTTGACTCTGAAGCCAACTTCTGCTTCCATGATTGCTGGCAAGTAAGGAGATGCAAAGCTGTTCATCCCCACAAGCTATATAAGATTTGTCTAGATCACTTCTCTGGGCATAGCACCAAACAAGAACCTACTGCTCTCTGGGTGGACAGGAAAATCCAGGTACACATTAGGAAGAAGCCCAGAGAAGACTATGACCTTGAGCCTCGCCAAGAATATGAATGCCTTTGCATTCTCCTCAGTTATGAAGGGATGCCTTGATAAAAATGATGCTCCAAAAAGGGGCAATTTAAATGCCAGCAGTCCTAGAAGTAGTTACAGGAGAGCTCCAGGTACAGCCCTGTCACAATTCTAGCCTCTTATCATTATTAAAATTGCTATTGTGCTCTGCCAGAACCCTGCTCTTAAAGGCTCCTGCCATTCTTCTGTGCTTGACTTGGGCTTCAGCCCTAACCCTGCTTCCATCTTGTGGGAGGCCAGGGAGTGGATCTGACAGCGTGACCAAACACAGCACATAAGCCTGTGCTGTGTCTGTGCACGTTGGCAAGGTGGGTCTCAGGGACTGTCCTGCACTTCACCCAGACATGATAACTGTCTTATCAGCATGACATTCCTTGATCCTGCCTCAGCCCTCTGTGTACATCAGAACTACTCACTAAAATCCCTGCTGACTTCCCATCTATCAATGGCTGTAGAATCTTCACTAGCTGGGAATTCTTCAAGAAAGTGAGACCCCCAGCTCTGACCCTCTTTGTGTTTCTGGTGTCTTCCCTGTTATACTGTGCTCTACTGTATCAGTCAAGGCTGTGTACGTGGTGCTCTAGCATACGCCTGTGCTCTGCCTTTCTGGAACTTTCCTGCTAGAATATTTTATTATGTTCAGTGTGTTCACAAACCTTAGTGAAATCATTCATGTATTCCCTAATCATTTGCAGCCTCTGTTAAAATCCTTCTGATGTGTTAACCATTGTCATTTTTAAAGGTCTTCAAGGGTGGTATGTGGTATATTAAAGCTGTGTTCCATCAAGCAGTACATGAATAGATTGCCATCTACATTTTGGTATTGATCTTTTGTTTATCTTGTTCAGCACTTTGCTGATGGTTTCAGTGGGATTTGTAATACCGTAACCCCTACAGTTTTATTTCCAGTCTTCATCAATGGAGAACTGATAGGAAAAACACCAAGAGATGAGAGCTGCAGGGCATAACATTGTGGTGGTATCTGGGAACAAATAAACAATCATTGTGGTCACTTGTATATGTAAAATCAGGCCAAAGAGAAACAAATGCAAAATCTTTTGCGTAAGGAGCTAAAAAAACTGCATTATTATATGTATGAAGAGAGGAAGGGAACCTATATTTTGGGAGGGTCAACTAGTTTGATTCCAGTTTATAAGCACTTTTAAATTCCAAGATTTTTTTAATCTTTTCTGCTTCTCTGAATCTAAATAAATGTGGTTTAGTTTCATCCCCTCCCTTTGCTTTTCCTCCTGTGGTTTAAATGAGGGTTGCTCCTGATAGGAATTACACTGCAGGAAAGGTAGTGTTAGGTTTGTGTCTGGTTCTCCTCTTCCCTGACTGGAATGTGAGGCAGTTCCAGGGCTGGGGCTGTAGCTGTGCCTTGTGTCTCCTTATCACAAGGCGCTCTGTGGAGTCCTGTAAACTGCAGACTGATAAGTGGTGTATGATTAAAATCAAGTCTCAGATGTGAGGAGGATGCAAAATGTCTAATGTGAGGGTGCAAATGTCTAATTGTAGTTCGATTTTAACCTCTTCCTTCCCCACCATCCTGCCTTTCAGCAATGGTTTAACATGTATAAACCCATAACCATCAACACAGCTCTCCTCTCTGAAGAAGCTGACTCCTTCGTGAACAAGCTGGACCCCAATAAGGTGTTTAAAAGCAAGAACAAAACTCCAGTGATGAAAAAGAAACCATCCCCCCAGCCAGCAGGCTCCCAAAAGAGTCACACGAGCATGACCTCCTCCAAGACATCCTCACTAGCTGGGAATTCTTCAAGGAAGTGAGACCCCCTCCCAGATCTGATCCTGGACATCATTTGCAATTAAGCTTCGATGTTCTCTGGTGCAGAGTCTCAGTGGTTCAGACCAAGTTCCTTGTGCATGAATAGATGTGCCCATGGAGAACATGTTGCAGCATTTGTATGAGATACAGCCACGATGACAAAGAGAGGATGTAGTTTCTGGAGACTGAGAAAAAGAAGTTGAGACTGATTTTATTCCCTTCTTCTACTTGCGGCATGTACTTCTCAGAGGGCATGAAGAAGCCCTTGATGTCACTCTATAGGGAAGCTTTTCTTCCTCTGCAACTACAGCAGTCAAATGAAAGCAAATGTAAGTCACTGTTACTTTAATAGACCCACGCTGAAAGACAGCATATGAAGATATTTCTGTCATATCCTTTGAAAGAAACCTGTCCTGACCTTGCATGCTATGGGAGCAGGCTGGAACCCCCTGAACAAAGAAATGTCTTCTGCTTCAGACAGATCAAACTCTGCACTTCCCTGTGCTTCTTCCAGCTTCTGAGATTCATGGTACAAAGGGACTTGGGGCTTCCCTGTCTCTGCAGTGGCCTAGACACTTGCTCTACAGCCCCATTGTGCTGTATCTTTTCTGTGTGCTGTTCTTCCTGACAAACCCAAAGGCAGCCTGAAGCTGCAAGATCCCTCATTGCCTCTGCTTTCTCCTCTTGTAGGAACTGAGCCAGGCGGGTCGGTGGCGTCAAGAGTCCCAGGAGGAACCCTTGGTTTTTCACTCATTCGTTTTCAAAGTTGACCATTCAAATAGTCTTTCTCACTTTTCAATTGGGCAGGATCTGACCAGGGGCCTCTGAGATCCTACAGCCTTAGAAGCCCCTATGATGTTCTCTGTACTGTAAGTTTTCCGGTTAGAACTGCACTTTAACCCATTCAATGCTGGTTTTCAGTTACATCTGATTGTTTCCATTACTTTTCTGTGCCATTCTGTCTTCTTAGATGTGCTGGAAAAATGGTCACAACCAACACATTTTTTGCCTAAGCAGGGAAATCAAAGTCACCGTCTTCAAATAAGCATTGATTATTTATACAGTATCATCTTTTATTTATGAAACAGTCACGTAATTACATCAGAGAAACCTACCTCACAGGGATGTTGTGAGGCTCTCATGAGTACATGTATGGCCTTCAGAAAGAAGAAGCCACCCTGTAAGTGCTTAATACTATTTTAATAAAGATTTTAATATTTTCCTCCAGAGTGATTGGGTATTTGAAGATGCTTTTTGGGATGACGTGCACAAGGATGTATGGTAAGAGCAGGGAGCAGGCTGAATTGTGTGGGTGTTTTTTTTTTTTTTAATGCAGTGGAGAATCTCTCACCAAGAAGGGATGGGTCACAGCGTGTTTTTGCTCATCCCACCTCGAGCTGCTCTGAAGTTCCCAGTTTAGTTCACATCAAGACTCAGCTGTGTGACAGCTGTTCCACTTCTCTCCTGCGCTCACTGCTCAAAGTCTCTGCAGCCATCAGCCCTGGCAAAGACCTGCTTTGCTGGCTTCCACCACTGCCTGACCTGGCAGCTGCCCTCTGCCACCCCCAAATGAGAGACAATCCCCTAATGCTCTTCAGCCCTCTTAGGCCGATGTGTGTCTTGTGCTGGGTGAAGATCTGCTGTAGCTGCTTGGCTAATATAAGGTCAGCTCTAATGAGGAACCCACCCCACCCCGTGCCACAGGAATACCTCGGTAATCCTTTCAATAGTGAGATGTGAATGATCATTAAAGCCAGTAAATGCCATTTTCTGGAATTCTGTGCTGTAGTGGTGTTCTGTTGCTTCCTACTCTTGGAGATCTGTGCGCTGTGTGTTCGTGGTACCCAGCCCTGGGACTGCAGTCCCGTGCTTGACACACGTACCATACTTGCTTAAGCATTTTCTAGAAAAGTTAAGACTGTTGTCACCCCCCTTGGGAACAGGCAGCTTCTGATACTGTTTTAATCCCATGATACCTCAGACTTGTAAGGCTGCTGCAGGCCCACTTCCTCTTTCAGATGGAGGTGGCAGAATTCCTGCCAGAGCAGGGCAGCCTCTTCCCACGTTTCTCGTGCATTCAGAGTGGAGAAAGGGTTTGGGTTTTTGTTTCTTTGAGCATCTGGGGATGCTGCCGCAGAAATTGTCTGAATCCTGTCATGTGGTGGTAGTTAAAGTCTAGCCTGTGAGTAATACACATGGTTCCATGACGCCAGTCTGTTCCAGCAGAGCTGTGCCAGGATTCAGGAGACTCTGTAGTTTAGTTTACTAATTTCTGGGTGCCTCAGATCAAAAAGCAAAAAAGAAAACCAGGCATGAAAGAAAAAGAAATCAGGTTCAGGTTTCTATTTCAGACTGTCCTTGCTCTTCTCTTCTTTGTGCTCTACCAAACTGGGTCTTTGTTAGGATGGCAGATTAGCAAATGGAAGCAAGCCTACATCCCTGAGCCATTAGCGTAACGTCTGCCTCCTAGCAAAGAATATTCCAGATCAAAATTTCTTTAATTAAAGTTGTTTCTGCCACTGTTGGAAGCTGTATTTTGATTTCCATGAACATTCAGGTATCTGGAGTCTTGCAGCTCTGCTTTGCTTTGTGATGATTTTTTTTTTTTTTGGTAGATTTTTATACAGGGAGATTGAATGATTTCTTCAGGTCACAGACAGGTCTAGCCCTACCTGGGTCTTCCCAATGTCTCAGAGATCAATTTTTCTGCTTACACAGAATAGGTTTATTGAAGACGAGTCCCTCATGCTCCACCTGCAGGGTGGAGAAACGATGTGCTCTGGCAGCACCATTGCCTATCCCCTTATCCACTTGGTTGCCCTTTGGGTGTCAGTCCAGGCCTTGTTGTCATGCCCTTTCCTTGGAGCATGTGGCCATCACAGCGTAGAAGTCTCCACCACGGGATGTCCTTTCTCTTCTCCACTTTCCGGGACAGGCTGGTTGTGAAAATCGATGAAGAGTTTGTGGATAAAAACACCAGCGAGGCTTCCCAGAATCGGAGCTGTGAGTGGGACCCACCACCAGTGAGGTCCAGCCCTGAAACGAAACACAGAAGGGGTGTTGTTGAGCCAGACTGGAACCCCTGCCCTCCTGCTGTTCCTCTGTTCCTCCTGAACCCCTGCCATGTCTGCTGGGGCAGGAGCAGGCTTTGGGAGCAGAGGTGTCCAGTGCCGTTTCACACACGGGGCCCTACAGCTGCTTTAGGTGAATTCTCTCTCCATCTCCAGCGTAATTGCTGGAGGGAGGGTCACATTCCCCCACCAGCCTGGGAGAGTGGCTCTGCGCTGTCTGCAGGTCTCTGGTTCTCCTGCTGAAATAGTCTGTGTGGTCCTGAGGAGCATGGCTGTTGGGCAGACGAGACACGCGCCCCTTTTCCCTCCCCATTTCCAGTAACATCTGCAAGCTCCTCTACCAAGCACTCACAGGTATAGTCTGGAAATCTAACAAAAATGGGCAGGCAGGACAGGAGACTGCTGATGCCCTCACCAAGGGAAAAGCCGTACCGTGGCTCCGTGTCACTAGAGAGGGGAAGGCAGGGTTTGATCTCCAGGTTCAGACATCTCAATCTAGGAGAGCTCTTCAGCCACCCAGCTGTAAGTACCTGCTTTCAGGTGAGCTGAATCGCTCTCTGGCTGCAATAACCACCTAGATCTCCAGCTAACAAGCAGCCAGTTTGGTGCCCAAACTGAGGTATCTGGATGTCAAGATGAATTCCGTGCTGGAGAATTAGTGTACCCCATGATGCCTGGGGCTTGCTCTCAGGAGGAAGGTACTCTGCAGCAATACCATCAACTTGGTCCAAAGAAAAAGCCTTCCTGACCATTTTATCTTGGGCTTATCGCCTCTCCTTGTGAGCTGAGCAGTGTAAAAGCAGAATGGGTCACTCACGTGAAGACCTCCATTCCCCAGCCAGCAATTGCCGTGAAGATCCTGGGGGGCAGGTCCCGGGAGGGGTTTATGGCGTAGCCCGAGTTCATCCCCATCCCTAAGCCGATGCCCAGGACCAGGATCCCGGTGAGCAGGGCCTGTGTGCCCTTCAGGGCTCCATTGTTCCTCTCGTCGTGGATGACCAGAATGCCCAGGAGCAGCATCGCCGTCGCTATAAACTGCAGGAGGAGGAAAGGTGGAATAGGTCAGGAGAGAGAACGAGGAAGGCCAAAGGATCCTGCTCAGCAGAAAGGAAGAGACTTCCCAGAATGGAAGAACAGGTGGGATTCATGGTCTGATGGAGTGAGGAGGGACCCCAATGTTATTCCCCTCCTAACAGTCTTGACTCGTTTCCCAGTAAGAACATCTCCATCTCTAGGACTGATATGAACTTCTCAGTACTGTCCTCTCCCTCCACCTTTCAAGTTAGGGACATGGGTTATTTTAAGTACATTTTGTCTAACAGGGGCAGAACCATAACAAATTGCTAACTCTACGATCCTCCCTAGAGGGAGCAATGTTTTACACAGCCTGTTGCATTAACCCTTTCAGGGCTAAAAGCAGATAACCAGGTTCTCATCTGGGAAACCCAGATCTCCCACCCATGACGGTACGTAGCTGGCATTTGTAGATCTGCAGTGCCCAAGACATCAGGAACTGTGGTTTGAATACAAGTCCTGACTGCTCTCTCTTTCTGCTTCAGAAAATGCAGCTGGAGAGCCTTGCACTGCTGGCAGAGATGCCATCAAAAGCAGAGACTCTGCAGTTTTTGGCAACACGCTGTCACTGTCATTTGGTTTCGTGTGCAGCAAGGGCACTGCGTGCTCCACAGGAGGCTGAGTGATCAGGGCCCCCCACGCCTGTAGGCTCTCCAGCTCTCACCCACCTCCTCATCATGCCCAGGCAAGAGTTTTGTCAGCTCAGAGACAAAAGCACAGGCTTCTGCACATTTGAGTTGGAAGAGAATCTTCCTTCTCCGGTGTCCCAGTGCTCCATGTCCCCTGCAGCATCCCCTTCCTATTTCTGGGCGTCTGGGAATCAATTGTACCCAGTCTAAATGGGACTGCTCAGACCCCAGAGGTGCCATCCAGACAGGCGGTGTTCATGTGAAGACAGTCCCAGGCCCTCTGTGCTGGAGGGGGCAGCCAGCAGAGCTGCTCGGGACCATGGAGCGGGTGTAGGATCCAAAAAAGGGGAAGGACAGTTCAGGGAACTGCCCAGAGCCCAAAGGAGGTGGTTCCTGATACAGCTCAGGTTCTCACTTCCCGTTGCTTGGGCAGTGTGCAGGGAAGTTGTTTGAAGGACACTCGGACCAAGCTGTGGAGCAACCTGCAGGCATTACCCTTCAGGGTCGGCCACCAAGGTGGATCTTTGGTGGATCCTACCTGTCAGGTACCTGCCAGGGTGGTGGGCTCCTTGGAGCAGAGGTTGTGATTGTGTCTGCCCACGTGGCACCATGAGTCCCCTGTTGTAGACCTGCAGTAGCTCCTGTTACCCCCCACCTTCTCCTACCACACCACAGGGGTCCCCACTGACCTCTGTGAAGAAGGCCCCAGGCAACGATACGTAGGGAGCAGGGTAAGTACAGAAGATGGACGCCGTGGCAGTTGGTCCCGTCACTGTGAAGTTCCCCTTGGTGTAGTCATACAGAGCATCTGAGGGAGATGGTAATTACAGGAGTTAGCAGAGTTCATCCCACATGGCACGTACACAAGGCCACCTGTCACCACCAGCACGGACACGTCACACACATCCCGGGGAAGAGAGGCAATGGGAGATACGATGGAGGTGACACACCCCTCGCAGGGCATGATCTCACTGATATCTGTTACCTGCAGACTTTGGTCTGCAGTTGCTTCCTTAAGCCTACCAGCTCCCTGTCCCTGCTCTGGGAGCCTGGGGCAGGCTGGATGCTCTGGAGGACTCTGCCCCTCACAGTCTGAGACATGCTAGAGCCAAGAGGTGGTGGGTCCTCTGCTCACAACACAAAGCCACGTATGTCCGTGTCCTGTTTTCCACAGACCAGCAGAGTCCCCCAGAGCTCCAGCTGTACCTAGTGCACGGTAATCCATGTAACTTAAGGCCTTGCAGGCCCTGGAAACAAACTGCTGACCAAAAACAACTACTGGCCTCGAGTTGAGAACCTGAGAACAGGTTTTGGCAGTGGGAATGCCCTGAGCAAAGGGAGCTGTGCTCTCCAGGAACTGCACATCCTTCCCAGAGATATCTGGGCCCTGCTCTGGCTTTGAGCTATGAAGGTCAGTCCCAAAAGGCAGGAGCTCGCCTTCCTCACCCAGACATCTTGCAGGGTACTGTAAAAGGAAATATTTTTGACGAGCAGCGAGATAAGACTAAAACGGTGCCCACAGCAACCCACAACCATACCATAATAGAGGCCGAAGACGGTCGCCGCTGCTGTAAAGGAGCCCAGGAACTGCCCGATCAGATAAGCTGGGAGCTTTCTCCAGGGGAGGTTTCCTAAAATGCAGTATGTGATGGTGATGGCAGCGTTCAGATGAGCTCCTGCAAAATCAGAGCAGAAGTGAGTGGCTTCAGTGCTGATACCTCTGTTTTGGAACATGCCCCATGCCCCACAGTAACCACCCAGACCTTACTCCACAACACCAGGACTCACCCAGAACAGAGTCTCCCTCCTGCACTGACTCAAAACTGACCCTGAATGATTCAAAGCAGATAACTCCTAGCTCTAGTCATCTAAAAATCAGACAACTTCTGCTTCATGTTGTAGACCACAGGCTGCCTTAGTCACCTCGCCTGTTAGAGACACATCTCTTGGCACGGCATGGCATAGTGTGAATTTTTCTGAGGAAAAAGACCTGGGAGTCCTGGTGGACAACAGGATGACCGTGAGCCAGCAATGTATCTGTGTGGTCAAGAGGCAAATAGCATCCTGTGGGCATCAAGAGGAATGTGACCAGTAGGCCAAGGGAGGTTATCCGGCCTCTCTACTCTGCTCTGGTGAGGTCCCATCTGGAACACTGTGTCCAGTTCTGGGCTCCCCAGTTCAAGAAGGACAGGGAACTGCTGGAGAGGGTACAGCAAAGGGCTACAAAGATGATTAGAGGCCTCGGACATCTCTCTTATGAGAAAAGGCTGAGGTACTTGAGCCTTTTTAGTCTGGAGAAGAGAAGGCTGAGGGGGGATCTGATCAACACCTATAAATACTTAAAGGGAGGGGTGGGGTCAGTCTTTTCTCAGTGGTGCCCAGTGACAGGACAAGAGGAAATGGGCACAAACTGTAACATAGGAAGTTCCACCTAAACATGAGGAGGAACGTCTTTCCTTTGAGGGTGGCAGAGCACTGGAACAGGCTGCCCAGGGAGGTGGTGGAGTCTTCTTCTCTGGAGATATTCAAAACCCTGCTGGAGACGTTCCTGTGCAACCTGCTCTGGGTGGGTCTGCTGTGGCAGGGGGGTTGGACTACATGATCTCCACAGGTCCCTTCCAACCCCGTAGCATTCTGTGATTCTGAGGCTTTCTCTCTGTATGAGCTTCTCCATTCAGCTTAAAGGGAGCCCAGAATTTAGATTCACACCCCAGCTTTTATATGGCTACTGGTAGATGAGACAAATCTTATCCCAAATAATTGCAAGTCCTTCTGAAAACATCTGATAGACAAGGAGGGCCTGATCCTGGCAGAGCTGAGCACTGCAGCTGATGGGAGCTGCGGGCCCTTAGCACATCTGGCAGGCAAGGCATGAGATGCTGGGGAGGTGAACTGCAAAATCAACCACTGATGCCCCTTGTCTTCACATCTGTACAGCAAATCCTATGCAGGGCTGTTGGCAGGGAGTCAGATTAGCCCTTAGATGTCACCGCATTGAGAAGGGGTTACTAGATGGTCAATCTGCACTAGTGTGGAGCAGACCCTGTCCTTCCCTCACAGAGTTTGTGATCTTGGTCTGCATTTCCTTACATCTTTTAGTACGTGGCTCCTGTTGTCTGCTTTCTACGGAGAAAGTTGTTATCACAATAGTGCTTTTGGAGAACAACTAAGTGGATCCAGGTTTGGTGCCCTAGGTGCAAACCACATTTGTTCTCCGTGCCTCATCTCCCTCTGAGTCCAAAGGAAATATTTGCTCTTTCCTGCCTAGTAGGTGTAAACTTTGGGGGTTAGTAAATACTCCAACCGGAGCGGCCTCTTTCTACTCCAGACTCAGAAAGGAGGAAAGGCCAGACACACGTCATCTCATCAAAGTACAGGAAGAGTGAAGTGAAAGTGTATGTACTGCCTGCTACAGTCCCACAACCACAACAGAAATGGGGGGATACCCCTTTTTCTTCCATCCTTTGATCCTTTGCAGGCATGACCGGCCATTTCAGAGATCACAAGAAACATCATGTGACACAAATGGAGCCAAATCTCAGAGCTAAGAAGCCCTGAAGCTGACTCCAGAGCCAGCCTGTTCCTGACTGATCTAAGACCCTTCCTTTCACCTCCCAGCCCTCAGCAGATCAGCTCCAACTCAAATGTCACCTGGGACTGCAGGGACCTACTTTCCATAGCTCACTTTCCCCAGGATGTCTCCACCAGCTCCAAAAGTACAGGGACATCAAAAGATGACAGTTGGAAAATTTTTCCTTTCCAACCCAGCCCCAGACTTGGACATCTCTCTGCTCCGACAGTTCAAGAGCAACGACTTGCTTTAATTTTCTGCCCACTAGAGCCCTTAATGTCTTCTCATGGTGCAAATGAATGCAGAAATTGCACAAGGCAAAGGTAATGCCCTGTCATGTGAGAATACAACTCCATGGCCCTGAAACACACCTCCTGCGTTCGCATGGGGCGTGTGCGCATGGGTGTGCATGATAAGGAGAAAATTTTCATACCATTCCTTGTTGCAACATCAGCAGTAAGCTCTCCTTTGCAATAAATGATTTACTTCCCCATGGGTCAGATTGGCAGCACGTTTCCAGAGCTCCTTATCTCCTTGGGCCATGGTGGTGTATCCCAAGCACCTAATGGGGACGCTGCTGAAACCTGGCTCCACTGACTGCAGCAGGAGGGGATGGCCACACTCTGCTGGTGTCCCTGTCTGAACTTGCCCCCATCTCAGCTCAGGACACGCTTTTGGGGTCAGCATACTGGAGGTATGCTGTACCCTCCTTGTCCCCAGCTTCTCCTGACCGTGTGGCGCCATCGCGACTCCTTGGCGTGATCTCAGACGTGCTTCCCCCCCTGCAGACTTGGCTGTGATCCCTGGGTCACAAGGCTGACCCTGGTTACGGTCGCCAGACCTGCCCTGCTCTTCTTGCTTGGGGACCCTAGGACTGCATTTTTTGCTGGTGAGGTCACTTGCCCCACCTTGCCATGCCATCACCCACCCACAGCCCACTCCTGCCGCCCCAGACTCATGTGGCCTTTATGGGACATAGAGATGTCCCGTGCTCGAGTGTCCTGCTCACCAGAGATTCCTCCAGCTGCGTGCATGCCCAAGGTAACACCAATGCCAAATGCCAAGTTGATGCTCAGATGCTGCCCAAACTCTCCTCTTCCTAATACCACTTGTGCCACAGAAGACAAGCCAAAGAACTATGCATAGAAAAAAAGAGAGAAAGGGTTGTTAAAAGTAATGTTATCGCTGCGGTGGACTGAACTTCTTTGTTACTTTTTCTACAATACTAACAAATTCCCAAAGACAGGAAGACTCTTAAGATGCCCATGGTCAGGAGATGAAATGAGAATGACCTTCCTCTGCAAAAATTGAACAGGTAACTGGATTATTCCTTGTTGGTGACCATTACACCAAATAGGACACTCTGCTATAGGGACACAAACCCCCGACACCCACACTGAGATCCTGGGCTTGGCTGGGGTCACTCACATGGCCACGGTAAGGGCGTCTGCACCTGAAGCCAGGGACGTGAGCCAGGGGAGCATCACCTCAGACCACCCAGAGGCAGTGCCCAAGCCGGGTGGAAGAAGGGTGGGCCACTTCTTGTTGTCTTTCTTCTCTTGGTGTGCAATTTATTGACTAAAAATGTAGTTTGGGCAGCACAAAGCTATCTGCCAAATTCAAGCCTAATTTTGGTAACCTATTCCGGAAAAAAAAAACCAAGGGAGGAAATTCCGGTTTTACTTTTCCTTTCAACGCATACACTTTCATTTCAAAAACAGCAAAAGTATCAATATTTTTTTAGTGACTAAAGGGGAACTGGGAAAAAAGTTTTAAAAAACATAAACACTCTCCAGCAGGAAAAGACATTGAAGAAATTGCTCTGGCCTAAAAGTAAATTGTATTTCACTTTTTTAATGTGGTCAGAGGGTAGAAAAATGAGTTCATTGCACAACTCTTAGACTGAAATCTGCAGGACAAAGCTGCTCTCAAGGTCTCTGCCTGCTTCACAAACCACTTAGGGCTTGGGGAGTATATCCTGTTCCTTGGACTGCAGCGGTGTTTACCCAGGGTGACACGTCCCTCCAAGACAAAAAAGTCATCCAAGCTTCTGCTCTGGTCTTGGTCTGCTATTTTGACTTGGATCTTTACTGGCTGCTTTGCCTGGATCCAGAGTTTATCTCACGCATCTGCTCTCCCTCTTCCCTTTCAGATAGCACAAAAACCCCCTCTTCCCCAGAGCCACTGTTCTTACCTCTCTTGAATACACAGACCAGGCTCCCTGCTCTGCGTGGAGCTACAGCCTGCACAGTGTGAGCCCTTCCCTCAGTCTGCCTCAGCAAAAGCCCCAAAAAGCAGTGTCTGGGATGTCCCCCAGCATCTGCAGTGCCCTTATAAAACCTTTGCCTGCTCATCTGCGAGCTTTTCCAAAGCCACATCCTACAGAGGCCAAATGCACAACGCGTGGGGTTTGCAGGACAGCAAGCAGGTGCAGGGAGGAGACATGGCTGTTGCAGCTGAACAGCTCTATCCTAAAATAAAACCCCATAGGACAGGCCAGAGAATCTCTTTTTCAGCACGGATCCAAATCTCTGGTCTCTTCCTCTATTGTCACAGTCCCAAAATAGCCTTATTTTTTCTTTTCTTTTCCTACCTCCCTGCTCCTTGTGCTGTTTACTCCTACTGCCTGGTTCCCTCCTGCATGAACATAGCCTGTCTGTTGAAGCAAGAAGTAATCCAACTGTGTACATTCAACAGACATCAACTGAGTGCTGTCATCCAACCAACAGCCAACCAGGCATCCCGGAGATGCATCCAGGGATGCACATTCCCAGCTGCAGTAGTGCCTGGGGGGCTGCTGAAGAGTTGGATGCTGGGTGGTACATTCGGATGGTGGATGCTGTTTGTGGTCAGCCCTTGATGCAGTGTCCCACCTCCTACTCCATTCCCTCATGGGGATCCATCATGAGGTGCAGGCTCCAAAACCTGCCTTGGACTGTCAAATTGCAGAGAAAAATCTCCTCCTTATGCCGCTTCCCAGAGACAGCCCTGACAGGACACCCCTGAACTTGATCTTCGTCACCTGGAAATTTCCCTCACCAAGAAATAAAGGGGTTGGAAAAGGAAAATGGTTTTGTTCGGCTCCTGCTGAGGAGTCACAGATGTCTGTATGCTGACTTCCAATGCGTGCAAAGCTACCTGTGTTGTGAGGAGTGAACTCCAAGGAGCTGGATGTGTGTAAAGATGTGATAAAAAGCAGGCATCCTTTGCACGTGCATTGTTGCCTTTGAGAATAGGCCCCTTTATCTGTACAGACAGCTGTGTCAAAAGGTCCCCATGCTTACACAAATCTTATCTTCCTCCTGTGCAAATCTCCAAGTACGAGTTACGTGGATTATCCCCAGCCCTTCCATGCCAGCCTCTGTCCAGTCCAAAGTGTCTCTCTCACTGCAAAGCCTTCCTCAGCCTCTTCACAAACACCTCTGAAGGAGCCCAAGAGCTCAAAACCACTTTTTCTGCATGAAACAGATCCCTCTGGTAAGAGGGGAGTTTCTGTGTGGCTTGGATAAGCACTATTTTTTTGCCAGCATAAGAAAATCAGAAGCAAAATCCTGGCGTGCTTCACACCCGGTAATTACGTTTCCTAATGGTGGGTTGTGGCTCCGGAGAGTTTCACAGGCGTCCATTACCCTGGCAACCCCAGGAGGGAAACGGGATTATTTGCTGCCCTCATTTCACAAAGGCTGCCAGTGGCAGAGGAGACAGGGTCTGCTCCCCAGACCTGTGGAGGACCTTCCAGCCACCCCATTGCCTTAGATATGGCAGGAAGAAAAGCCTCAATTCACTACATGGGATATTTCAGGGGGTCTGGTAGAAGCATGACCAGACACAAGTTCATTCCCAGACTCTTCCTCTTTTTTTTCTTTTTTTTTTTTTCATAGAACTGAAACAGTTTTTCAGAGAACTGAAACAGTGGCTGACCTCCACCTGCTTCACCCTCTCCCATCACCCACCTGCCACCCTCCACCTTGCTTTTTTCCTACAGAAGGTTTTTGACAGATGGCCTACCCGATGGGAAGCTGCCGCCCCACCAGAGCAGAGGGGTGAGAAGTAGCCACCAGCCGCTGAGCAACCCCAGGCACGTGGTAGGAAACCACAAACAAGGACCTCACAAACTGCTGCTGTGAACGCTTACCCCCTCACCCATCCAGTACACACACACGCAGACACACACATCTGGTCCCACCTCCTCCTTACCATGAGGATGAACATCCCCAGCGCTTCTGCCAGCAGCTCCCTCATGGTGCTGCTACGAATCGTGAGCGCCTTCTGAATCTTCTCCAGCATTTTGCTCCCCGTCTCCAGCCCGCAGCCACAGGAGCTCCTGTTGTGACAGCACACTTCATTGCGCCCGGCTAAGTTACCCTTTGAAACCTGGCACCCTCCCTTCACCCCCAGACACCTTCACTCATTTGGTTAACGATGAACAAGCCAATAAAGCAGCAGCTCGCTTCAAAGTCTTCCCCCCCCCCAACACGTGCACACAGGCCATCCCTTTAAAACTATATGGTAACCTGCAATATTTCAGTTACTGGGGCACTGCAAGCTATGCGCCTCTGCCCAGGAGAGGCCTATCTCCAGACCGGTGGAGCTATAGATAGCCTTGGTGTGCTCCTAATGCCTCTGTCTTTCTCCATATCCTTTCCCACAAAGCCCTGAACAGGAATTTTGGCTGTGCTCTGCGTTCTAAACCCACTGGCTGGTGGTTTTGGTGACGTTTATTTTCCAACAGGTGGGATGAGGACCGTTTGCCTGAACTTCGAAGGTCCATTTGGGTGCCCAGCCTGTGGAGAGGATCATAGAATCATAGAATGGTCCGGGCCAGAAGGGACCTCCAAAGGCCATCTTGTCCAACCTCCCTGCAGTCAGCAGGGACACCCCCAACTTGACCAGGGCCTCGTCAAGCCTCACCTTGAATATCTCCAGGGAAGGGGCCTCAACCACCTCCCTGGGCAACCTGTTCCAGTGCTCCACCACCCGCATAATAAAGAACTTATTCCTAATATCCAATCTAAATCTGCTCTTCTCCAGCTTAAAGCCATTGCCCCAGGATGCTCTGCCTGGAGCGGGTGCACACCGCTGTCTGCAGCTGGGAAGGGCACAGTGCCTGGGGCGTTTCTTCAGGTTGAATATTTGTTCTTTCTGAACACACCTCTGCCCACAGCTCCCATCACTAGTGGGGACCTTCCCCATCAGCCCCCCGGTCTGTCCTCTCGTGTGGGGCAAGGAGACCAGGCTCAGCAATGGTCTGCAGAGACCTTCAATCTCACCTGGCTGCCAGAGCAGAGCCCTCACTGTCCTGATTCCTCCTCCACCTCCTGATTCCCTCTGCTGGTCTCCCTGCTCACCAGCTGCTCTTACCTCCCCACCATGAAAAGGTTTTAATTCCTTTGCTCGATCACTGAAAAACATAAACCCGCCAACCGCTCAAGACCTTTTTCTGCGGGCCTTGTCTGGTTCTTTGCTGGTTTTCTTCACCTTTCTCTCAACCTGCTGCAGCTTCTCAGGGTGGCTCTGGAGGGGACTCGGCACACAGCTCTGGAGGGGTGGCCAGCAGCTGACCCGATGGGGAAGTAGTGCTCTGCTCACTCTGGCCCTGGTGTCACCTCCCTCTGGCACTACTGCACTGCAAAAGTTCACCAGCTTTTCTTTCATCCACAGGGCATTGAGCAGCTCTATGGAAGAAGCTGGGAAGCTGATTCTTCTCTTTGCTCCATAGACAATTGTCTATCTTGTGGCAGGGAAGGGTTTTATGGACTAGGGTAAACCCTCCTCCAGTGACAGATTAGCTATTGACCTCAGTGAACGCCTGGCTAAATATGCAGTAATTTACTATTCTGTTGTTAATAGTAAGGACCTTCTAATCATGAAGGATGATAACCACGCTGCTGGCAAGGGTGTTCCTCCTGCATGTTTCTAGGTGGGAAGGTTATTTTGTCCTATGCGTCTGTGACCCATGCTGTGGCACAGAAAAGGTGGCCAATAAATTTTTCCAAGTCATTTCATTCTCTGCCATGCAAATAAATGTTTATCGGTGGAGCACTCAAACACGGGCTTTGGAGTACCGGGTCAGGGTGGTGCCAGGAGCCTCAAATTTCTTCTGCACAGGGCAATTTCCAGCTGACATGTAAAGCCGAGGTCCTGGCATTAGCATGTGTTGGAGATCTCACAAGCTTTCTTAGATGGACAAGGTGTGACTGGGTCAGTATCTCCCACAACTGGACCTACAACTTGGTTTTTTACTCCTAGATCTCAGGGAGCCTTCCAAGTGGACTCCTCTCTTGTGGGTAAACAAGAAAGCCATTGTGTCCCTGGAAGCCTTTTTCTCCTGTATTCAAGTATTAACAATAGGCATCTCCATATTCTAATTTGGGCTGAAAAATGGACAGGTATTTTTTGGGAACACCAGGCTCCCATGGACTTGCAGTCTTCTCAGCAAAAAAAGGCAACCGCAGTTTGCAATAGAAATATTTGATTTGGTGATAACGTTAGCAGCATATTCTCCAGTATTGCCACCAAATTCCCTAAAACTCCAGCATGCTCCTAGGATGGCATCATGGATGTGCCTCTTGCTGCTGCTTGTCCTTGTACACAGGTCATTCCACAAGGTGGCACTGAGACATTAATTTCTCCCTTAAAAATGTACAGATGCATTTATCTGTTGGCTGCTGAAAATGTGAGAATCCCTTAGTATTAGGGTTCCTCCGGGCACTTTTATACATTAAAGAAAGGTGATCTGCCAATGTTCAAGGAGTGTAGCAGCAACAGAAAAAAACGTTCTCTGAGCCCTATAGGGCAGAGTACCACTGCTGTGACAGCACGCAAAACTGAAATCTGTGAGCCTCGCCTGTCACCCTCCACTTAATGACCAGCAGAGAAAACCAGGCAGCTCCAAAGGGCAGTTCATCCCCACCTAAAATCAGCATGTGAGGACAGACCTATGAGTCACTCTGGATGCTGGCAGTTTCCCTCTAGTGTCTGCACCAGGGATATGGAGTGATCAGCCCCAGGGTGCCCATCCATGTGGAGATACCTGCAGCCAGGTGAGCTGGACTGTCCTTTTTCCCTCCATCCAGATGTGGTGATCTTGAGCACGCTCAACCAACCATGGGCTGGAGCGTGAGGATCTGCCGGTTGCCCAACATGACCTGTTTGTACTTGCATGGTTTCACTTACCTGCAGGGCTGACAAGGGCCTCTAGGGTCACCAAATACAGTCCCCTACTAGCATAAGCAGCCACACCACATCTCTTTCCTCACCAGGCCAGTCACCATTTTAGGGGTAAGTGCTTTTCGCCCCAACTGCTTCTGCTGGAAGCCTGTTACCACAACTTGATTCTGTGGAGATTAGAGATTTTTGTCTAATTTCCAGCCCAATTCTCAAAGTCATTTGTTCATGTGCCAGCATTACCCCATCGCAGCCATGAGTTAACTCATCTCTTACAGGTACTATCCCATAAAGTTTTCCCGTTGGGTTCGTTGGAAGCATTAGCTGCTCACACTTAGCTCTGCACCACCTCCTGATGTTTACCTTGACTTGTTCACACGTTGAAACTTCACTCAACATTGACCATACAATGATTTTACTGTGTTTTCAACCACACATTAAGCAACCACCTGCTAAACCAAACCCATTTTCTTCCCTAAGGCAGGTGTGCTTTCAGCACGAGTAATAAAGGCCTGTTTGGAGAGGAAAATTCTGGCACAGTCTAAGCCCACTAATAGTGCTGCTGTTGATAAATATGGCACTGAAGAGCCAGGGGAACAACCCTCCTGGGTCCTGCTAGAGCATCCCTGGGAAGGATGAGTGCCCAGGGACTCCAGGGCAGTCAACCCTTCTGCAAGGAATAGCGTCTCCAACCCAGTTTGACAGTGCACATGTTTCCTCTGCACCCAGAAGCTCATTTATCTCTTAATTGCGCTAATCAAGAGCTGGAATGTTGCCATCCTACTAGCTTCAGCCCTGCTGGTGAAGCATTAACTTCTCCCCAGAGGCTCAGAGGAGCATGAGCAGACAGCACAGCAGAGGAGCTCCTCACAGCAGAGGAGCTCCTCACCGTGGATGAGGGCAGCTTGCTCCTCCATCAGACCAAACGAACATGTCACTGAGACATCTCCAGGCCCCTTGAGGAAGGACAGTCAGGTCAGAGACCAGTACACCCCTGGTATGACCTTAGCAGTCCAGGACAGACACCACTCAACATACCTAGAGTACCAACAACCCATGGTCCCACATCTAACGTTCATGGTCTATCTCACCCTCTCCTTAACAGATGGCAGGCACTGAGTGAGTCACAAACACCCCAGATACCTGTCTCTCAGCAGATGCCTTTGTTCTCCTTACTGCTACCCAGCTCCCCATTCCCAGGACACCATCCTCCACAGCCCTTCAGCTCACCCTGCATGCCATCACCCCCTGCCCAGAAGCTGGCCAAAGACACATCACCTGCACGTGCTCCTTTCCAGTGAAACTTGGGTAGCTCTTACCACGCTGGGCAGAAGTGGGAGCCAGAGGGACCAGCACAGGGATCTGGTGGCATGATAGTGGGATCCTGCTCTGGTCTGCAGCCCTCTGCTTCCCTCACCGGGGGCACGGTGCCTCCCTGCCCCAGACTGCTAAAGCTCGCTCAGCCAGAGGTAATCCCTGAGGCGGTGGTGTCAGCAGGAGGGGACTTACGTGGCTCCTGTTGGTCATCAGGGGAGAACAGGGCTGCCCAGGAACAGGTCGCCTCCTGTGGAAGCGCTGGCCCCATTGTTGGGCAACAGAGCAGAGGCAGGCACCTACCCACCCCACACTGGGCCACCCTCCCCTCCTGATCTCCATCTGGATTTCCAGGCAGAATTGGGTCAGTTTTATACAAGCAAAGCATAATGGTATTTGAGGCATCTCACTGGCTTCCATCTGCACACAGTCCTGGGAAGTCTCCTCCATGCGCACCCTAGGGTATTTAACAGAGAGAGAAAGACACAGGGGAACCTCAGGTCCCACAAGAGGTCCTATGAGCTCTTCATCTGCTGTCATCCCCCATTCTCTGCCCTGTCCCTGACTTGTGAGCATCGAGCACCTCCAGACCCAGGTAGGGAGCAGTGCGCTCTGTGGGTGCAAATGTCCTGCTGAGCTTTGAGCCGCCTGCTCAGGTCTGCCTTCAATCTACAGATAAGGTGAAAGCCAGGGAAACCACAGGGCTCATAGGACATCATCACCCTGGAGATAAGAGGAGACAGGCTTTCTCCTGGAAGAGAGAGTGAACACCCACATTCTGAAAGGAGAGATTAAATAGGAAAAGCTGCAGGCTTGAGGGGGAGGCACTGGGTGAGTTCAGTGGGGTCCTGAAGTGGCAGTCTGATGGAGCCAGCATGCTGACCTGAATGTTTCCCTGCCTCTGAAAGAACCCAGGAGACACCACAGAATGGCTGTGTCCTCCCCTCAGGATGCAACAAGTTTGCTCTTACATATGGTGCCACATTACAAACGGAACCCCTCATGGTTCAATTCATTCCATCTCCTCTGCCTCATTGCTCCTCCAGACGCTCCAGTCCAGAAGGGTCTGCAGGACCTGCCAGCCCAGTATCACCCTAAGCAGCACCAAAAAGGCACGAGCCTGTGTTGACAGTCCCAAAGAGCAAAACCAGAGCAGGGGACAATGACACGAACACAGCCACACCTGGCCCCTTAGCGCTGCTGGAGCAAGGCTAAGCCATGAGTCAACGCAGTCCTTCTTCACAGCCACCAAGATGCTTAAGGGTGGGATGCATCCATACATTCCACACACGTAAGCTACACCCTTCAAGAGATGGTGCTAAACGCATAGACAAACCATAGAACCACACAATGGTTAGAGGTGGAAGAGACCTTAAAGATCATCGAGTTCCAACCCCCCGCCCTGGGCAGACCAGGTTGCTCAGAGCCCCATCCAGCCTGGTCTTGAACCCCTCCAGAGATGGGCCATCCACAGCTTCTCTGGGCAGCCTGTTCCAGTGTCTCGTCACCTTCCAAGTGAAGAATTTCTTCCTAAGATCTAATCTAAATCTCCCCTTTTTTTAGTTTACACCTGTTACTGCTCGTCCTATAGCTCCACTCTCTGACAAAGAGTCCCTCCCCATCTCTCCTGTAGTCCCCTTCAGGTAGTTGAAGGCTGTTATAAGGTCTCCCCAGAGCCTTTTCTTCTCCAGGCTGAAAAACCTCAATTCCCTCAGCCTGTCTTCATAGGGGAGGAGCTCCATCCCTCTGATCATCTTCATGGCCCTCCACTGGACCTGTTCCAACAGGTCCACGTCCTTCCTATGCCGAGGTCTCCAGAGCTGGACACAGTGCTCCAGGTGGGGTCTCACCAGAGCAGAGCAGAGCAGAGGGGCAGAATCACCTCCCTTGACCTGCTGGCCACGCTTCTTTTGATGCAGCCCAGGATGCAGTTGGCTTTCTGGGCTGCCAACACACACTGCTGCCTCATGTTGAGCTTCTCGTCCACCAGACCATTTTCACCGCTAGCTGTGATACAGGTACTTTGTGGGGTGAAGAACCAACTAGTGCAACTAATCAGTACCCATGTGTGTAATCAGTGAATTACCATCAGCCACACGACTGTGCTCTCCCCTATCACACCTGCCACGGGGTGTCCAAAGGCCATCCAGTGGCTGGCATGACTCACGTTGGCAGCGAGCAATGCCTGTCATGTGGGGTTCGTCCTTGCTCTCTCTGCAGGGGAGAAAAAAGCCAGGATGCAGCAGCTGGATCAGCTTTCTCAGAGCCAAGCGGCCCCAGCCCAGAGGCTGCCGCTGGCTCAGACGTGAAGGCATCCGAAGGAAACCCCCGATAAGCTCCCGCTATCATGGTGGGGAGGAGATGCCACAGATTCCTTGCAGACACAGGCACAAATCCCCTCAGACGCTGCCCAGCCTCTCCTGGGGCCCCAAGGAGCCCCTCAGGCATTTCATTGTGGGGGTGGAGGTTTGCTCCAGTGATGGCCAGACCCCATCACCCTTATGCCTCCCAGCCCCTTTGGCCTCTTCTGTGCTGTTTCGGGAGACAGGAAAGAGGGGCCAGGTGTGGTGGATCTGAGTGGATTCCTGGGTATTCCCCTCTTATCAGTTCCTACATGTAAAGCTACTGACCCAGGGAAGCCCAGAGAAACTGAAAATCCATCCGTTGGTGTCACCTGAACAAAAGTCAGTTTTCCTTGCTCGTGCAGTTTGCCAGCACAAGTCCTGCATGAGAGAAGAAGCAGCAAATTAACAAATCAGTATTAAGCAAAGCACCAACATGCAGTCTATTTCCTAAAACACAGGGCACAATGCATCAACCATCACCAGCAGTGCAGGTGTTCCTAACCCATGGCAAATACTAAATATTGTCACTGGTCTTTATTGTCCCTATGTTTGTTTTTGCACAGACACAAGCACACACGTCCTTATCACCCATTTCCTAGTGAAGAAGTGCCTGTTGCATACCACCCTCTCAATTTTGACTTCGTAGGAACCCCCCTGGGGACAAAATATCTATTTATAATCTCATCAGAATGGCAAAGGACCTGTCCCTCACTCCCAATGGGAATGAGTTGGAGCTCTCTGGAGTGACCTCAGCGAGTATTTGCACAGGACCTGACGTGATGGGCCTCAAGATCACAGCACAGCCTCCAGGCTCTACCACAAGTGCACAAATCACAACAGGACTGTGAAGCTATAGATACTGATTTTTTCCACCTGAAATGTTCATGCATGTGTCAAACTCCAGCATTAGGGGCAGCAGCTGCCTGGCTGGAGCTCTCACCTACAGGAGCAGCCAGCCCAGTTCATAGGGAAATATGTTTCGCTGCCCACATGGCTTTGACTGCTCAGCTTCACAATAAGCTCAAACTGCTTTTCATGCACTGGGGTACACCTCTAGAAGTTCTTGACACAGGATGCTGGAGGTGCTAAAAAAGGGACCTACAGATGGTTCTACAAATTCATGAGGGTAAAAATCCACCAATGTCCATTAAACAGGGGCACCCCTCTGCCACAAGTGGTCCCTGAGCTGTGATTTTTTGGTGATTGTGAAATATTTCTGGGGAAATACATTTGTTCTGTTCACACACTCTTCTCCCATCACGCCTAGGGTCTCCTCCATGGGTCCAACCCTTTTCAGTGGCCACTGCCTGGCTGACTGTGGTGTCCAGTGGAATAGGATGTCCACCACTTCAGTCACAGGAACAGAAGACTAACAGCCTTTACTAGCACGTTCTTGCATTGCTCAGTTGTCCTGAAATGACATGAAAATACTTGAAATACATTCACAACTCTGCTGGTCCCCAGTGTGAGTCCTGACCATCCACTCCTCCTCCCGGACCAGTTCCTCATCCCCAGGGTGTGACCAAAGACACCTTGTTCAGAAGCAGTTCAGGGCGGGCAGAGGACACATCTGCAATTGCTTATAGTGATCCTTACTAAAACACCTGCCCCAGACTAGTGCTGGAAGTGCCACCAGCTCCTGGGTCATCCTGAGTCACCCACCTCCTCCTTGCTCAGATAGCCACCTCTCCCAGTCCCAGGACAGCAGAGGACACACGTGTCTCAGCGCCCACTTTGCCACTGGTGAGGCCAGTGGTCATAAGAGCATGTAGGAGTGTCCTTCACACCCTCAACAGGTCAAGCCAGCAGAACAGCTCTCTCTGCTCACCAGGGCAATTACTGCAATGCCCACAGCAGTGCAGCGACTCAGTGGCATTTTAGATACAGCAAAAGCTTTAGAAAAGGGAGATTTATTGCAGTGTGGTAGAGTCTCTCTTCTCCTTCCCCCCTCCAGGAGCTGGAGGAAGCCACATCATATGCGTCATTTAAAAGCAGACTAGAAGCAAAAGGCACTTGGAAACTCACCATGGGGAACAATCTTGCCCTGCTTTAGGGCAGTAAATAACTGACTTTGTCTTGTTCATCTCGAGTTTTATTGCCTCTGCTGTTTGTACAGTGCTTCACGGGGGAAAGCGAGCTAACAGAGCAGAGAGCCTGCTTGCTGCTCACCTGCCCCCTCCCCTGCACAGGCACCATCTCCCCTCCTGCGCTTGTCTCCTCCGCACAGCCCCATGAGACAGCAGCTTCGGACATGGCATTGCCACACCGTGGTCACAGAACACTGTCGGCAAGAGCCTGGGGGAGAAAAAGCAGTGCCAGAGCCATGGGAGTGTTGCAGGACCCTCTCTGGGCTCCCTCTTCTCTGCCCAGGGTGAGGAATCGCATCTTTCGCCCCCCTGGTCAGGCTGGTCCCTGGTCCACGTGCGAGCTGTGGCCTGGAGAAAGGAGTTTTGGAGCAGGGCCTCACTGCCTTGCAAGTGCCATGGGGTTTGCCATGTCCCACCTAGCCACCCATTCCCTTATACTGGTGGTGCCTGGAAATTTAGCGCATGAACAAAGTCCCCTGAACTCACAAGACCTCTCTTAAGCCCACTCAAGCAACTACCTTCGAAGAAGCAAGGGGAAAATCTTATGACCGACCATTTTGTGGCAGGCAGGATGTTTGTGTATGTAGCCACAGGATGGTACAGGGGAAGAAGATAGGTATCCAGCTTCATAATGATCTTCTTGGGTTGCAGCTGGACTCTCAAAATACGTGTTCCTTCAAGAGCTACAGAGAAGTTCTGGTTAGTTGTTATTTCTGTTGTACAATTACCCCTTGTTTTCTGGGCTCTGACACGTTTGGAAGCACCGCCAAAATCATCCATCACAAATGCCTTGTACCCGTAGGCAACAGTCTGATGGAAGACATCCTGCCCTGATCAACATCTGCGCAGAGCAAGATATGAGCCAGCAGTGACAAAAACATGTTTTGTTCTAGGTTGTCGGCACCAAGGAAAAAAACAGGTTCGTAATTTGCATTTGTTGATTCATACTTGCTAACAGGATTATAAGATCGATCAAGACAGAGAACCGGAGGTTAATAACTCATAATCAGCTGTGATTTCTCAGCAGACTGACCCTAATCTGCAACACAGGGTCAAAGCCAAAAATATTCTGTACTAATACATGTCTGTATTCGTACAGAAAGGACATGGGCCTGGTGGAGCAGGTCCAGAGGAGGCCAAAAAAAAATGATCTGAGGGCTGGCTGAGTACATGCTGAGAGAGTTGGAGTTGCCCAGCCTGGAGAAGAGAAGGCTCCAGGGAGACCTTATTGTGGCCTTTCAGTACTTAAAGGGCGCTTGTAAGAGAGATGGGGACAGACTTTTTAGTAGTGCCTGTAGGAATGGGACAAGGGGTAAGAGGTTTAAACTAAAAGAGGGTAGATTCAGACTAGGTACAAGGAAGGCAGTTCTTACCATGAGGCTGGCAAAACACTGGCACAGGTTGCCCAGAGAGATGGGAGATGCCCCAGCCCTGGAAACAGCCAAGGTCAGGTCGCAGGGGGCTCTGAGCAACCAGATCTAGTTGAACATGCCCCTGCTCATTGCTGGGGGGTTGGACTAGATGACCTTTAAAATTCCTTTTTAATGCAAACTATTCTATGATTCTGTGATATCAGCTGACTCAATGCACACCTGTTTCTTCAAATGAAAAGATATCCCTTGGCGAAAGCAGCCCGGATGGCTCGTGAATTTCTCCCTGCCTGCTGGCAACCCCACAACATGGAAGCCAAACTGCAAATCCCGTGGAAGAGTCCTACAGTGTCAGGTTGTGATTGCCTTGGATGACCACAAGTCAAATATATAGGAAAGATGGTGCTCCCACCCAAACAGCTGCCTGTCTGACCGGCGGGCATCCCTCCCCAGATGCTGTCACCACTTGCTGCAGCACTCGGCTTTAATCAGAGGTCTCCCTTTCAAGTGCTGACCCATCCTGCCGGATCAGTCCTGCTTTAGCTTTCAGCACCTGATAGGATCGTAAGCCGAGGCAAACGTAAGCAAAGGGTAGAAGGAGCGGATAGAGATCTAGAATCGGCAGTTACACACACAGCAGTGTTGTGTTATGCGCAAAGGTGCATGAAATATGTTTGAGAAGAAAAAAAGAAAGAAAAAAAAAAAAAGATCTGCATAGCTAGGAGAGTTGCTCAGAGTCCAGGATATTATCAGATCTGGAAAAATGCTGTGTGAATGAGTCACCGGAGCACCAGTCAATGGCTGTTTACAGAAAATGCCACAAAATTGGCTGTTGTATTCCCTCTCCAGCATTTGTACAGTATCATTCTATGGTTTCCATAAATAAGTGACTAAAATGTGCCATGGGCCACTTTCTTGCATTACAGTTATCCGCCACAGTGGCCTGTTCCAGCACAATCTCTACTCACACCCTCTTCCCCTTTAATACAGTGTTTAATGAAAAATCTCTTTCAGATCATCATTAGAGAGCAAATGAAGGCCCTTTGAAAACTGCTTGGCATGTTCCTTCCACAGCTGATCTCCAACCAACCTGCTGGCACAGTTGCAGGGTGGCCTCATGGCCAGGAGGGACACCAAAGGTCACTGCTCCAGCAATTTTATAGGTGCCCTGTTCCTTCAGGAGCTGGAGCAGTGTACCTGTGTCCCAAGCATTTAGGACTCACACTACTTGAATGCTAGAGATCTGCAGATCAAGACAGGAGTCCTGCTGCCAGAAACAGGTCCTGGGGCACAGGGGGCTTGTAAATCACAGATGGTACCCTCAGCCCCAGCTAGGAGATGACAGCCATACTGCAGAGCTCCAACAGCATTCGCATCATCCGTTGCACATGCAATAGCTCAACACATAGGTCTTGGCTGCCCCTTCTACAGCAGGATGGGTCACTGGCCTAAGCTCCTCCCTGGACTGGCTTCAGACAGGCAAGGACCTTGACAGCAGGGTAGCTTGTGGCTCAGCTCCCATCTCAACCACCCCAAATGGGCAGGGGCAAGAAACACAATGGGGGCTAGGACAGAAAAAGGGGAGCCAAGGGGGAACAGCTGGGAAGCAGGAGGGCACGGCGCCCGGAGTCACTCTGACACCACTCGTGCAGCAGGGCAATGGGAGGTGAAAGCACAGGACCACGGGTGGTGGCTCCCAGAGCCTCTGCTCTGCGGTGGGAGCTGTAGGACATAGCAGAGTGCTTTTCCTTTGAGCCTTCCAGGAAGGCGGTTGGGAAGGATCGACAGGGAGAGATTGCTGCCCACCACTGCTGAACTTTGAGCGGCATAGGTGAGGTGATGCCTCCTATGCTGCCCCTTAGAGCCCCGAGTTCCTGTTTCTACCATTACATGGTGCATTTGGAGAGGTGTAGGACACATCCCACCCTCCCTCGAGTGCTAGACCCAGACAGTTCTTCCCACGCCTGCGTCACACTCTGGGAGAGGCAGGAAGGGCAGGTCTGTTCTCCCAGGCTGCACGCAGCAACATCTCACAAAACTGGTGGTGCACTCCTCCATCAGCACACAAGGTCTTCTGGCCCAGTCTCCTGGCCAAGCTCCTGGCTTAAGGACCCTCTTCGTCACTCCAGAGAGGAGCACTTGGTCTCAGTGTGCCTTCATACTCTATTTATTCATAAGGCAGCTGCTTGGATGGCCTTAAATGACTGTATGACAGCCAGTTTCCCCTACAAATGTGCAAATACCAACCTGTCTAGTCCTAAAATTAAAACACCCTTGTGCCATGGGGGCTTGGCCCCTCACTCAGTCACTCTGACCATCCATGTCTCAGTGTTAATCAGAGCAGAGCATGCCTCGTTAGCCTTGTGTCACGGCAGCCTCCCAGCCCAGGACCTGCGTCATGTACATCTGACACCGACGGGGAAACCAGACTATGTCCAGAGGCAAAGATGGGGGCAAGATTTCACACATACAAGTCATCTGCAGAGACTGCCTCGCTGTTTGCCAGGCAGAACCGGTCTGCTGAAACTAGGAAACATCTAGACAAGTTTGACTGGAGAGCACCACCGGTGTGATTTGCGCAGATTTCCTGTGTATTTTGCATTTGGGTCTGAGCAACAAAAAAAAAAAATAAAAAATACACAGAATAGACATGTTTATGCAAACAAACACAGTGCAGTGAAGGAGCAATTACTCTGTGGCTGAGATACTTTTACCTGCCTGAATAATGAACACATCCTTCATTGTCTCTGTTACTGTAAAGGCAGTTGATGGAGAATCCATATTTGGACAGAGGATCTGCCTTCTATCTCCATATCACCCTTTTCAAATCAATTATAATAAGCTCTTTGGAACAAGGATTGGCTGTCCTAATGCATTTTTGTCGGTCTGGCACAGCCAGGCAGAGCCTAGAGGTACTGCTGTAATAACCATCTGTGCCAACATGGATTGTAGCAAGGAGGATGTACAAAGAGATTTTTGTATCTCTTACAAGCAGTTGATCATATGCCCGCATACGCTCTGTGTGTTAGCACACAGGAGGAACCACAATACACCCTAGGAAACATGTTTTGCTGCTGCAAATTTTGGTGCTGGAGGAAGACCACCCTGTGGCTCTCTCTGCAGGCATTTATTGTCCCCTCGAAGTGCTGCTGTCTGATCCCATAAGGCGATTCCCATCAAGTGTGGGCTCCAGGCTCCAGCCAAGCTCCAGCTCTCACTGAGCCCAGCTCACATCAGCTTTGGGCATTTGTGATTCTGAGCATGCCATGTCCACTTCCGGCTCCAAGTCTTGATGATAAACTCACCTTGCTTTGTGTTTGTGCTGGCTTCTGTTTATGATTAAGAATGGCAGGTCAACCCTACATGCCATGTGGGATTGTTTGGGGATTGAATCCAAGCTGAGCTCCTGCAGCACTCTCTACCCTGTCACTAAGTCCCCATGCTTTAATCCTTGGAGCATTTGGGGACTTGGATGTACCGGGACCTTCTCTACCTATCCAGCCCTGTTGAGGGCCATATAGACATGACTCACAACTGAGCCAGAGTCCATGGTGTCCAACTTTGGTCTTATTCTATTCCAATGAAAGTCAGATCCTCTACTCTTTACTCATCAGCATTTTCCTCAAATGAGTATCCCAGCTGTGCATGTTTCCAGGGCATTCCTGATATTCATGAGATGTTCCTGAGTTCATGAGATTAATCTGGTTGGGATGGGATGAAATAGTTCAGTAGAGAGTGGATAAGCAAACACATGGACACTTCTATGACCTTCACAGTTGGTGGTGACCTGAACAGGAAAGACCAGCAGCCTCCTCTGGCTGGCTAAGGAGAGACCCACAGTACAGACAGTACCAGCAAGAGGTTTGGAAAGCAGGTCCTGAATCCTGTCTGGATCCATCAGGTGCTCCTCTTGACAATCAGGAGAACAGGTCATTCTGGAGATCTTTTGCCTCTCTAACATATTCCTCCCTGAGCTGTCTTCAGGAGATCTCCAGCACGGCTTGCCAGTTTTGTCAGTCCTGGTGTTGTCAGATCCTATCACTTACTGCTACATATGGCAATGAACCACCACCTCCTGTTGCTGAACAGATCACAGAGAATCAAGTATTAACTCGAGCAGCAAGAAGGTCACCTACACTCCTTGTAGAGTCTGAGCCCAGCGCCTCCAAATCTGACTTTTGCTCTTCCTGGTTCTGAAATTGCTACTAACATTTGCTGCTGCTCCCACTTGGAGCAGATGATGTGCTGGTGAGGGAAGGAGCCTTCTCTTCCCTGCCTCAAACTCGGAGCCATTACTCCCAAGTAACTCAATGCTTAGATGGACATGGGCAGGCTTGACCATGGCAGGCACCCTCTGAAGCCTGGACTGCTATGAGCAGCAGCACCACTGCATTCCCAGAGAGCACCAAATCACCTTCGCTCCCTGTTTTCAAAGGTCCTGGTAGCACCAAAATATCTAAAAAGTCCTGTGGCATCAGGATCAAGGCTTCCCTTGACAATGTCTGTCCTTTGGCTCCTTTGAGCTGTAATGAACTCTGTCCCTCTGTGTATGAGGAAGAGTCTGTGTGGGGCCAGACACACACTGTGGAGCAAAATTTCCCCAGAACTAAAAACCATCATAAAGCTCTCTACCTTCTGGTCTACCTCCACGAGCTTAAAAGGAGAGCTCTACGTGTGTGTCCACATGTGCGTTTCTGTGAAAAAGCAAGGGAGAGACCTACTCGGTGCAATGGGGATTTCAAACAAAACAATTTAATTACACATATTTTCCCCCCATGAGCAGGATGAGAACTAAACATGTAACAGCTGTTGCTTAATGCATTCCTAGATAGCACACGGATATTATGCTGATAAGCACCACTTAAGAACTGAGGTAGATAGCAAAGGAGAGGAAGAGAAGTAATGATGCTAGTTATGCAGAGAGCAGGTCAGATCTTAGTGTGACTTTAAAACAGCCTGGTTTCCATCCCCCCATTTATTTGAGAATTTACAGTAATGCATATAGCAGTGAAGCATTTAAATAGCATTTTAGAGGCAATAAAAGCTTCAGAAAGGTGACATTCATTGCACTGGTATACAGCCTCCCCTGGAAACTGGAGATGCATCACGTGCACCCTTTAAAACCTGACTTAAAAACTACCCTTTGAAAATCAAATGTTGGTATGGATCCTGTGTTGGTTGAGGGACTGGATGAGACCAAATGAACCACACCTGTTTCAGATCTTTGGCTTTGACCAGACCACAGCTTGCCAGGGGAAAGACATGAGCAAAATGAAGAGGTGACCCTCCTCAGCTTCCCACAGGCTGGCCTCTTCCAGCGCATCACGACAGTGCCTCCCATGCCGGCCCTGTCCCTTATTCCCAGCTCCAAGAGGTGGCAGTAGCACTCCTGCCTTCAAGAAACCTCTCTTCTGTGGGACTGACACCCTCTCCTGCCCTGGGGACAGGAGATGCACTGACACCCTGGGGGAAAAGCAAGCGCACACCAGCCCACCCAGACACCCTCAGCTTCTCTAAGCTGAACCACCAGTTGCAGTGGACCTAGCACTGTGGGCAAGCGTAGTATAAAGCACAGGGAAAGCATATTAAAAAAAATAAATAAAATAATTATTTGCATCTGGCTTGTTTTTTCTTGTTAATGGAGGGGGAAAAACTCCTTCTGGGATTGAAACGAGCCCTGAGTCTCTGCTCGTTGTTGCTGGGGGAAGCTTGCCAGCATTACAAACACTTTGCAGAAATATCAGCTGTATTGATTCTCTACAGACATCACTGAGACTAAAGACTGAAGACAAAGTCGCAAACATATGTCAGAGAAAGAAGAAAGAAAAGAGAAAGGAATATAGTCCTTGTCCCAAGGGTGATACAACCTTGACAGACCCAAATGTGTGAGGGGAAAAAAAATATAAATGAAGACAACCAAGAATAGGCAAAATCTCCTTGCATCCTGGGACAAAAAGCCATCCTGCTAGTTCTCAGTACAACCCAGTAGTGGGGAAACTTCCACCTGAGAAAATTAGCAATGATGTCATGAGTGACACCACTGGTGACTCCATTACACTGCTGGGATGGGTGAGCAGGAGCAACGCTGGAAACTGACCACTGGTGAACACAGGTCTCATAGACTCACCAGGCAGAGTCCTGTCATCCCTAAGTGTGACACCTTCTCGTGTTTGGGGAGCTCCTCTTGCAGCCACAGGATACAACAATATTTGAAGGTTTATATCTGCCAAGCTGTGGATGAAGCCTAGTAAATGCAATTTTTGAAATTTTTAGTGAAAGACACAGGCTTTGGCATCTCCGGATGTCTCCAGATTTATCTTCACCTGAGCTGGTGTTGATTTACTTTAACAATAGCTAGTGGTCAAGCAACTTCTGTAGAACCAGTTCCAGCTTTATCTCCATGATACCATATATGGTAAAATGTCTGACAAACGTAGGTAGTCACTGCGTAACAAGAAATACCCCTTCATGTTAATTGAGGCTGGGGGAAGCTGTTGACCCACTTTCAAAGTTTATGTGGAAACCACAGAGAAGGAAGGAGAGTGTGGTGAAAAAGCACATAAAACCAGCCCTAAGCAGACTCCAGGACTGAGGAGGAGGAGACCCCCACCATGAACATTGGGCTTCTCCCTGTGAACAGCTCACAGAGACAGCCCAGCACCTCCCTGCTTGAGAAGGCTGGTGCCACCAACCGCAAGACTCGGAGACACATCAGAAGGTGAGGACAGCACTGGAGAAGAAGATTAGATTTGAGTAAATTCTGATTTATAACAGTTTTAAGAGTATTCTTTTTAATGAGACTTTTCTGTATCAGTCTGCATTATAAGTGTTAGTATTGCAACTGGGCTAATAGTGACTTTATTATGTCTTCATTAGACAAAGATTTTGAGAAAGCTTTTTGCTGTACGTTAATATAATATGTTCCTCTTTGTCCATAACAATACTTTGAACATAGCATGAAAAATCCATTATAGACACTTGCAGAGCTCAGAAGACCTCTCCCGGCAGTGACTTCAATGACATGAGAGAAGCCAAGACAAGTTCTTCCCTTCAAAGTCTATCCTGCCTGGTTTACCTGTTTGAGGATGCATAGGACAACTGTTACTTTCACAGCAGCCACCAGTCTCCAGGTGGCTTGGCATCTTAGCACCAGGAGCCAAGATTCTGGTGAACTCAGCATAGCTAAAAGGTGCAGCTATTCAAAATGCTCCTGCTGAGCCTTTTCCAGTCCTCACCTTAAATAAATGTAACAACTACTCCCAGCTTGTGCTTACACACACATATAACCCCTTACTTCTTTGGCTGTCAGTTAAGCCCTTAATTTATCCAAATTGGTATTTCTCAAAAACTCCTGCTCCTCTCAAATTGCTGTGAGCTGAAATAACTTGTGAAGGAGAGAACATTCACACCCAGGGCAGGGCACAGGCTCACTGTCTTTGACTCACCTACAGTCATCTCAGGTTTAGAGTCCTTCTTTGAGAACGTAATTCTGACTGAAGAACTCCAGGCACAGCTGGAAAAGTGTCTCCAACAAGAGCCACAGCTTGGAATGAAAAAGAAACATGTTTCTCATTGCCATGCTCATCACATATTGTCACAGAATGAAAGAATCACAGAATGATATGGGGTTGGAAGGGACCTCTGGAGATCATCTGGTCCAATCCCCCTGCCAAAGCAGGTCCACCTAGACCAGGTTGCACAGGAGCGTGTCCAGGCGGGTTTTGAATGTCTCCATCTCTGGAGACTCCACCACCTCTCTGGGCAACCTATTCCAGGGCTCTGCCACCCTCAAAGGAAAGAAGTTCCTCCTCCTGTTTAGGTGGAACTTCTTTTGTTCCAGTTTGTGCCCATTTCCTCTTGTCTTTAAAGCCTGTATGTTTCTACCTATTTCCACAGATCAGGTCTGAAAAAACAGATTTTTAAAAAAACAAACTTAAAATTAAATTGTGAGATTTGGTCAAAAAATACACTGCCTCAACCGAACTTTGACAGTTTCCAAGGTCCTTCCCAGTCACAATACTACATTGCAACTTGACATAACCCTCTGAAGGTTTTCTGGAAATATCCCCTCAACCCCATCACATGTTCTAGCAAGCGGCCCCAGAGAAAGACTCTGGGTCAGCAAGTGCATCAAAACCTATTTTGTTTGTTTAAACTGAAGGCAGTGCAAAACATCGAGCAACTCAGCAAGACTTTTTGCAGGAAAAGATGACTCATCTTCTACTTTACTGGCTACAGCAGATAGCAGTATAACCCCACCCCACGGGATGTATGTTCAGCTCATAATATTGTCCTTTTACCTTTATGTCTTCCCCCAAGTCTGATCAAGACCTGAGAACAGCAAAGCAAATTCACCTTCTGTGCAGAGAATACAGCCGCAGGCCTTCTGCTGATGCCCTGCACCATGCCCTCAACAGGAAATAAGTTAAAATCTCCCAAAGGTGTGCAGCAGCATCTATGTAGAATCATAGAATCATTTAGGTTGGAAAAGACCTTTGGGATCATCGAGTCCAACCACCTACCCTACTCTACAAAGTTGTCCCCTACACCATATCCCCCAACACCACATCTAAACGACTCTTAAAGTCATCCAAGGATGGTGACTCAACCACTTCCCTGGGCAGCCTATTCCAGTGTCTGACCACTCCTTCTGTGAAGAATTTTTTTCCTAATGTCCAGTCTAAACCTACCCTGTTGCAGCTTGAATCCATTCCCTCTGGTTCTATCACTAATTGCTTGTGAGAAGAGACCAGTGCCAACCTCTCTACACTGTCCTTTCAAGTAGTTGTAGAAAGTGGTGAGGTCACCCCTCAGTCTCCTCTTCCTCAAACTAAACAATCCCAGCTCCCTTAATCATTCTTTGTACGATTTATTCTCCAGGCCCTTCACCAGCATCATTGCCCTCCTTTCCACCTGCTCCAGCACCTCAATATCTCTCTTGTATTGAGGTGCCCAAAACTGGACACAATACTCGAGGTGTGGCCTCACCAGTGCTGACCCAAACGTAGACCCAAATCAGGTAAATAAGGGAAAACATTTTCCCAGCTGCCCAGCATCCAGAGCTGGAGCAGATCTCTCAAACTGATCCATTGCCATTCAGGCACAAAAGAGGCAGTCAGATATTCAGAGCAGCTCAGCATCCAATGCCCAGGAAGGTCACAATGTTGGCCTTTCAAAATGTGTCCCCTGTCTTCTTGCTGATCCTCTGATTTTCCTCCCAACTCCCAGTTTGTAGTTCTTCTGGATAACCAGTGACTCCAGTAGAAGCTGGAGATGGCAGCAAAAGGAGGTGGGGGATCCACTCCAATAGCGGAGGAGTCATTTATGGTGCCTCAGTGGAAGCCAGCTTCCTCCCTTGCCTCCACTCCTCCCATAAATTCATTACAGCTCCCACCAACTGGCAGCTTCTCAACTTTCATGGCTTTTCCCCGTGGCCTACAACTGCTTTTGGCACTGTGCTGCATGCACCGAATGCAGCGTCCAAGAATCCAGAGCTGATGGAGCTGCTGAAGGCACGGGAATTATGCCTGGAAAGGGAGAAGAAAACAAAACTCTTCCTAGCCTTGTGGGGAAAAGACGCTATTAAAAATAATTTGTTCTGTGACTGATGGAATTTAAAAAGTGTGCTTTCCCACAGTTCCCCCTCCAGCCTCCTCCACCACAACATCCCCAGCTCCTTTGGGAACCTGCTACTAGTTTGGCTGGAGTTCTGGGTCCATGGCCAGCCAGCCAGCAGCTATACCTGCATTGCTTCACTTGCCAGGATATAAGTGCTCCTCGGCCAAGAGGCAGCAGCGCCGCAGGGCATATATTGTATATCGAGCTGAACTCTGCCTTGAGGGTTTGGCTTGTGGGGAGGAAGAGGGAAGAAGCAATAACATGGATCTTTCTGCTCAATCCAGCCACCAGTTTTCACAAAACTGTGGTCAAATTCAAATCTCGGAGACCTTTCACAAGACGATAAATAAGGTAGAAATCATACTATGGGTTCAAAAGCTTTTTGGGGGCATAATGGGGAAGGGGAAAAAAACAGAGGGGAAAGAGTAAGCGCAAAGCTTTTAAAAACTGGGTTTAAAATACTGGTGACTGGCACTATTGTGGACTTTACACGCTAATTTAGTACAGGATAGCCTGAAGATATCAATAGGAATCCATTAGGGACACAGTGAAAGTGTGAGGTCATGCTTGCTGCAGCTTGTAGCAGCTCTGCTGGGCCCATTAAAGTCTCTTTCAAACTAATTTCAAATGAGTGTGAATAATTAACCAGAAAGGCCAAAGAGGGAGACGAAGAAAGGAGGAAAGAAACGCACTAATAAAATCTAGGCTGAAAGACAGCCTCTCGCTGGCTGCTAAATTGTGCCTGCTCCTAAGCAGGAAAAGGACAAGGCCACGAGAAATGGAAATCCCCCTGCTCGTGAGTAACTGAGTGGGCAATGGGTTGGGGGATTTACCTCTAGGAGAAGCCAAGAGATTGCAGCCTCACTGGAGGTCCAGTGTGACCCCATTCGAGAGCCCACCTGGTCCCCCAGAAACTCTGGTTTCCCTGGCTGACAATAGTCTCAAGAAGCTCCAGAGGAAACGAATGAATCCAGAGGAACTGTGATGTGCAGCACTGTAAAATGGTGTAGTTTCTGATGATTCCTGAGGTTCCTCCATCTCTGTTTTTCTGGGATACTATAGTTTTTCCTGAAGGTGTTGAACATTTGTCTTTGAAAAGCAACACTGTGAAGTGCCAGAAGAGAAGATAGCCAAAATATGTTACAAAGCTCCAATGTCCACATCTCCTGCAGTTACCATTACAACCTTGGGCTGCTCTGATCCAGGGCTCAATATGAACAAGCAGAATAAGAATAGGGAAGGGATATTTAGCACCCATAGCACGTGGCATCAAGATCTGCCAACTGTCTAGTCCACATCAGAAAATATTCTGCCTGCCAGGATGATTTTTTGTTTGAAATTGTCATATTTTTTTCTAGATTTATGTCATGGATTTGCCCCTGACAGTGTATTTTATCCCAGATATTTAACACATACCATTTCTGTCACTGAGGCCTGTCTCCATTATAGCTAGGAGGTGAACAGTCCAGTTCAGGGCTTCAAAAGCTCAATTTCTTTCTTTGACATTCTTTCTGGGCCTCCTGTCTTGATGAAGTGCTGCAGCCATGACTGAATCCCAAAAGCCAAAATGCAGAGGGAAGAGGTGGATCTGGTGCCAACCTGTGTCCTCCCAGAGAATCCTCCTTGAGAAAGCTGCACACCTTGTTGCAGTCAGATGAAAACCACATAGGTAAGGAGGTACTAACACAAAACAGGACAAGAAACAGGGGGATGGACCTTCCCATTGAGTTGCTGACAATAACAGGAAAGGCATCCTTTAGTAAAAAAAAAAAATAAAATATTTTCTATTTTCTTTTCCCTGTTTCTCATAAAGGTATCCTTCTTATTATTTCCCCACACTGAGCTGCCCATCACCTCTCATTTCAATTAGAAAAGCCATGCCAGGGTAGCTGCCTGGATTTTAAACTGGCCCTTCTCACTCTGGCCCCTTCCCATGGGCTGTGTTGAGGCACTAGGGAGCTGAAGAGCTGAGCTGATGGGAGTTTGGATGTTTTGTGGCAGTGCAGCTCAGCCATGGAGGGTTTGCTTCAGAGCTGGGACTGCGGCAGCGGGATCTCTAGATGCAGGGGAAGGAAAAGCCTGTGCCAGAAATAGCTGCAGTGCTCCAGCACAACCCCCCTTTCCCTCAGCCCACCAGGCAGACACCATCTTCCTGTAAATTACAGAAAAGGGAGTGTTGAGCAGTTCCTCATGTGTCCCAGATGGGCTGTGGGGAGAGGAACTGCCACGACCAGAGTGGTAGGGTGGGGAGAGGCGAGGGAGAGGATGGATATGTACCAGGAATGTGCCTCACAGAGCACAGAGCTTGGTAACTTCTGATCCCCCATCAGTTCTTCCCCTTCTCCCGCTCACAGCTATGCTGAACAGTGTGGGAGTCTCCTTCTGGACAGCTTGAGTCACCATCCTTATTGCTTAACCAGCCATGAAACACCAGGAGCAAGAATAATTCCTCATGAAAGATGAGGGAGAAAGACAGATGCAAGAGACACCATTTGGGTCTGGTCCAGATTGGTTGGGTTTTCTGCCAACCATCTGGATGTAAGCAGGGATTTCCAAACTATTTGTTGTGCTTACTTACTTGCCCTTTAACCTCTCCCACCAGGTGAGGTGAACAGAGCCCACAGGCAGGAGTTTCTACACAAAACTGGAAGGAAGAGAAGCTGGAAACGGGGAATGACGTTGATTAATGACCTGGTAACACTTGAATGACGTTGGTTAATGACCAGGTCTACTTCTACTGGACATGGCTCTTATATTTCCTGCAGGTCATTAGTGTCCTAAGCACCATGTGCTCTCTGTCTGGGGCCATTTGTGGCACATGGTACTTGTTAGTAGTTTTGGCAGCTTATAGCAGCTCTGGTGCGTAATTTGCAACATGGTCAGTTCCTGTAATCTGACAAATCTCATAATACTATAGGGAAATTCTTACTGGACCCCTCTTGCCCTCATGCAAATATTGAGGATCTCAGCTCCCATTTTAGGGAAAAAGGGTTTCCCACGCTTGTGTCTGCAAATTTCTTGAGTGAACCATAAAGGTTTGAGACCACAAGGCAGATGAATCGAGCCACGGCTGCAGTCTTAGAACAAAGAGACTGAGTCACACTTCTCAAACGTGGCGTGTCAGACCACTGTCACTGTGCGTGAGCACCAGACCACGGACTCAGCAACATAGTAAAGAAAAAGCAAGGGGGAGATCAAACAATTAAAACATCTTAAATCCATAATTTTACAGACATGTTGTAAGGGAACTTTAACATGTATTAAAGCCTGACTTCTTAAGCATACCCTGAGCCTTGCATTGACCCTGTGGATCAGCATCCTGCAATGCCATCTGTAAAAGCTCCCACCTCTTCAGAGGGCAGTCAGCTCCTACAGCTTGAGCAAGCTCCTTCACTGAATACAAGCTTGCAGCCAGACATTTTGCATAGACTGTTGTCCTGGGTTGAGAGATACAGGACTAACTTTTCTTCTAAAGCTGGGGAAAATTGCACTTTTAGAAGACTCTGGTGTCTGAATTTGTGAACATATTTACTATAGCCAGCCAGGCTCTGTGGGATTCAAGGTTAGTGTTTTCGAGCCTTGCCAGGAGCAGGGACAAGGAGGAGCAAGGCCTGGGCATTTGACCCAAGATGGCCAACAGGATTATTTCATACCATGAACGTCACATTCAATATAAATTAGAAAAGTTTGCTGCGTAGGGGGCTCTCCCTTGATGGCGGCGGGTCCAGACAACCCCTTGCCCCGGTGCCGGACCCCTGAGGCCTTCCCTTCCTCCTGAAGCCGTTATGCTCGCGGTGTCCGCCATTTGCTGTCCCTGCTGGGAGTGCACAGCTTCCTCCTGATATAATTGGCTGAGTATAATTCCTGTATATCTTATACCAGTGTCGGGATTAATACTGGTTCTTTAATGTTATTGTTAATTATTTAGTCTTAGTCTATTAAATCTATTTATATTTCAACCCTTGTGTTTCTTTGTGTTCCCTGATTCCCCTTTCAGGGTGGGGAGGGGTCATCGGGTGATAGAATAATTGTCTAAATGATAATAGATTGTTATGGGTTTTCTGAAACCGTAAGAGCTGTGACAAGCTTCTTCCCAAATTGCATCAACCGCTTTGGATCCACCAAACCCTACGAGATGGGTGCTCATCTGGGGGCCACAACAGGCCTTGTAGTTTCCTAGAGTTGTCAACTCACAGCTCCTTTCAACCTGGCCGGAGCCCAAAATGTGCAACCAGCTACTTGTTTGGAAATCAGCTGCCAACAGTTTTCGTGTTTTCTCTGGCAAGCCACACCATCCCATGAGGTCTCCAGCAGAAACCCGCTTGGAGAACATGTGCTGTGATCTGATATCCCCTACCTGATTCTTCTGGAGTCGAAAATCTGAATTCATCACTGCAACAACGCAGGTTTCTGGGCAGGAGGCCCAAGAGCTTGTTCCCTAGAGACGGAATCAGACATGAGGTGTGACCACAGCAGGCAGTGAACTGTGGAAGGAGGATTTCCCTTCCTGTGATCTGCAACTTCCTACAACAGAACAACTGTGTCTCCAGTGGCAGCAACCAAGCATCCAGTCCCACCACTGACTTGTGCCTCAGCTCTTGTCCTAAGAGCTGCTAAGTCTTAGAGCTACGGTTGCTTGGAGTGATTTGTGAGGTGATTCAAATATAAGTACAAGAGTGAATTTTATTTTCATTCATTTATCTGCATGAGAGCTCCAATGAGTCTAAAAAGACAGTCTACCACAGTTCAGCTATGTCTAGGGAAGGGGAAGTGTTTCCTCTATATGTCAGCAATAGACACGGGTACCAAATGCTGTTCTTGCAATATGCAATCCAGAGAAGAATAAATATGTGTGAAGGTTTGGGAACGGCAAGTTTTCACCCAGTAGAGGTAAGGAGGTAGGAGCTGAGAACATGAAGCTTTAGACATGAAGTTAGCCTACACCTTTGTGCAGTGGGATGTGGATCATTTGGACTCTGTGCTCCACAGCTTGAAGATGAAATTTGTTCTCTAAAGAAAAGACAGAACCATGGGGATGGGATCCTCTCCATTTAACATTGTGTATGCAGTGGAGGTGCCTCTATTAGTGGTGGGCCTCTCAGTACAAACAGGAACCTGCAGTGTGATTAGAACTGGAGAAACGGATCTCCAAGAACTGTATTGACTCAGTCTCCCTAGGAGTTTGATGACATGCTCAGGTGGAGACACCTACCCATTGCAGAAGCCTACATTTGGTTAGCTGGCCCCAGTCCTGCTCTCCTTTCCTGAAATAGGCAGGGAAAATTGTTTAATCTCTAGTATGCGGCAGGACACATGTTCTTCCTATCTGCTGGGAAGATGGCTTGTTCACTCACTGCTTGTCTTCATTTGCCTTTGAAGAGCCGTAATCCCCAAGAGGGGATTACAGACTGCTGGACAAACTTCCTTATAGGACCCCTGGTCATTATATAAAAGGAACACAGCAACAACTTTGTGTTCTTTTGCAAACTCCAGGCCATGGTCTGGCCAGATAAACTGTGTCCCTGTGTCCCAGCATCCCAAAATCCTGGTGTGAAGCTGCCATGGGCAGGAATGGTTCCCAAAAGTGGAAGGAAACTATTCCCAGCTGCAGATATGATGGAAAGAAGGATCCAAGGGATTTCAGTATCTGATAAGAACCGCCTTGCATAGACATAGCTGCACAGAGACACAGCCCCTTCTCCCCAGCTTCTCCTCCCCAGTCCATCCACAGAGCTCAGGGCTACGTCCACCAAATAATAGCTCCAATCCTCCCCTTCCCTAACCCTGTGAAATCACCGGGCAAAATTATTGCACGTCCATCTCCCTATCTCAGATCACCTACAGGTTTTCTGGCTGCCACAAGGCTTTCTGGCCAGCTCAGCTCTTTGGGAAAGAATTGAAACTTCACCGGAGAGAGGTGCGAACAGCAGGAGATGGCTAAATTTCCACTGTCTGGGAAGAGAAGACAATGGTTTGAGTCCTCTTTGCTGTACAGGGGGAGATCAAAGCTGTGGCTGACATGGTCAGTATTGTGGATAAGGAAGGCAGCATCCAGCCATTCAAAGCTGTGAGCATCTACATCTCACATGCCTGGTAGCTGGAGTGTCTGCAAGATCTAAAGGAGGATCTGGTATTTACATGTCTGCGTGTGTGCGTCTGTGTGGGAGTAGGGTTTGTATATATTATAAGGAGAAACTCCAGATGGAAACAAACCAGACTGGTGTCTAAGGCCTGGTTCAAAGCCCATTAAAATCAGCAGAAGTCATTCCATTTACTGTGAAGGGTTCTGGCCACATCTCTCCTTGCCCCTCCCCAACATGCCTATGAGCTCAGGGCTGGTCCCTGCTGCATATCCTCAGTTAAACCCTGCGAGCGATGGGGCTTCCCATGTTTACCAAGGTGGATCTTTTACAGGGTATCACTGGAGATACCTCCTCCTCTGGTGTTCACACCCTGCAGATACTTAGAGGCAAGTGTGGCTCATTCATCACTCCTTGCTTGAGATACCAAGATCCCATTGTTTGATTTGGGTTTGTAAATTGGCGCCACCAGGTTTCTTTCCATCTTCTGTGTTGCTTTTATCTGAACACACTCCAGCATCATCTCCCTCCCTAGGAGCCAGATTTGAGATCAGAAGGGCTCGTTATCTCATCACCTGGTCTACCACGTTTTCACCAGGTCTGCCTGAACTGCCTGTAACCTGTCTGTAACTAAAGCATCATTTTCTGAAAGACCTTCATGCTGTATTTGCAGACATCAAAAGCCGATGACCTCTTTGCTCAAATGGCTGCAGTCTGTGCATGGTGATGGTATGACTTCTTCTCCTTTGGATTTGTTAGGTTTCTGCTGTGCTCTTGTGTATAAAGGAAGCCTTTAAGATCTTATCGTGTCCATATAAGTGTGTTTATAGCCTGCAAACAAGCTACCTCTCTACCTTCATTTCAGTAAGATCACAGGTTTTTGCTCCTGAAGACTTTCACTGTAAGGCATTTTATTTCATGTTTTCCATTTTCAACAGGCTTTAAAAATGTAGATGCTGGAACAGAACCAAGCATTAGAGTAATCAGTCGTAAAGATGCAGGGTTGTTTCCAGGCTCCACTCCCCCATTTATACAGCCACAGATTGCAAGAGCTTCCTTTGCCACAACACTGAGTTAGAGGTCAAAACTGAGCTGCTGCTTCTCTCTGCACCACAAATCCATGTGAGAGACATTGCTGTCTGCTCTCCTCCTCCTTGTCCTCCCCAAAACACTACCCCAACCCCATGGGTCTCTGGATGCATCTCACTCAAATCTTGACCAGGCTGAACAAACCCATTTAGCTTTTTCATCCCGATAACATCACAGGTCAAAGTGGAACAAACAGAAAGTGGAGGGTTGAGCCATCGAAGCAGATCGAGATTTGCCATGGGGGTGTCACGGACGGTAATGTAATGTTCTGCATGAACGTGCAGGAGATGTGTTCAGGGATAATGTACTTGCACAGATAGAGAAGAATTTTTTTAATTCCAAGGTGTTATCAGATCTGGAAAAAATGCTGAATGAGTGCAGTAACAGTCTATTGCTACATCGTGAAGGGGGAGCTGTATTCCCTCTCTAACATCCACACTGTAATTGCACAGACTCCACAAATAATTAACTTGAGACTAACCAGACTCTCTTACCTGAATTAGATCTATATTATCAGTTCACTCCCCACCCCAAAAATTAATTTTCACTCTCAGACCCACACCCCTTTATTATAATAGATAATGTGAAAATCTCACCCAAATAATTTGGTGGGAATATTAGGAAGAAAGGAGTTTCAGCTTGTTTGGGAAGAAGAGAAAGTCTAGAGGAAACAGAAATTACAAGAACATTCAAGTCCCCATGCTGATCACATATATATTCATGCGTATGTCTGTAGGCATAGTCATCTCACTACTACCACACATGATGGTCTGGTTTCAGCAGCCAAGGCTTTCCATGGTGCTCTCTGCCGCAGCATTGAACTCAGGGATAACATCGCATTGCTTGATCACTGTAAGGCCATGTGCGAGACACCACACGCTTGCACTCTGAGCCAGGGCTGTCAAGGACAGACACAATCATGCAGCTCACTTAATAATCCTGTAGTCTACTCAAAAACTAGGCCACTCATCTAGGAACAGGTGGATAGTCAAATGTTGGCGTTTGCTAAGACCCCTCCAAACATTCCACAGCCCAACATCTCCCAGAGGTCCCGTTGCTTTATCCTTTGCCCACATCCCAAACTGCCTCCCGAGTACAGTGATGCTTCCTGATGTGCTGGTTTTCTTCAGTGCCTCTTTGTGCGACCAACCTGAAGAGATCCATTAGAGCAAGCAGTGGCTGGAGCAGAGTAGCCGGGTGGTGATGAATGTAGGAAAGGGGAGGCTACACCAGCTATGAGTATAGTTTGGCCAACAGAAGGGAAATAAGCGTTGAGCTGCAGCTTTCCATTGCTTGGGCTCCCAGCAGCCTGTCACCATAGAAAACTGCCTATTGTATGAAAGGAAACCTTTCTAAGGTAAGCATTTATTCCAGATAATCACAAAACCTAAGATGGAATGGGTTAGTGTCTGGCAAGGCAAGGAGAACAACCATGAGGAGAAAGGCTCTTCCAGGAGCAGTTTGCTTTTGTAGCAAAGGGTTGTTGACTCTTCTCTGAAAAGAAGACTACTCCAGGGCTGCCCAGAGGCCACAAGCATCCCTCATTGCTGAGGGACTCCTCCTACCATGGACAAATAGGATACAAGGTGGGGGAAAAGTGGCAAGCTACGTCTCTAATCAGAATAAACCTCTTGGGTACTCACCTCCAGTCCTTGTCAGAGCCTGGAAAAGTGGCTTTGAAACTTATCATTTATGCTGAGATAGTGGTGTAGACTTTAAGGCTGTCTTGAGAGCTCCTGTTGCCTGCGCAGCATGTGGACACCTCATGCAGTCTCCCCTGGTCCCAGTGTGGACAAAGCGCTCAGAGAACACAACAGAAAACCAACCACAATTGAATTTATGAAGCTTTACATCAGATTAAATCAGCAACAAAGCAAAAGAAGTGCAAGTACTGTCTTTATTCTGTGAAACTGTAAAAGAAGTTTACAAACTTCCCACACAGGAGAAGCCACAGCAAACAGGACTCAGTGCAAACCACTGCTGGAGTTTGTCATGGGCTTTGCTGAACACAGTACCAGAGAGTATCAGAAAAATATCTTCTCCAAGATGAATCCTGACAGGACTGGGAGGAAGACAGTGTTTGGAGGGGCAAACCCAGAATTCAGTCTGGCAAAAGTGGATGCTGGTGTACATTGGAACCGCCTTAACTTTATGTCCATCATCCCCAGATTGTTTTTTCCGTCTCCTACAATACTGCATTCAGAAATGGTGGTGCAACCCTTCATGGCAGCTTTCAAAGACAGTCCACCTACAGAGGAGAAGTGCATTCCATGCATCAGGTGAACCAGTGTCTCTAGCTATTCCCTCCCTAGCTAATGAGGTCCACAATTCCACCCCAAAAATTGCCCGTTCTTATGTCCAGTTCCCTCCAAACCCACAAAATTATTCCTGTCTGTTCCTATCCCCTGAATGAATTTGAAGCAGCAACAAGGTCACCCAGGTGGACTTGAAATCCAAAAGCTTTGCTAGGTCACCCAGGTGGACTTGAAATCCAAAGGCTTTGTGTTTTCTTTCTTTCTTTCTTTCTTTCTTTCTTTCTTTCTTTCTTTCTTTCTAATCAGTAGGATTTAAAAAAAAAATTCTTTCTTTCTTTCTTTCTTTCTTTCTTTCTTTCTTTCTTTCTTTCTTTCGAATCAGTAGGATTTAAAAAAAAAATATTTTATATTTAAAAGTTGAAAAGCTTTTAAATAGTTTTCTTTCTCTGTTCTGTTCATTCTTCTGTTCATACCTTTCCTAATTCCTAAAGAAACCAGGGCTGTGTGACAGTACTCCAGGTGTCCAACATCTCCTTCTCTCTCTAGCCCTCTCATGATATTTGAGCTGGATGACCATCTCTCAGCCAAATCTGACAAAAGGGTGAGAAGTCTCAAAGTCATCACAGCCTGAGCTGTTTATTCAGATAAGTCGATTCTCTAAGGCCTTACATGATTTAGCCAAACCAACAGAGGAGTCTCGCTCACATGTCCACTGAGGGAGAGCCTGAAACCTGAACGTGGCCTTTGCCAACACTGGGGCATCTACCTGAGAAGGACACCTGAGAAGGTCCTGGGGGCCTAACTCCCCATCCAGATCTTCTTGCTCCCATTGTTTACTTTCTCTCATACTGCTGATGTTTCTCTCCTTCACAGGCTATGGAGGTCTGGAATATTCTGCAGGACATTTTTATCCTAAATACAAATAATATGTAAGGGCACTTCATTAGTTCCTCACCTTCCTTTGCTCCTCTATACTGCTACTTCCTTTGTAGAACTCATCACACTATACAGGTCTCCTCTGTTTACTGTGGCTGATTGATCAAGTCAAGACAAATTAGTACCGTTTTTTATTTCAGTGGTACACTGAATTAATTGCACTATTATGTTTCCATTGTTGTGACTAAGAAAATGCTTGTTTTCCTTCATGTTGTCCCTGTGAAACATCTTCTAATTCAGGGTTTGGACAGCACATCTATACAGGGTATAGCAAAGACCTTCAGGCATCATATCATCACCTAGGAATGTTACCAACTCAGAGAAACTTCATCCTTAACCATATCAAGAGGGTGGTGTGCCATCCAGAGGGACTGGGACAGGCTTGAGAGATGGGCCCATGCAAACCTCATGAAGTTCAGCCAGGCCAAGTGCAGGGTCCTGTACCTGGGACATGGAAATCCCAGGCACAAATACAGCTTGGGTGGAAAATGGCTGGAGAGCAACCCTGAAGAGAAGGACTTGGGAGTGCTCGTGGATGAGAAGCTTGACATGAGCTGGCAGTGCACACTGGCAGCCCAGAAAGCCAACCGCATCCTGGGCTGTATCAAGACAAGTGTGGCCAAAAGATCGCAGGAGGTGATTCTACCTGACTACTCTGCTCTGGTGAGACCCCACCTGGAGTACTGTGTCCAGCTCTGGAATCCTCAACACAGGAAGGACATGGACCTGTTGGAACGGATCCAGTGGAAGGCCACGAAAATGATCAGAGGGAAGGAGCACCTCTGATATGAAGACAGGCTGAGAGAGTTGTGATTGTTCAACCTGGAGAAGAGAAGGCTCTGGGGACACCTTACAATGGCCTTCCAGTAGCTGAAGGGGGCCTACAGGAGAGCTGGAGAGGGACTCTTTATCAGGGAGTGTAGTGACAGGACAAAGGGTAATGGTTTTAAACTGAAAAAGGGGAGATTTAGATTAGATCTTAGGAAGAAATTCTTTACTTGGAAGGTGGTGAGACACTGGAACAGGTTGCCCAGAGAAGCTGTGGCTGCCCCATCCCTGGAGGTGTTCAAGGCCAGGCTGGATGGGGCTTTGAGCAACCTGGTCTAGTGGGAGGTGTCCCTGCCCATGACAGGGTGTTTGGAACTCAATGATCTTTAAGGTCCCTTCCAACGCTAACCATTGTATGACCTGTGACACATAAGGTAACTTTTTTCCAGTCTTCTTTTCAGGGCAGGTGCAGCCACCCTTAATTTCCACATTATTTTTCCTGCCTGCTGGAGCACAAGTGGTGTTACCATGGAACATGGAAGTCTTCCCTGCAGCAGGGAAGGAAAAGGGGATGACCAGGGAGCTTGCTGTTTACTTGCCTCTATTAAATTACAGCTCTTGGGGTGGGACAAAGATTTCTGAAGGAGAGCATTACATGCTGTTGGTGATCCCAGCCGTTCAAAGACTGGAGCTCCCCCATAGGGAAGATCTTTGGGGACCCAGAGGCTCAGCTGCAGTATTCATGGGAAGAGACCTATCCCTGGCTTTCTAGGGGCAGAGGCACCACTACAACAAACAGTGACTTGTCCCCGATGGCCAGTGTTACCTCATGAGGAAGCCAATGGCTCTGTATTGGTTTCATCTGAGCCCCTACTAAGTAGGCAACTGGCTTAGATCCAGATTCATCCTTATATGTCCTAGCTAGGGATAGCAGGCTCAGGGTCTTGGTCAGATTTACTAAGTGGTCTTGTATCAGATTGCTTCAGGAGTCCATTTCAGTTCTTGACCTCAGTTATGGTGTGCTATGAGGAATTCCAACAGTTACCTGTGCATGATGAGGAAGTAAGAAGAAAAAAACACCCCCACTCTTTTGTCAGCTTTAAGCATATTCCCCTTCAGTTCCAAGTCTCTTCCTCTTTTTTGCCCTTCACACTTTTTTGCCCATCTTTATTTCTCTGCAATGCTTCTTCCTAGCCTGCTTTTACCTACTTCACCAAAAAGATGAGAGACAGCCCCAAATAAAAGGCAGTTACCAGAATTCATTAACCCAGCCAGGTCAACACACTGAGTTTCGGATCCAGTGCAGTTTACAATTTCATTACCACACTGGAAGGAGTCCATGCTGTAGCAGGCGGGACACTGGTACCCATTGGGCACAGAGTCCTCTGGTGGCACTGGAAGGAAAGAGACAGGCCGTAACTGGTTTTAAGAAGGGAAGGAGAGGAACGAGCTGGGCGATGGTGAAAGCCTCACCTCGGGTGGGGGCAGACACAGGGGGGATGAGGTGTAAGGAAAAAGGGAGCTTACGCGAGACAGAGACTGTTCGACAGTCATCGCCCGTGCAGCAAGCCAAGTGGCTCCTTGCTTTTACCTTCCCATAATTCATGGTGATAGGGCCAAGCTGGCAAATGCTGGATGGCAGGCAGGACTTGACGGACGAAGGGATTGCCATCCCCCCTGTAATGAAGCCAAGGCAGCACCAAGTCATTAACCACAAGATAACTCCCTTCCCCTCCCATCAGTTCCTACAGCAGCAGCTCTTAAGCAGCCCTCCTGGGGCCTGAGAAGGGTCTGGGGACACCAGGGCCACCCCAAAAGCAACACCAGTGATCCTGGTGGTGGACTGAGGGTGCCATCACATCTGAGATGCTAGTGCGGAATTCCTCCTTCTCCATGTTGTGCTTAAAGGCAGGAGGAGAGCCCTCCCCACAGCCAGCTGGCCTTGTTGCAGATGTTCACCTTAGCAAGAGTGGCCCAACCACAGAGCTCATGGGGTGACCCACACGCCTCTGACCCACAGCTCGTGCTTCTCCATGCACAGTCCACAGAGCACACCATCTATCGCAGCCGCAGGCGCGAGCATCCTGACAGAGACAAGTCTAGTCTTTCCCGTGAACTAAACCCAGAAGGTGTATTGGGGAGCAGATCAGTTACGTTGCAGTCTACTGAGGCCCTGGCAGCATTGTGAGGAGGGAAGGTGGCTTTGCACGAGCAGCGGGAAGACATGCACTGGAGCTGCAAGCACCAAAGCTGGCAGGATATGAGATAACCTCCAGTCTAAAAGCCAACAGTCACATTACCGAAGCTGGTCAATGACACAGGCCATGTCACTAAGACAAGCAAGTGTGCAGTTGTGTGAGGGCTCACCACCGGTCTTGGGCTTATGAACCACAGGGACATGGTGATAGCTCACCTCTGGTGGTGCCTGGTGTCTTCTTCCCTGCTTGAGGCAGGGAGTGAGAAGCAGGCCAGTTTCCCCCTTCACCCATGGCCAGTCCACCATCAGTGCTAGGTGCCAGCGGCCTTGTGTCCCTCACAGCCCAGACTCTCAACTCAACTGTTCACCTTAGCCAATGTCTCCTCCCACCATGCTGCTTAGGTCCTCCCCTCCACAATAAGAACAAAGCCCTCCCACGAGGAAACTACTGCTCAAGATAGAAGAACAGAGACCTTTTCCCACCCCAGGTCTCTGGATCCTCTGTCAGTGAAAAACAAAATGAACAGCTTATCCAAGGACTCACCATAAGGCCAGTGACAGAGGTGGGGAGAGAGACCCATTCCCCAGCCCCATTCCAAAAGCCATGCTTGCGTACAGCCATAGTGGATGTCCCACCTACCTATCATGGCCTCGTGCAGAATGATGCCGCAGGTATCTTCACCACCAGTACAGGTTTTCATGGGGCCAGAGCAGCTTTTCCCTATGCTGTGACAAATCTCACACTGAAGGGAGGTCCCTGGGAAAGGAGGACACATTCCTGGGTAGCAGTCATGAGGGATCTCACTTCCCCTTTCATCAACATTTTCCTTCAGCATTTGATCAGCACTTTTCACATTCCTCTTTCCTTATTTTCCCTGTTTTGTTGCTCAATTTGTGGGTTATTTTCTATTATTTCTATTACTATTTATTCTAGTACGAACTTGAATTTGGGCAAGAGAGGGGAAGCCATTTTGGGATAGCATTTTACATTTTAATCACCAGTACCCATCCAGCTTCCATTGTCTCCTATGTGATGATTGCCTGTTTTCTGCAGGTTGCTAAGGCAAGCATCCCCACAAACCCTTCCACCCTGGAGTGTATTCACGAGTCCCTGGATTCCTAGGCCCCAAATCTTCTCTTTGCAGTGAGCAGGGGCACCCAAGCCCTGGGGACCAAGAAGCTGCCGGCAGGTATTGACAGGGCTGTGTACTAACTGGGGAATGGCATAACTCTTTGCAGGGACTAAGGGAAACCACTTTGCCAACTGCCTGCTGCAACATCTTAAGCAGATCAGAATATGAGGCAGTCAGCAGGAGACACTTAGAAAGGAATAAAGCCTTCATCAGCAGAGGACAAACAGCACTTCTTCCCTGACACACTCTCATTGGGACCCATGTGTCCAGCATGTAGATTAAGAGGTCCAGGACATGTCGTTCCCTAAACCCAGGTGCCATCTAAGGCACCTTGCAGTGGCTGTGACATCTACATGAGGTGGCAGGTATGGCACAAGACCTCCAAGATGCTTCTGGAGCAGAGCTGAAGGACAACCGAGGTGACATAAAAAGTCTAAAATGTCACATGACCCTGGGCACGAGCAAAATAAATGAGCCCTTAAATTTGTGGAAAATTGTGGCCTGAGATTGATTCAACCAACCAAAGATCTGCCTGCCTGAGAGTAACCTGATTCACTCCGGTGACTGATCCAGCTGGATCACCAGCGACCTCAGCAGGAGTTTAGACAACCAGTTCACACTGTAAATGCCTACACCTCCATCTGCACGTTGGCTCACAGCACCAAAGATCCTCCAAGACCAGCCACCCTCTGCCATGCATATGCCCCTGGATGAGGGGCTCCTACAGCCCAGGTGGCAGGAACGGCCCCTCGCGCCGAGCACCCGATCCCAGACCTCTTCGATACTGCACAGCCCCACAGGTCCCAGTGGAAAACTCACCTGGATCCAGGAACACCAGGAAGATGCTGAGGCCAAGGGAAAATTTCATGCTGATGGGATGTAAGCACAGGGAGCTGCCAAGCCTTGCTGAACACAGCACTGTGTGCCACAAGGGCTCTATGAACGGGAAGAAAATAGGATGTTTTGCAGAAGTAAGGTTGAGGAAGTGGTCTGAAGAATATAGACACTGCAGAGTGCTGGCATGTTTTTTTTTTTTCATTTAAAGCACGAGTTCTGCCTTTTCCTCCACATGAGGAATGCTGTTTGTCTTTCCCAGTCTAGACCATGCAGCCTGTGGGGCAAGACTGGCTTGCCTGGGGTCTATCAGGTATGTCTCTGGTGCAAATGTTGTTTGGACAACATTCAGCCTCTGCCATTCATATGAATGATGGAGGAGAAACCATTTGAAGACCCCTGTTGTGCTCTCACTGTTAGGCCCATAGAAGCAAAGTGTAGCAAGGGTCAGCTGGGAATTTTCCTTGTGGCTGAGTTTTTGCTGGCTGGTTTCCCATCTCTCTTCCCATCAGACAGTCATGAGCTCTTATACCTTGAGTGCAGCAGCAAAGCAGGAAGCTTCCTCTCCAAGCTGGTGTGCCGCTTCTGTTGGCAAAAAACTGCCAGTGCACACCTTGGAGCAAGCTCAGTCAGGGGTTCCTGGGGTTGAATACATCAGAGCTGCAGCACGGGTCCTCCAGGTTGTGGGTTTTGATTGGAAGTGGATAAGAAAGTCTTCTGTTGTACCTCTGGGCTTTAAATCAAACCAGGCAGCAGGGAGAAAGCATCAATGTGTCTATGAGACAGCCTGGTCACAGCTTAGGTGAGGTGAGGCTCGACGAGGCCCTGGGCAACCTGGTCTAGTTGGGGGTATCCCTGCTGACTGCAGGGGGTCAGACTAGATGACCTTTGGAGGTCCCTTCCAGCCTGGACAATTCTATGATTCTATGATTCTTAGGTAATGTTATGGCAGGTTTTCCATGCCCTGACTTCTCATGATGAGCCAATGCCAAGCAGCAGTGACCAACCTGCCATCAGCCCAAAGGTTCCCCGCCTCATGTGAAGGCTTTATTAGGTGGTACTGAATCTGTTCCCTACCCTGAGGGTACCCTCTATACTCCTGTCCTGCACCAGATAAGACACGGCCAGTTACTTTATGGTCCTCCAGGACTTTTTCCGCTGACAGCAATGAAGAACTGAAATGCCCTTGTGCTCCCTCTGAACTGCAGTATCAGCTCCTTGGGCAAGATGTTGCTCCAGGTAGACTTTTCACTCTGTAGCATAGCAAGGGTGCTGGGCCTCCAGACACAAAGGCAACCCAAACAAGTAGTCCTCCACAGCAAGGGCATGCAGACCACAAATACAGAGAGATAATTAATCACAAATGAGAGATGAACGGACTTTCCAAGGTTCACCCAGTCCTTCCTGCCATCCAGGACAACATCTGCCTCTGGAGATGTGTCATGTAGCTGGGAAATCTGGTCTGCTGGGGAGGGAGTTTCACCTTGAACCTGGGAGGCTAGGTGTTTGGTGAAGAGCTGAGAGGTTTTCACTGCTGAGGTTTCCTACTGATGCACAAACAAGTTAAGTGCTGCTCCTGGCTCCACCAAAGATTTCCTACAAATCCATAGAGAAAAATCGCAGATCTTGCTGATCTTTCCACTCACACTTTCGCTTTGATTGTCCATTTCTCTTTCCCACCTTACTATCTGCTTTTCCCATTTGGGACTAGCCTCATGAGAGAAAAAGTGGTTTTGTGACATTTCCAAATACATTGAGTGTTCCAGTGGGATGTCTTCTTATCTAAGCCCACAGCACTATGACAATGGAAATTAGTGCAATCACACTGCATAAAAGCCTAGGTCCCCAATGTCCATAAAGTCGATATCACAAGACAAGGGAGAAAAAAGTCATCATCTTGAATTTCTTTTTCAGCTGAGAAGTGGTCTCAAGTCACAGTAGATACATTATAATGGAAGCAAATTTCTCACTGCAGCCAATCCAGGATTGAAATTCAGTCCTCATTGATCTTAAACCTCAGACTGAATAAAACCCTGTCCCCAGGCAGGCTGGGGTGCTCAGATCAGGGCGATCCTGCCATTTAACTACATGTGGGTCTGCAGACACAGATAGCGAGATGGGTGGATGTGGCTGTCTCTGATGATTTTCATTTCATGCCCTTTCATTTAAGATGATTACTGAAGTGCCTGGGGGATTTTCCCTGAATGACATGACTGCACTAGCCCCACTGAATTGTATTGAACTCACCTGTTTCCCACCTCTCATGGAGGGAGGGTGTGAAGCTGCAGTCTTTTCATGTGCATTTTTAGAGACGAAACCAAGTGTAACAAGGAGGAGCCACAGTCGCAGCAATAAGAGACCTGGAAAATAAGGCTTATGAGACAAGATGGAAAGAATAAAGGTGCTCAGGGGACACCCAGTCATATCACATGCATCTGCAGAAACAAGGGCTGGATAGGAAAAACTACCACAGGAGTCTTACATTAGGCATTGGGGGAATTTTCTAACAGCGACAGTAGTGAAGCTGATTGCCTACAAAGGTGTGGATCTTCCATCCTGGGTGGGTTGGAAAAACAGGCTAGACAAATACTTATTAGGGAATTATTTAAGTTGATAGGATCGTGCTCCAGGGCTGAGAGGTTGATTAGATGCTGTCTCTCAAGATCCTTTCTAAATTGGTTCTTATATTTTAATTTCATGGTGTGCACAAAGCAGCTGTCTCCTGCAGCATGTCCATGTTTCCAGAAGCAGAGAAGGGTGATAACACAGGAGCCACACTCTACGAGGATGTGAGGCACAGGCTGGGGAGGTCAGAGAAAATGGTGAGAGAAGTTAGAAATCCAAACCAGAAAATAGCATTGGCAGGAAGGTGAGAAGAAGGGGATACATTCAAATGAAATATGAAAGACACTCATCTGGGCTACAGCATGGACAAAAATCATATGTGAATTTGTCATGCAGGCTTGTGGCAGAAAATGACAGTGGGTTTCATAGAGCCATTTAGTTTGGAAAAGACCCTTAAGATCATCGAGTCCAGCCATTAACCTAACCCTACCAAGTCCACCACTAAACCATGTCCCTAAACGCCACATCTACACATTTTTTAAACACCTCCAGGGATGGCGACTCAACCACTTCCATGAGCAGCCTGTTCCAGTGCTTGACAACAATTTCAGTGAAGAAATTTTTCTTAATATCCAATCTAAACTTCCCCTGACACAACTTGAGCCTGTGTCCCCTCATCTTAAGAGCCCGAATATAAAGCAAGAAGATAATGAAACAGGTTCATATTACAGCCAAAGAACCCAGGTCAGAACGCTCTGGGAAAAGTAAGAAAAGTGGATAAGGTTTGACAAAGAAAGGAAAATACAGAAAGGGCTGCAGGTATACAGCTTGCATAGGAGATGAAAAGCCTTATGCAGTCCTTAGTGGCCTTGAAATGGAAGGAGATGCTCAGGGGATAACAACAGTGATGGCTTTAAGAAAGAAGAAGTGAGATTAGAGCTAAGGATAAACCCTCCAGTGGTGAGGCCAGCTGGGACCTCAAAGAGCACCCTGTTCCTGTGACGAAACACTTGGGAATGAGCCAGAAGGACAGTGTGCGCCTGGGTCGAGGGCGAAGCTGACACAGCCCTGGGACCCGGGAAGAGCACTGCAGCTGCCAGTCCTCCTCCCTCCCAGTTACTGTGGCTTCGATGAATGGCAGAACCATGACAAAGACTCCCCTCCTGGCATCTGGGTAGCCAGAAAAGCACTTTCTGCAGTGGCGGACAAAATGAAGGCCTCTGTGATGGAACTGGTCGGCTCAGAAGCACAGCTCACACTGACAGTCCAAATTCAGCTGATGTATCTCACTAAATGCCTCGTTTGCAGACATCCGTGGTCTGCAGACACCCTTTGGGGAACTGACCATATTTATTTGAGATTCACCAGGGGTCACCAACTCTGTGAAACCACATCTGACTCAGGAAGGACCCAACACTGAAGTAGGTGAGGCTGGCAGATACTCCTGACAGAGACAGGAGGATGATACACATTTGCTCTGTTCTTCCTTTTACTCAGGGCTCTGCTTATGTCCACTGGTGGGATTTTGGGGTGTTTTTTTCCCAGGCTCCTACCCCCAACAGTGCATGAGTGCTGCATCCTGCAGCCAGCTCTAAGGATGAGCAACTTTTGGGTAAGATTTGGCCACCAACCAGCTGCAGCAGCAGCTTGATGGGGGTTGGGGTGGCTGGAGAGGAGCAGAGCATGACATCTGCTGCCACTGAGGCTCAAATCAAAGCAGAGACCTGAGAAGGAATATGGTCATTTGTGTGCTCCAGGTCATGGATGACATAGTCAGACGCATGTCACAGTGTCAGGTTGAAGACCTGTACGCATGGTCCTTGCATGGCCTGGGTGCTCAGCTAGGTCCACAGGGACATCTGTACTGGTGGCAGCCACAGCAGCACTGTCACCCGCTGTCCCCACACGACCAAGACACAGCTCCAAAACCAGGTTGGAGGGGCCATGATGCCCGTAATAGCCATTTTTAACCACAATGTGCCTCTTCTTCTGCTGGCGGACAGTCCTGACCTTTAAGCCTCACGAGACTGACATTTGGGCCCTAGGACCCTGTACACCCCCACCAGTTCTAACACCACCAATAAGAGAGAAAAAATCCAAAAAGCCCAGGTGCAGCTTCTGCAGGAACAAATAGAGCAAAGGTACCTCTCTTACCTCCCTTTACACACAGTGCAAGAGGACAGAGCCGCAACATGTTGGGACATTTCAACAGTGAAGTCATCCACAGCCCATAAAAAAGAGCTGTAGAAGAAGAAGAATCAAACCCACCCATTTTCTGAGCCGATTCCTTGTTCTGCAGAACAGAGATTGGCAAAACCTGCCAATCTAGTTAACCAGGCGAGGAAACACAAGGCAACAACCCTAACCATATCATGTGGGGACTAGAGTGCCTGTCCCAAAGAGCGAGAGCAGGAGGAGTCCCACTGCTTGCTTGCTAGCTACAGGCTGAAGAAGCTTTTGATGGTCATTTGTTTCAGCTGTGCTTGCATAGATTAATAAACTGGACAGGGGGGTGGGAAGTCAGTATAAATCTAATTGCGACTCCCAATTAGGATCTTCCCAGCAGCCCACAAGGTCCCCCCTTAGCTGTGTTCCCCTCTGCAGTGCTTCACCAACCAACCCCAGGCCAGAGAGGAGGGGAGTTATTGTCTCCCCCCATCTGCTGGGCTCAGCGCTTGAAAGGGGAGCTGGGGAGGGAGGGCTGGTGGCACCCATAGGGTTCAAAGAAGCAAGACTATCCCTGCTGCCTACACAAGAGCTCACAGTCAGTCCTGAGGGCTTGTCAGCGAGGAAGTCAGTGCATGCCTGGAAGAGCAGCATGCCTGTAATGGGACGCTAATTGTCACACATTAATTTCCCATGGGGGCCCCTCCGTGCAGAGCTGTGTACTGACTTTGAAAGCAACGCTGCTTTTACCAGTGAGTCACCAGGATCACGGCAAGGAGGAACCACATCCCAACATGGATCTCAGGCAGGGGGCTGTGACAGCAATGGGCTGCCCCAGGGTAAAGGGTGTCTCCAACAGCACAGTGCCACCGCCGGATTCAAAGTGGCTGCACTGAGCCCTGTCATCATAGAATCATAGAATCGTCTAGGTTGGAAGAGACCCTTGGGATCATCGAGTCCAACCATCTACCCTACTCTACAAAGTCATCCCCTACACCATGTCCCTTAGCACTGCATCTAAACGTCCCTTAAACACAGCCAGGGATGGTGACTCCACCACCTCCCTGGGCAGCCTGTTCCAATGCCCTATCACTCCTTCGGTGAAAAATTCTTTCCTAATGTTCAGTCTAAACCTACCCTGTTGGAGCTTGAAGCCATTCCCTCTCGTTCTGTCACTAATTACCTGTGAGAAGAGACCAGCACCAACCTCTCTACAGTGTCCTTTCACGAAGTTGTAGAGAGTGATGAGGTCTCCCCTCAGCCTCCTCTTCCTCATACTAAACAGCCCCAACTCCCTCAGCCGCTCCTCATACGATTTGTTTTCCAGCCCCCTCACTAGTTTCGTTGCCCTCCTCTGCACTCGCTCCAGCACCTCGATATCTCTCTTGTATTGAGGTGCCCAAAACTGGACACAATACTCGAGGTGTGGCCTCACCAGTGCTGAGTACAGGGGCACAGTCACCTCCCTACTTCTGCTGGTCACACTATTTTTGATACAAGCCAGAATGCCATTGGCTTTCTTGGCCACCTGGGCACACGGCCGGCTCATATTCAGCCGTTTGTCAACTAGAACCCCCAGGTCTCTTTCCTCCAGGCAGCTTTCCAGCCACACTTCCCCAAGCCTGTCCTTGCCCCATGCCCAGCCGTGGGCTCCCTCTTGCCTCTGGCCAGCCCTGGACCTCCCCTGCCTCAAGACACCCTTAAGGGGTGAGTTTCCAGCCAGGTCACTCTCTTCAGGGGAGAGCTCCTGACGGCAAAGGGTTTGGGAACCAGGGAAGAGAAGTTGAAGGCTGGAAATAATACAAATATAATATGAAACCGCTGATTAAAGTTTTTCTCTTGTGGTGAAAAAAAGTAAGGTATTTAACATGTTATGACATATATACACCACCACCATAGTGAAAATACACACAATCAAATTACTGACTTATCAAATTAGATAACTTCATTTTTCAAGAGATCAAGACATTTAAAGGGACATTTATTTTACCTTTGATCTTACACCATTTATGGCAATGATTATGTTAACACTGATGAATTTTTTGTACCCTCTCCAGCATATACCTTTTCAATTGAAATAATTGCCAGGGAATACAGCTGTTTTTCAGGTGTCCTGGAATGAAGATAAATTTACATACATGTTAGCATGTGGAATGAGCTTTCTTTTCTGGCATTTAGGATCAGCAATGTCATCTTCAAGCAATCAAGACAACAGCAACTACTTAATCCACTGCTGGATGATGTCAAGTCTTTATTAGATATTCACTGTCCTTATTAGACATTCATATCTCAACCTCCTCTTAAGCGATTTGTTCCAACGTGTGACTTAGTTAACATCTGCAGCAGCAGAGTTTGTTTGCTAAGATAGATAGTTCCAGATTGGCAGCTGAGGCAGACCAGTTTCCCGGTTTTAATTGGTCTGTTAAGATAAAGCCAATGTGACCATAGGCTGGTGTCAATAGACAATGAATGTATAAAAGGAGGGCCAATCTTTTAATACAATATTAATATCCACACATTTGTCTTACTGTTAATGGCAGTGGTTAGGACCCTCAAAATTGAACAGAAAATCAACCTTTCAGTGATCACTTTTAAGCGGGCACTCACATAAATTGTGTCCACTCTTGCCTCTTGGAGAACTGGCCTGACCTCGGGTTGCTGGTAACCTGACTTAGTGTCAGTGACCTGACTTCAGTAACCTGAAAGTCTCTGTCTCTTCTAAATGTCCTTCCGGTTTGCTGCTTTCTATAAGAGTCCCCTGATTCCATCCAGCAGCAGCTTGGGCTTGGAGAAGAAGGTCCCAAATCCTGGGAAACACAAGTGGCTGCCTTGGGCATCACGCTGGAATTTGTGAAGGAAGCAGTGAAGAGAACAGCAATTTATAAGCTTCCATTAAAAGCCAAATTTTGTGGACGAAAAAAGGAGCCAGCCAAAGCCAACCTGGAGATGAGGCATCCGTGGTTTGCAGATGCTAGGCTGATCTGGAGGGTTTTGGAGGACAAAGATTCATTCATTCCTTTACTCACACTTTCTTTCCCTCCAGCTATCCACTGATCCCATCCGGGCATATCTGGCACAGGAAGCCTCCTTAAAACAGACTACAAGATATATGGAATCAGAAGATGCGTAATGGATAAAGGGATTCATTCTTGCCCTTGACTACATTTATTCTTAAAAATATTACTTTATTGTTTTCCCACCCTCTCTTCCCATCCAGTCAATTACTAATCAAGTCCCACCAGCAGGAAACAAGATCTTATCATGAAAAGTAGTAGTCATGGCTGAGTAAGACCTGCCTTGGAAATGGGCAGATGCAGCCAAAGCAGAAAAGTGAAAAATAAATGCGTTACCAATAGGCCCAAGACAAAAGTCTAGGCTGTGGCTACAAACTCTCCCCATGGTGGGAAGTATTTGCATGCAGGTATTCCTTTGAACCACCACACAGGTGCAGCAGGTCTGTTTATAATGGAGGTCTTTGAAGCCTGAAGATCCAGACAACCTCATTTACCACCTTTTCTTCAACTGACGTGATCTGGAACTGACTGAACCCTCATTACAATTTTTGGCATCCTGTGTCTGAGACGTGTGACCTCACTTCATCAATGCTGTTCGTTTCTGTTGCAAGACTTTTCCTGTGTGTGCAAAGCACACGTCATTTCTAGTGAGCCCAGGTGTTGTGTGCTTATCAGCGCCAGCTTCTGCCTCCTCTTTCCAGTCCCTTATTGTGAAGGATGACACATTGCATAACGAAGAGCCCAGAAAGTCATGCCCTGCAGCACCAAGAGACATGCTCCCAGCTTTCCAAGTGATAGTAATCTTTCCCATCACTTTCCAATCCAACATTATTCATTGTGTGATAAGCGTCATAAAATAAAGGTATTCCCAGATGAGTGTTCACACTGCACTAAGAGGGGCACATTTGCTCATTGCCTGCATTGGTTCAGGCAGATTTTCTAGTCAACAGTCCCTTTCAGAAAGCAAAAGCTGTTGTTGTGTTTGCCTGGTTGTTTTTAAGAGCTGAAGAAAATGCATTCTTTGGTCTTGCATTTTCTTACACGTTCACAAGGAAATGCATCCATTGCGCAAGGTAGGGCAGGCCCCCAAGCAAAACAACTGTTTGACAAGCTGAAGTACTGTGGGATGTTCAAAGATAACAGCAAATGTCAGATAAATGCCCAGAAACAGTAAACAATCAATGTCAGGGGGAAGGAGCCAAGCAAATCTCAACTGTAGCCAGAGAGCAGACACCTGCAGTAGTTCAGCACAAGCTGGTACAGCTTGTGGCATAGCACCATGTGGAGATGTCAGCTCAGGTCCTCCAATCAAGTTGAGTGTGGGGATGCCATGATGACCTCCAAGACCCAGAGCAAAGGGTGCTGCCCTGCACAGCATGGAGATGCTCAGACAGCAACATCCCATCTGGTTACACCAGTAACTGGGGGGCCAGAAACCAGTGGCAGCTGCTGGTTACCAGTGTCCAGAGCTGTGTATGACACAAGACTAATTACTTTATGATTGTTTGCCCTCAACTGGGCAGACTGGAAAGAACCAGGCAGAAACAATGAGCAGAAAAAAAGATGAGTGACCTTGCAAGCGACAATCAAACTCTTTCCTGGATGCCACGCTCCTACCCACTCAGCCCAAAAGGACGTGAACCAGCATTTCTCACTCCCTAACAAACACCCTGGTAGTGGGGTTAAAAACCATTCTGGCAAGGAGCTCTCTCCAGGATAATATATGATAATAAATAGATTTTCACACACAGGCCCTCACTCTGCTACACCAACCAAAAAGGAACTGGTTTCAGCAAGTCAGGAGACAAGGCTGTAAGATGTCTTGGGGGCCTTTGCAAACTGTTTGTTTATATGAAATCAAAGTTTTACAACCAGAACTTGTCCCAATAAAAAGTTTCTTAACATATCAGTGACATAGATGCAAACACAATCCCCCCAAACACGGTCTTTAATTGCTCTGCCCCGCATCTTCAAACCTGGGATATTATAAATATACCTGATGGGGGTGATATACTGATAAATGGATGGGGTTTTTCGGCCTCAAGGAATCATCTGGGAAACCACAAGATTTTAATGAGCCTGCCCCAGAGACATTAGAGTTTATGGAAACAGATTAAAAGAGTTTTACTTAACAACTTAATCATGAAGTATAATGAGTAAATAAAAAATAATGTCATACAGATAAGACATGGGAAATTCCAGTGTTAGTGATATGAAATGTATGGAAATGATAATTAGGTGGCTGCAGAATGAAAATAAAAACAAATGTGAGAGAAGAAAGGCAGATATGTAAATAAAAAGGGTTATAAGATTGTTAAAAGACTTGGACTTTCCATATTAGAGCAAAAAGTCCTCAGTAACATAACTTATTTCAAGAAAGTTTTTGTCATCTTCACATTTGCGTTATCTTAATCAGTTCTTTAAAATACCTGTATAAAATCACCAAATAGCACCATCACATTTTATGTCAGTTTGAGGAAAGCCAAAATTACATTCACAGCTTGCATGGAAAACCATAGTGTGAGGCTGACACACAAAAAAAAAACCTGTTGCACCCTAATGCTTCCTCCTGGGAAAGGCTACAAAAGGGGACATAGTGCCAGGAAGGACCTTGGTAAAACCACAGAGCACAGGACTTTCTCAAAGTCATGATCCCAAGGAAGACCTGCTGACAACACACACATATTTGACATCTCTTGGGCCATGCCTGGATGAGGACAAGCCAGTAATGCAACTAGTGGAAAGCCTGGTCTTTCCATACTTTCTCTTCATTAAACCAAACTGATGAAACTAGGAAGTAATGTATTGAGATTTAGAGAAAGACTCGATTGCACTTCAAAGGGATGTTTTTGACACTTTCCCCTTTTTTAAGTTTCAACCGATTGTGAAGTGAAACAATTCTTTCTTAAGGTAGCCTCCAGGACATTACTTTCACAGATGTCTTGACCAACACCTCCCTAGAACACACCAGCTCTATGTTTCTTCATGAATGGAAAACACATCTTTCCCCTGGGACTTTTACGTGATGCCCACAACAACTCAAGTCCTGGAAAGTTTGCAGTAAGCAGTGGGGAGCTCTGAGCAGCTGTTCTGAAAAAGCGAATATATTGGGATTCCTGTAGCTCCTGGATAAGCCCTCCAGGCCACCTCAGTGGAAAGGCGAAGCCCATCCAGGTCTGTCTCCTGGTGACATGTAATTAAACCCTAAAAGTTTGTAAAGGTAAACGAGGAAGAACATAACGAAGGGGATTCAGCTTCTGTCCTCAGCCTGGGAATGCAGACAGTTAAGAGAAAGGAATTACGTGTGCTGGGCAAAGGGAATTGACGTATTATCCCTTTTTTGTTGCAAAAGAAAGTGTTCACTGGAGGAAAAGATGAGCTTCAACAGGGCAGGCACATACGCATCTGGGGATGATGGCACTTTGGGAGCAGTGGCCATGGGCAGAGTGTTAAAAATTATCATCCTGACCCTCTTGCCAGGCAGATCAGGAAATGGGATCGGTGTAGACCAGCCAACTGAGTGGCCCAACACCTCAGGTCCAATAGCTAAGCTTGTGCTGTGGGGCACAGCTCAGATCATCAGGGTGGGGAGCAATTTCTGGGGATGTGCCTCTGATTAAACTGAGTGCTGAGAAATGCTGCTTCTCTCATTCCCACTTGCCTGCCTGACTCAGACAAGGGAGTTCAGTTTAATACAAGCAGGCAAAAAGCTCGGAAAACGTTGGCATGAAACACCACCACTTTGTGATCTGTTAATTACAGGCGCATCTGCAGTTTGAAGGAGTAGTCTGAATACAGTTGCATCCTTAGAAAAGGGTATGACATCAGTGGTGAAAAATTCTCACATGCGGCTCCATGTGCAGAGACAAAAGAGGATGCAAACGAAGATGAAAGTGAAGATGAAACTTGGGGCTTTGAGAAAGACTTTACGGACTCCTCCTATCAGACAGCCCAAGACCAAATGGAGAAATATGTGAAGCATAGACTCAGCAAAGGTCTTGTTGCCTGTACGTATATCACTCCATCCCTGTGACAATCCCATTAAGGTGACAACCCTATATGGCAGGGTTAGAGACAGCAAGAAGCCTCTCCTGCTCTGAAAGCAATGCACAAGTGAGGCAAGACACACGACATCATGCTAGAGATGCTCCAGCTACTCCAATATACCCCTTACCTGTCACTAAGGGACTAGCTTTTGTGTTCCACATGGCTTTGCATCCATCAAGATCTGCTATTTATGAACCAGGTGGAAAATAGCTGTGGGATTACTGGTCCTGACCTGCCTTTTGTCTATGTCAAGGAATAGATATTTCCTACCACACTGGCCTGTCAGGTTTGAGTTGTCCTTGAGGATGGAGCTGGGTAAGCAGAAAGCCTGTGCCCTCTCCACACGCATCCAAGGGTTCAAGGGCTCCTAGTACCAGAAAAAAAAAATTAAAAAGCTGTAGCCACATGAAGCAAAGCTCTGGTACAGCAGAAGTTGACACTGCTGGCAGAAATGTATTCCAGTGTATTCCAACCTCTGACCTGGCAGGCTTCGTTCCAGATCAGACCCAGAACAGGCTGTACTACACTGTCTCTAGCTCAGATCAGATGTCTTCTGCCCATATAGTATCACACCATGGCAGTTAAGCCAAGTTCATCACTTCCTTCTCCCATGTTGTCTTCTTTGTGTGTCCTCCTCCTTCTCCACCTGCTTTCTCCTCCTCCTTCTCCCTTGCACCACTGCCAGTGTTCTTGTGCCCCCTTGGGCAAAAGAGCTCAGGAGATAGATCTATCTAACATTCACCCAGCAACGAAGAGGGGTATATGGCCAGGCCATGTGTTCAAGCTGGCAGAGACAGAGAGGACAAGGTGGCAGCAGCCCACACATTTCACTTGGCAAACATTGGCAGGGAACCACACACTAACTCTGTTTTCAACATAGTGCATGTGCAGGGTCAAGCATGTATAAGAACATATCTGCTGCCTGAAGTCTGTATTATGCATCCTGACTAATTGAATTTAGATTTATTCAGGACTCAGACCTGGTTTGGTTCAAATCCGTGTTGTGACATGACCCAGCAGCGTACAGGCCTGGTACTGAGGGTTACAGAAGCACAACCCCCATCTCCATCATTCATGCAGTCCTTGGCTTTTTTTGCTGGGACCCCTTACAGGGTTCCAGATTCATCTTTTGGGACCTCCATCTTGGACAGAAGAACTCAGTGGCACTCCTACAAGGGAAGCTAAGAAATTAGTTCCTCATCACATGGGGAACCTAAGTCACTTAATACTTGGAAACTCAAATATGTCATAGGACTCTTACGACATTCCCATTCCAGGAATGAAGTGGTGATTTCAATTTCTAGACCTTCCTATGCCCCAGGCTGTCCGGGGTTTGTGTTTCTATATATTTAAAGCTAAGAACATGATACTTCAGCTTGTCACAAGTAACACAATGTGCATATAACACGGGATCCCCTCCTCTGCTGTGCTGGCTGGACTGACACTCACACCAAGAAGAAAAAAGGCTCACTCTTCTCTTTTTTTTCCCCACTGTGGACCCATAGTGTCACAGCCAAAGAAAACTGCTTCTTCCTCTTACATACTGCAGACAGAGGAACTGGTTTCCATGAGGGGGTATGAAGCAGATCTGCATAAAACAAAACTCAGGATTAAAACACAGTAATCCTGCAGAATAAGCAGTGCCTACTGATCCAAAATGCTGTTGGCTCTGAAGGAAATGGCTGTCTAATTAATGTCACTAGAAGGAAGGCATGTGCATGGCTCATACATCCTCTCTGCCAAGGTTACAGTTGGCAAAAGCACATTTTTGCCAAGAGCAGCCCGTTGACAAAGCCCCATGTTTTCCACTGCCTAGAAGCACGTCTCTCCTCCTTTCAGAGGTGTCTTCCACCACCAGCGGATTTCCCCTGCCATTTTGAGAGCCCCCACCCAGGCACACTAAGCCCGCCAGATTTAGCTTATGCTTCCACTAGAAAAGGGAGCTGAGTCCCTTATGCAATATTTAACAAGCCCTCAAAGCCAGAGATGCTTTTGTCCCCATTTCAGCCTAGAGCACGCCGCAAGACTCAACTAGCCCAGAACTTTAACAAGGCATCACCAAGATGAATCAGTACTACCAAGTTATGTGATTACTTAACATTCTGTATGCATAACTGCAGGAAAAAAGCTCTCTCCCCTCTCTTCTTTCTCCTTCGTCCAATCTCCCCAATTATCTTCATCTGTTGAAGCCAAGATCCTTTCAGTACCTCCAGCTTGCCAGGGAGAGCTGCCCCAGCTTGCTAGCTAAATTATAACACACCCTCCAAATAAGACTCTGGCTCAGAAATTGCTTAAGTGAGAATATCACTTATGTGCATAACAAGGAAAGCACGGTTGGATGAGTAATTGATTCAATTTGGATTGAAATGGAAAAATCTAGTCAGGTCCTACTCTCAGCTTTCTCCTCCTGTACTTGCACAGATTGCAGCAGGTCTGTTCTCGGGGCTGAGAGATGAGCTGAAGGCTTTGGGCTAACTTCTCTGCAGAAGCTGGCTGGCTCAGGGTCACCACCTGGGATTCACAAGCAGCTATTATATGATTGCTAACAGAGAGCTGGGAGAGGGGACCCCAGGGCTGCACGGGTGGAAAAATAGTTCTGCTTGGAGGCTTATCTGAAGGGCTGTTTTGCAGTAGGATGGTGCTCAGGCCTTCAGGACTTGACTGTAAGCTATAAGGTTACAAATAGCCCCAAGGAGCAGCTTGGATGTGATTTTTGGAAAGGAGAGAGGGCTCCTGTCTGCTGTGGAAAGAGATGGCCAACAGGCAGCTCAGGGGACAAAACAGGAAGATGTCAGCACTACAAGAAAGTTGAGATTTCCAACTTCTTATCTGTAGTAGTACAATTCCTCACACCAAAGATAAGAGAAGGTAAGCTGCCTCCACACAGCACCCAGAGAAGCTAAAAGCAAAGATGGGAACCTGGTATAAAGAGGCTGTCACTGTCTTCTTGTCCTGCCTTGATCTATCTGGAGCTGTGGGATCTCTGACAAATCTTTCACTAAATGCATGCGTAGCACCTGGCACGGAGGAGCTCAGAACCCAGCAAGGCTGCCAATCTATTAAGAAAAACAATAAACATATAGTAGATATAATCTCAAAGAATGCAGAGCAGAAAGAGCAAACCTCTGACTGGGCAGGGACTTTTCCTTCAGCACTTCAAGGAAGATCTTCAGCAAAACCAACCCAATTCAGTTCGCTTAATGTGTGGGGAGGAAGGACTGTGCAAGAATATGCAATACAGGGGCAAGTGTCGGCTTACCCATGTCGAAGACAAGACACATCTTCTTGCCTCTCTCCAGCTATCCTAGTAGTATTTCTGCTTTTCTTCTGCAGATAACATGTTTAAATACTTTAAGATGAACTCAGGAGGTAAGTGGTGTCAGCCCTGTAATGCAGAGAGTCTGCACCAACAGCCACATTATAAGGGTGTTGTATGCTCGCATTATTGCTGCCTTTCCACTGCAAGTAGAATACCCTCCCTTTTCTTTAGAAGGCACACAGCAAGTACATGGAAACAAAAGTCTGTGGCCCCCATAACACTTAAAACAAGGCCTGGAGAGAGCATGGGGTGTCTCCCTCATAAGGTTTGGGAAGAGTTTTGCAGAAAGAATTGTGGCATCTCTCATGGCACCATCCACGATGTAATCCTTCACAACATCACCCTTCTCAAAGAAGCACAACCCAAGGCTTCTTTTCATACGTTCAGGCTGGCACAGCTTGAAGTGGAAAATTGGCTCAGGACTTCCTGGGGCAGGGGAGGACATCTTTTAACCAAACATTGATTCTCAATGGATTTCCATCTCTGCTGCTTAATCTTCTTTCTGTGCACTCTTGATTCCCACCGCTCATCTACCCTGGGGGCATTCACTTGAGTGTTGCCACTCTATTAAAAGTGAATTGAATTAGGCAGGAGGCAATTATCTGTGCTGGAACTTTCCCAGGGTATCATAGCTAACATCCTCAGCAATATCTGATGAGATCTTTACAGACCACAGACAACACAGGCATCATTTGATGATGGTGCTTCCCACACTGCTCCTTAACATGCTTTTGGGACACTGCACTGCAGAGTAAGTCAGAAGGAAGAGTTAAATCTCACCCCTCCTCACAAAGCAGTTGGGGTTTTCTTTGAGATCCCTTTCAGTGCAGGTCTACGGCTGTGGCATTTTGCTCACAGGTGGGTGAAAAGCAGCCCTCTGGCATGAGCCATGTTTGATGTGCAAAGGGAGCACCCATACTAGCATGCTGCTGAGTCTGTGGGGAAGGGTCCACCATCAGCACAGATGCTGGTGAAGGATATTCCTGCCCTACCCTGACCTGACTATGAATCTTACCCTATTGTTAATGCCACTGATTATGAGCCAACGTTGTGCTCTTGTGGCAAATTGGACAAACCTCGTACTCTGCCATGTTAGGAGAGTTGTGGCAAGCAGACTGAGGGCATTACTGTCTCCACTATCGGGACCCCAATTCAGGGTGGGTATCAAGAAACAGGAGAAAGAGCAAGGGAGGGCTACCAAGATCAGGAGGCAGAGCACGTGTCCAAGAAGTGGAGACTGAGGGAGCTGGGGTTGGTTAGTCTGGTGAATAGGAGGCTGAAGGGGAGATCTAATAGCAGACAACAACTAGTCGAAGGGTAACTAGTGTGACAGTGCTGCCCAGCTCTTCTCAGCAGAAGCAGGTGATACAACAAGTGGCAAAAAACTGGCTTTTGGGAGGTTCAGGGTAAACAACAGGAAAAGCCTTTTAGCTGGGAGGGAGAACCAGCCCTGGATCTGGTCACCAGAGTTCTCTCTGTTCTTGGAGCTTTTGAAGACACAGGTAAAAAAAGTCACAGCCAGCCTGATCAGACACTGGGGACAGACAGCCCAGCTAGTCAGAGCAGAAGGTTGGAGGGTATATTTCCAGAAATTTCTTCAGACAAAACGTCCTGTGGCACAGTCCTCTCATCAGTTTTACCAGCTTTCTGTGGGGCCACACAGGGAATCAGTGAGCTGCTTTAGCTGAAAAATAAGCCAGAAAATGATTATTTGTTTCAGGCAGATCTGTTCTAATAGTTCCCATGCCAGCCTGGGAACAGAGATGGGTGGTCTGTGGCAGATGGTCTCCAAGTTGCCCCCACTACCAACAAGATCACCACTGGTAATGTAAGATAACATCTATCTCAGAGAGGCTTATAATTTAGGACTCACACAACTCAGTAACTTCCTAACTGAAGCAGTTTCGTGTCCGTGTAGAATATGAATGAAGGACTGTAACCCTCAAAACCCAGGCTAGGGATCAGTCTCCCTCAGCCAAATCATCCTCAACTTATTGCTTGTCAGTCTCAATCAGGAGCATGTAATGAACCACGTGTGCGAGTACACGTAGGAGCACAAGAGTCCTGCCTCACCGTACGGTAACAATTCAGCATAGGTAATTTCACAGGGAAAAAACTGCCTCCTAATCAGATCAGTAATGAGAGAGGTCATTTGTGGGGAGAGGAGGCAAGATTTGAATCTGGACAGAACTTCGCAGAGAGTTTGGGCACAAAAGGAAGATAAATATTGAAATATGCATTTTCTGTCATGAAAGACAATTTAAGGCTGCAGAGTTTGCATGAGAAAAGCGTAACAGGACAGGTTGAGAACAGGGTCCTGGGCTCGCTGTGTTGTGCACAGCAAGAGAGGTCACGTATGCCAGCTTTAGGATGACTAGTACAAAGTGTGGTTTTCTCTCATTCATCTTTTCTTCCAACACATTCAAACCTTCTGTTTGTTTTGCTTTCATAGACAAATTCTTTGTTTATGTTTCTTTAGCTTGGCTGGCATTGAAACTCTTGTTGAATTAATTGCCACTCAAAGAAGACCATGCCAATGGGTGTGATAACTCTCTCCCCTGCCCATGTTATTACAATACTCCAGGAAACTAAGTCAGTTACCTGCATGGACCACTCTGAGGGTAGGTAATGGAGAAGGCATGTGAAAAAAAAGTGTTTTCCAGGAAAGCTCTTTGCAATGCTTTCCCAATGGGCAGTGGGGAGAGCTTCTGAGGTCCCCCAGGAAGGCTGTACTGTGATTCTTACAACGGTGGTGACCTGCAGTAGCTCTGGCTCCATTTGGAACAGCATCAAGGTACAAAATGTGGGTTTCTGGTCTCACACTCTTCTTCAGTGTAAGCCAATTGCTCTTATTTTTTTTTTCCTTTTGAATAGTAACATTGTCTAACCCGGAATAGTGGATCATTTGTAGGTGTTGTGAGTTCACGGCCAAAGAGATAGTAACAAATGATGTCTTGACACATGGGACAGGCTAAGGCCATACAGTTGTTGCAGCTCACCACAAGATCTAATATCTTGGTTGCTGCTGTTCATGTGCCCATTGTCCAGGGTGTACCAAGCAGGAAAGTACAATCAGGAAATCTCATTTCTCATCACATCCCACGTCTGCTACCAAACCGAAAGCACAAGCCAACAGCAACAAAGCTGCACTATAAAGCATTAATAATTGCTCCAGAACTGTTTTTCCAAGCTAGATTCCCAAGGAACAAGTGTCTGAGCAGGGCAGGAGGAGCAAAAGTCAGAGGTGAATTAATGGTGCCATACAAACTCAGCAAAGACTTTGTGTGGTAGCACCCATTCTGGTGCCACTTTCTAGGACCTAGACATCCACCATGCCAAGGACTGAGCACAAAGCTGGAAGGATCTATCAGGCATTGGGGTGACAGGGAGCTACTGCAGTCACCAGGATGTGTGGTCACTTCCTCCAGCTTTTCAAATCCCACATGGGAAGGCATCAGTGGTCACCACAAAGCGTTTCGCTCCCAGCCCTGCGTAGTCCAGGTAGCCTGTGCCATTACCTGCTGGTTTTCAAACATGTGCATTTATCTTTTATCCTATATTCCTCATTCCTGGGGGAATTTCCTCAAAGACGACCCCGGGAAGCATCACACCCCCTGTTTCTCACCTTGTGACACCCCTTTGGGTTCAAAACACCATTTGTGAGGCTGATCCCTTCTCAGTACCTTCTTCTGCCCCATAGGTTTTCATCCAGGTGTTGGTTCTTGTCTGACATTGGCTGTAAAGACTATGAAATGGGCCTGTGTCCTTATACACTGCAAGGCACAGGGGAGTCCACATCCACAATTAGGTCACTTATTTTCTATTACGGCAACAGAATTATATGCACAAACACTACAAAAGTAATCAAGGGAAATGGATTCCAGGGGAATTCCGAAGCCTCCCTGACTGTAGGGCCAGCATCTAGCAGTACAGTTAGTCAACATTTTTATTCAAATCACTTTTCAGCCAAATGTTGTCTTCTTAGGAAATGGGGAACTTCTGCAAAAATCTTAACTATGTCCACATCTCTGGAGCTCAGTGCACAGGGAGCTGGGTGATGCTCCACAGGGACAGTCACGTTAGGAAACCACCAGTTCCTGCTAGCTTGAAAGTCTGGTCCATGTAGCAGAAGGAGAACTGCTGCCTTGGACACAGACAAGGCTGGAAGACACAACATGAGTCATCCCATAGCTGTCTCTAGCCCAGGCTCTATATGTCACATTCATTTTCTACAAGACACTGGAACCACGTCAGCTGATAGATGAAAGACGCTTGAGAGGCAGAAATGGGCCTGCTCCAATAGGAAACCTGTCCAGACCCAAAGGCAAAGAATAAGAAGAGAGATCAGATAAGAAAGTGAAAAAACAGATCGTGAAAGGGAGGATGGTAGAGCAGAAAGGAATAGCTGTCACCTTACACCAGAGGAATGGAATGGAATGGAATGGAATAGAATAGAATAGAATAGAATAGAATAGAACTGAACTATTTCAGTTGGAAGGGACCCACAACCATCATCTAGTCCAACTGCTTGAACAATTCTGGGCTGACCAAGTTGTCCAAATGCCTCTTAAACACTGACAGGGTTGGGCATTGACCACTCCTCTAGTAAGAGTGTTCCAGTGTTTGACCACCCCCTCAGTAAAGAAATGCTTCCTAATGTGCAGTCTGTTGTAGTTTTGAACTGTTCCCATGTGTCCTAGTGCTGGATATCAGGGAGAAGAGATCAGCATCTCTCTCCCCACATCCCTTCCTCAGGGAACTGTAAAGACCAATGAGTTCACTCCTCAGCCTCCTTTTCTCCAAACTAGACAAGTCTATAGTCCTCAGCCACTCCTCACAGGACATGCTTTCCAGCCCTTTCACCGTCTTTGTTGCCCTCCTCTGGATACATTCAAGGACTTTCACAACCTTCTGAAATTTTGGGGCCCAGAATTGCACACCTGAAGGTGAGGCTGCACCAATGCTGAATATAGCAGATAATCCCCTCTTTTGACCTGCTGGTTGTGCTGTGCTTGATGCATCCCAGGATGTGGTTTGCCCTTTTGGCTTCCAGGGCTCACTGCCAACCTACATGGAGCCTGCTGTTGACCAGCACCCCAGACCCTTTTCAATAGCACCATCACATTTTATGTCAGTTTGAGGAAAGCCAAAATTACATTCACAGCTTGCATGGAAAACCATAGTGTGAGGCTGACACACAAAAAAAAAACCTGTTGCACCCTAATGCTTCCTCCTGGGAAAGGCTACAAAAGGGGACATAGTGCCAGGAAGGACCTTGGTAAAACCACAGAGCACAGGACTTTCTCAAAGTCATGATCCCAAGGAAGACCTGCTGACAACACACACATATTTGACATCTCTTGGGCCATGCCTGGATGAGGACAAGCCAGTAATGCAACTAGTGGAAAGCCTGGTCTTTCCATACTTTCTCTTCATTAAACCAAACTGATGAAACTAGGAAGTAATGTATTGAGATTTAGAGAAAGACTCGATTGCACTTCAAAGGGATGTTTTTGACACTTTCCCCTTTTTTAAGTTTCAACCGATTGTGAAGTGAAACAATTCTTTCTTAAGGTAGCCTCCAGGACATTACTTTCACAGATGTCTTGACCAACACCTCCCTAGAACACACCAGCTCTATGTTTCTTCATGAATGGAAAACACATCTTTCCCCTGGGACTTTTACGTGATGCCCACAACAACTCAAGTCCTGGAAAGTTTGCAGTAAGCAGTGGGGAGCTCTGAGCAGCTGTTCTGAAAAAGCGAATATATTGGGATTCCTGTAGCTCCTGGATAAGCCCTCCAGGCCACCTCAGTGGAAAGGCGAAGCCCATCCAGGTCTGTCTCCTGGTGACATGTAATTAAACCCTAAAAGTTTGTAAAGGTAAACGAGGAAGAACATAACGAAGGGGATTCAGCTTCTGTCCTCAGCCTGGGAATGCAGACAGTTAAGAGAAAGGAATTACGTGTGCTGGGCAAAGGGAATTGACGTATTATCCCTTTTTTGTTGCAAAAGAAAGTGTTCACTGGAGGAAAAGATGAGCTTCAACAGGGCAGGCACATACGCATCTGGGGATGATGGCACTTTGGGAGCAGTGGCCATGGGCAGAGTGTTAAAAATTATCATCCTGACCCTCTTGCCAGGCAGATCAGGAAATGGGATCGGTGTAGACCAGCCAACTGAGTGGCCCAACACCTCAGGTCCAATAGCTAAGCTTGTGCTGTGGGGCACAGCTCAGATCATCAGGGTGGGGAGCAATTTCTGGGGATGTGCCTCTGATTAAACTGAGTGCTGAGAAATGCTGCTTCTCTCATTCCCACTTGCCTGCCTGACTCAGACAAGGGAGTTCAGTTTAATACAAGCAGGCAAAAAGCTCGGAAAACGTTGGCATGAAACACCACCACTTTGTGATCTGTTAATTACAGGCGCATCTGCAGTTTGAAGGAGTAGTCTGAATACAGTTGCATCCTTAGAAAAGGGTATGACATCAGTGGTGAAAAATTCTCACATGCGGCTCCATGTGCAGAGACAAAAGAGGATGCAAACGAAGATGAAAGTGAAGATGAAACTTGGGGCTTTGAGAAAGACTTTACGGACTCCTCCTATCAGACAGCCCAAGACCAAATGGAGAAATATGTGAAGCATAGACTCAGCAAAGGTCTTGTTGCCTGTACGTATATCACTCCATCCCTGTGACAATCCCATTAAGGTGACAACCCTATATGGCAGGGTTAGAGACAGCAAGAAGCCTCTCCTGCTCTGAAAGCAATGCACAAGTGAGGCAAGACACACGACATCATGCTAGAGATGCTCCAGCTACTCCAATATACCCCTTACCTGTCACTAAGGGACTAGCTTTTGTGTTCCACATGGCTTTGCATCCATCAAGATCTGCTATTTATGAACCAGGTGGAAAATAGCTGTGGGATTACTGGTCCTGACCTGCCTTTTGTCTATGTCAAGGAATAGATATTTCCTACCACACTGGCCTGTCAGGTTTGAGTTGTCCTTGAGGATGGAGCTGGGTAAGCAGAAAGCCTGTGCCCTCTCCACACGCATCCAAGGGTTCAAGGGCTCCTAGTACCAGAAAAAAAAAATTAAAAAGCTGTAGCCACATGAAGCAAAGCTCTGGTACAGCAGAAGTTGACACTGCTGGCAGAAATGTATTCCAGTGTATTCCAACCTCTGACCTGGCAGGCTTCGTTCCAGATCAGACCCAGAACAGGCTGTACTACACTGTCTCTAGCTCAGATCAGATGTCTTCTGCCCATATAGTATCACACCATGGCAGTTAAGCCAAGTTCATCACTTCCTTCTCCCATGTTGTCTTCTTTGTGTGTCCTCCTCCTTCTCCACCTGCTTTCTCCTCCTCCTTCTCCCTTGCACCACTGCCAGTGTTCTTGTGCCCCCTTGGGCAAAAGAGCTCAGGAGATAGATCTATCTAACATTCACCCAGCAACGAAGAGGGGTATATGGCCAGGCCATGTGTTCAAGCTGGCAGAGACAGAGAGGACAAGGTGGCAGCAGCCCACACATTTCACTTGGCAAACATTGGCAGGGAACCACACACTAACTCTGTTTTCAACATAGTGCATGTGCAGGGTCAAGCATGTATAAGAACATATCTGCTGCCTGAAGTCTGTATTATGCATCCTGACTAATTGAATTTAGATTTATTCAGGACTCAGACCTGGTTTGGTTCAAATCCGTGTTGTGACATGACCCAGCAGCGTACAGGCCTGGTACTGAGGGTTACAGAAGCACAACCCCCATCTCCATCATTCATGCAGTCCTTGGCTTTTTTTGCTGGGACCCCTTACAGGGTTCCAGATTCATCTTTTGGGACCTCCATCTTGGACAGAAGAACTCAGTGGCACTCCTACAAGGGAAGCTAAGAAATTAGTTCCTCATCACATGGGGAACCTAAGTCACTTAATACTTGGAAACTCAAATATGTCATAGGACTCTTACGACATTCCCATTCCAGGAATGAAGTGGTGATTTCAATTTCTAGACCTTCCTATGCCCCAGGCTGTCCGGGGTTTGTGTTTCTATATATTTAAAGCTAAGAACATGATACTTCAGCTTGTCACAAGTAACACAATGTGCATATAACACGGGATCCCCTCCTCTGCTGTGCTGGCTGGACTGACACTCACACCAAGAAGAAAAAAGGCTCACTCTTCTCTTTTTTTTCCCCACTGTGGACCCATAGTGTCACAGCCAAAGAAAACTGCTTCTTCCTCTTACATACTGCAGACAGAGGAACTGGTTTCCATGAGGGGGTATGAAGCAGATCTGCATAAAACAAAACTCAGGATTAAAACACAGTAATCCTGCAGAATAAGCAGTGCCTACTGATCCAAAATGCTGTTGGCTCTGAAGGAAATGGCTGTCTAATTAATGTCACTAGAAGGAAGGCATGTGCATGGCTCATACATCCTCTCTGCCAAGGTTACAGTTGGCAAAAGCACATTTTTGCCAAGAGCAGCCCGTTGACAAAGCCCCATGTTTTCCACTGCCTAGAAGCACGTCTCTCCTCCTTTCAGAGGTGTCTTCCACCACCAGCGGATTTCCCCTGCCATTTTGAGAGCCCCCACCCAGGCACACTAAGCCCGCCAGATTTAGCTTATGCTTCCACTAGAAAAGGGAGCTGAGTCCCTTATGCAATATTTAACAAGCCCTCAAAGCCAGAGATGCTTTTGTCCCCATTTCAGCCTAGAGCACGCCGCAAGACTCAACTAGCCCAGAACTTTAACAAGGCATCACCAAGATGAATCAGTACTACCAAGTTATGTGATTACTTAACATTCTGTATGCATAACTGCAGGAAAAAAGCTCTCTCCCCTCTCTTCTTTCTCCTTCGTCCAATCTCCCCAATTATCTTCATCTGTTGAAGCCAAGATCCTTTCAGTACCTCCAGCTTGCCAGGGAGAGCTGCCCCAGCTTGCTAGCTAAATTATAACACACCCTCCAAATAAGACTCTGGCTCAGAAATTGCTTAAGTGAGAATATCACTTATGTGCATAACAAGGAAAGCACGGTTGGATGAGTAATTGATTCAATTTGGATTGAAATGGAAAAATCTAGTCAGGTCCTACTCTCAGCTTTCTCCTCCTGTACTTGCACAGATTGCAGCAGGTCTGTTCTCGGGGCTGAGAGATGAGCTGAAGGCTTTGGGCTAACTTCTCTGCAGAAGCTGGCTGGCTCAGGGTCACCACCTGGGATTCACAAGCAGCTATTATATGATTGCTAACAGAGAGCTGGGAGAGGGGACCCCAGGGCTGCACGGGTGGAAAAATAGTTCTGCTTGGAGGCTTATCTGAAGGGCTGTTTTGCAGTAGGATGGTGCTCAGGCCTTCAGGACTTGACTGTAAGCTATAAGGTTACAAATAGCCCCAAGGAGCAGCTTGGATGTGATTTTTGGAAAGGAGAGAGGGCTCCTGTCTGCTGTGGAAAGAGATGGCCAACAGGCAGCTCAGGGGACAAAACAGGAAGATGTCAGCACTACAAGAAAGTTGAGATTTCCAACTTCTTATCTGTAGTAGTACAATTCCTCACACCAAAGATAAGAGAAGGTAAGCTGCCTCCACACAGCACCCAGAGAAGCTAAAAGCAAAGATGGGAACCTGGTATAAAGAGGCTGTCACTGTCTTCTTGTCCTGCCTTGATCTATCTGGAGCTGTGGGATCTCTGACAAATCTTTCACTAAATGCATGCGTAGCACCTGGCACGGAGGAGCTCAGAACCCAGCAAGGCTGCCAATCTATTAAGAAAAACAATAAACATATAGTAGATATAATCTCAAAGAATGCAGAGCAGAAAGAGCAAACCTCTGACTGGGCAGGGACTTTTCCTTCAGCACTTCAAGGAAGATCTTCAGCAAAACCAACCCAATTCAGTTCGCTTAATGTGTGGGGAGGAAGGACTGTGCAAGAATATGCAATACAGGGGCAAGTGTCGGCTTACCCATGTCGAAGACAAGACACATCTTCTTGCCTCTCTCCAGCTATCCTAGTAGTATTTCTGCTTTTCTTCTGCAGATAACATGTTTAAATACTTTAAGATGAACTCAGGAGGTAAGTGGTGTCAGCCCTGTAATGCAGAGAGTCTGCACCAACAGCCACATTATAAGGGTGTTGTATGCTCGCATTATTGCTGCCTTTCCACTGCAAGTAGAATACCCTCCCTTTTCTTTAGAAGGCACACAGCAAGTACATGGAAACAAAAGTCTGTGGCCCCCATAACACTTAAAACAAGGCCTGGAGAGAGCATGGGGTGTCTCCCTCATAAGGTTTGGGAAGAGTTTTGCAGAAAGAATTGTGGCATCTCTCATGGCACCATCCACGATGTAATCCTTCACAACATCACCCTTCTCAAAGAAGCACAACCCAAGGCTTCTTTTCATACGTTCAGGCTGGCACAGCTTGAAGTGGAAAATTGGCTCAGGACTTCCTGGGGCAGGGGAGGACATCTTTTAACCAAACATTGATTCTCAATGGATTTCCATCTCTGCTGCTTAATCTTCTTTCTGTGCACTCTTGATTCCCACCGCTCATCTACCCTGGGGGCATTCACTTGAGTGTTGCCACTCTATTAAAAGTGAATTGAATTAGGCAGGAGGCAATTATCTGTGCTGGAACTTTCCCAGGGTATCATAGCTAACATCCTCAGCAATATCTGATGAGATCTTTACAGACCACAGACAACACAGGCATCATTTGATGATGGTGCTTCCCACACTGCTCCTTAACATGCTTTTGGGACACTGCACTGCAGAGTAAGTCAGAAGGAAGAGTTAAATCTCACCCCTCCTCACAAAGCAGTTGGGGTTTTCTTTGAGATCCCTTTCAGTGCAGGTCTACGGCTGTGGCATTTTGCTCACAGGTGGGTGAAAAGCAGCCCTCTGGCATGAGCCATGTTTGATGTGCAAAGGGAGCACCCATACTAGCATGCTGCTGAGTCTGTGGGGAAGGGTCCACCATCAGCACAGATGCTGGTGAAGGATATTCCTGCCCTACCCTGACCTGACTATGAATCTTACCCTATTGTTAATGCCACTGATTATGAGCCAACGTTGTGCTCTTGTGGCAAATTGGACAAACCTCGTACTCTGCCATGTTAGGAGAGTTGTGGCAAGCAGACTGAGGGCATTACTGTCTCCACTATCGGGACCCCAATTCAGGGTGGGTATCAAGAAACAGGAGAAAGAGCAAGGGAGGGCTACCAAGATCAGGAGGCAGAGCACGTGTCCAAGAAGTGGAGACTGAGGGAGCTGGGGTTGGTTAGTCTGGTGAATAGGAGGCTGAAGGGGAGATCTAATAGCAGACAACAACTAGTCGAAGGGTAACTAGTGTGACAGTGCTGCCCAGCTCTTCTCAGCAGAAGCAGGTGATACAACAAGTGGCAAAAAACTGGCTTTTGGGAGGTTCAGGGTAAACAACAGGAAAAGCCTTTTAGCTGGGAGGGAGAACCAGCCCTGGATCTGGTCACCAGAGTTCTCTCTGTTCTTGGAGCTTTTGAAGACACAGGTAAAAAAAGTCACAGCCAGCCTGATCAGACACTGGGGACAGACAGCCCAGCTAGTCAGAGCAGAAGGTTGGAGGGTATATTTCCAGAAATTTCTTCAGACAAAACGTCCTGTGGCACAGTCCTCTCATCAGCTTTACCAGCTTTCTGTGGGGCCACACAGGGAATCAGTGAGCTGCTTTAGCTGAAAAATAAGCCAGAAAATGATTATTTGTTTCAGGCAGATCTGTTCTAATAGTTCCCATGCCAGCATGGGAACAGAGATGGGTGGTCTGTGGCAGATGGTCTCCAAGTTGCCCCCACTACCAACAAGATCACCACTGGTAATGTAAGATAACATCTATCTCAGAGAGGCTTATAATTTAGGACTCACACAACTCAGTAACTTCCTAACTGAAGCAGTTTCGTGTCCGTGTAGAATATGAATGAAGGACTGTAACCCTCAAAACCCAGGCTAGGGATCAGTCTCCCTCAGCCAAATCATCCTCAACTTATTGCTTGTCAGTCTCAATCAGGAGCATGTAATGAACCACGTGTGCGAGTACACGTAGGAGCACAAGAGTCCTGCCTCACCGTACGGTAACAATTCAGCATAGGTAATTTCACAGGGAAAAAACTGCCTCCTAATCAGATCAGTAATGAGAGAGGTCATTTGTGGGGAGAGGAGGCAAGATTTGAATCTGGACAGAACTTCGCAGAGAGTTTGGGCACAAAAGGAAGATAAATATTGAAATATGCATTTTCTGTCATGAAAGACAATTTAAGGCTGCAGAGTTTGCATGAGAAAAGCGTAACAGGACAGGTTGAGAACAGGGTCCTGGGCTCGCTGTGTTGTGCACAGCAAGAGAGGTCACGTATGCCAGCTTTAGGATGACTAGTACAAAGTGTGGTTTTCTCTCATTCATCTTTTCTTCCAACACATTCAAACCTTCTGTTTGTTTTGCTTTCATAGACAAATTCTTTGTTTATGTTTCTTTAGCTTGGCTGGCATTGAAACTCTTGTTGAATTAATTGCCACTCAAAGAAGACCATGCCAACGGGTGTGATAACTCTCTCCCCTGCCCATGTTATTACAATACTCCAGGAAACTAAGTCAGTTACCTGCATGGACCACTCTGAGGGTAGGTAATGGAGAAGGCATGTGAAAAAAAAGTGTTTTCCAGGAAAGCTCTTTGCAATGCTTTCCCAATGGGCAGTGGGGAGAGCTTCTGAGGTCCCCCAGGAAGGCTGTACTGTGATTCTTACAACGGTGGTGACCTGCAGTAGCTCTGGCTCCATTTGGAACAGCATCAAGGTACAAAATGTGGGTTTCTGGTCTCACACTCTTCTTCAGTGTAAGCCAATTGCTCTTATTTTTTTTTTCCTTTTGAATAGTAACATTGTCTAACCCGGAATAGTGGATCATTTGTAGGTGTTGTGAGTTCACGGCCAAAGAGATAGTAACAAATGATGTCTTGACACATGGGACAGGCTAAGGCCATACAGTTGTTGCAGCTCACCACAAGATCTAATATCTTGGTTGCTGCTGTTCATGTGCCCATTGTCCAGGGTGTACCAAGCAGGAAAGTACAATCAGGAAATCTCATTTCTCATCACATCCCACGTCTGCTACCAAACCGAAAGCACAAGCCAACAGCAACAAAGCTGCACTATAAAGCATTAATAATTGCTCCAGAACTGTTTTTCCAAGCTAGATTCCCAAGGAACAAGTGTCTGAGCAGGGCAGGAGGAGCAAAAGTCAGAGGTGAATTAATGGTGCCATACAAACTCAGCAAAGACTTTGTGTGGTAGCACCCATTCTGGTGCCACTTTCTAGGACCTAGACATCCACCATGCCAAGGACTGAGCACAAAGCTGGAAGGATCTATCAGGCATTGGGGTGACAGGGAGCTACTGCAGTCACCAGGATGTGTGGTCACTTCCTCCAGCTTTTCAAATCCCACATGGGAAGGCATCAGTGGTCACCACAAAGCGTTTCGCTCCCAGCCCTGCGTAGTCCAGGTAGCCTGTGCCATTACCTGCTGGTTTTCAAACATGTGCATTTATCTTTTATCCTATATTCCTCATTCCTGGGGGAATTTCCTCAAAGACGACCCCGGGAAGCATCACACCCCCTGTTTCTCACCTTGTGACACCCCTTTGGGTTCAAAACACCATTTGTGAGGCTGATCCCTTCTCAGTACCTTCTTCTGCCCCATAGGTTTTCATCCAGGTGTTGGTTCTTGTCTGACATTGGCTGTAAAGACTATGAAATGGGCCTGTGTCCTTATACACTGCAAGGCACAGGGGAGTCCACATCCACAATTAGGTCACTTATTTTCTATTACGGCAACAGAATTATATGCACAAACACTACAAAAGTAATCAAGGGAAATGGATTCCAGGGGAATTCCGAAGCCTCCCTGACTGTAGGGCCAGCATCTAGCAGTACAGTTAGTCAACATTTTTATTCAAATCACTTTTCAGCCAAATGTTGTCTTCTTAGGAAATGGGGAACTTCTGCAAAAATCTTAACTATGTCCACATCTCTGGAGCTCAGTGCACAGGGAGCTGGGTGATGCTCCACAGGGACAGTCACGTTAGGAAACCACCAGTTCCTGCTAGCTTGAAAGTCTGGTCCATGTAGCAGAAGGAGAACTGCTGCCTTGGACACAGACAAGGCTGGAAGACACAACATGAGTCATCCCATAGCTGTCTCTAGCCCAGGCTCTATATGTCACATTCATTTTCTACAAGACACTGGAACCACGTCAGCTGATAGATGAAAGACGCTTGAGAGGCAGAAATGGGCCTGCTCCAATAGGAAACCTGTCCAGACCCAAAGGCAAAGAATAAGAAGAGAGATCAGATAAGAAAGTGAAAAAACAGATCGTGAAAGGGAGGATGGTAGAGCAGAAAGGAATAGCTGTCACCTTACACCAGAGGAATGGAATGGAATGGAATGGAATGGAATAGAATAGAATAGAATAGAATAGAATAGAATAGAATAGAATAGAATAGAATAGAACTGAACTATTTCAGTTGGAAGGGACCCACAACCATCATCTAGTCCAACTGCTTGAACAATTCTGGGCTGACCAAGTTGTCCAAATGCCTCTTAAACACTGACAGGGTTGGGCATTGACCACTCCTCTAGTAAGAGTGTTCCAGTGTTTGACCACCCCCTCAGTAAAGAAATGCTTCCTAATGTGCAGTCTGTTGTAGTTTTGAACTGTTCCCATGTGTCCTAGTGCTGGATATCAGGGAGAAGAGATCAGCATCTCTCTCCCCACATCCCTTCCTCAGGGAACTGTAAAGACCAATGAGTTCACTCCTCAGCCTCCTTTTCTCCAAACTAGACAAGTCTATAGTCCTCAGCCACTCCTCACAGGACATGCTTTCCAGCCCTTTCACCGTCTTTGTTGCCCTCCTCTGGATACATTCAAGGACTTTCACAACCTTCTGAAATTTTGGGGCCCAGAATTGCACACCTGAAGGTGAGGCTGCACCAATGCTGAATATAGCAGATAATCCCCTCTTTTGACCTGCTGGTTGTGCTGTGCTTGATGCATCCCAGGATGTGGTTTGCCCTTTTGGCTTCCAGGGCTCACTGCCAACCTACATGGAGCCTGCTGTTGACCAGCACCCCAGACCCTTTTCTGTAGGGCTGCTCTCCAGCCACTCCTCTCCCAAGTTACACCTACCTGTGCCCAGCTAGGTGCAGAATCTGGCATTTCAACTCATTACATTTCATCCCATTAATCATAGCCCAATGCACCACCTGTAGAGATCCCTCTGTGAGGGCTCTTGGCCCTCAAGAGGGCCAACAGTAACTCCCAGTCTGGTGTTGTCAACAAACTTGCTCACCTTGCATTGAACTACTGCATCCAGATCATTAATAGATGTATTGAACAGGACTGGCCTTAGAACTGAACCCCGAGGAACACCACTGGTGTCTGGTTGCCAGCCATTCATTAGAACCTGCTGAGCTCTGTTCTTCCGTCAGCTCTTCACTCAGTGCACTGTGAACCAGCTCATCACACAGTTGGACAATTTGTCCAGAAAGATGCCATGAGGGACAGGATAAAATCCAGAAAAGCTACATGGACCACCTTCCCTTCATCCACCTATCATAGAAGGATGTCAAATTAGTTAAACAGAACTTTCACTTTGAGAACCCATGTTGGTGGTGCAATAAAATGAGAACTCCCCATCCTCATTGAACTGTGGCCACAACTGTCAGCTGGTAACTAACCACAGACATCACTGTGTTTCCCCTTCTAGACATGCATGCATCTTGTTACAGATCTAAAAACCTCTTGTTGTCAAATTACCTTTTGAGCTGTGGGCTGGGGGACACACCTGAGGGTGTTGCCCAAAACTTGGACCAGGAGGCCACAGGTTTTGCACCTTGGGCAGAAAGATTAAACACCCTGGAACTGCAGCTCTGCAGGCCATGGACTGAGGCATCCAGTAGTGGGAAAAGAAGCGTGAAATAAACACAGACCACTCCCTCAGGAAAAGTCTTTTTCTGCTATAAATTTAGCTGAGAAATAGATGTGGTTTTGTCCATGACAGGTTTGTACTCAAGGCTTTTATACCTTGGAGACTGAAGTGCTCTAGCACTAACCATGCATTAGCATAAATACTATCTAAATTAAAGGTTTGCATTACCCCAGCTGCACTCAAACATCTTGGACAACAAGCAAAGAAGAGCGACCTGTCAACTCCACACTCCAAGTCCCTCAGGCAAGCATCGCAGCAGGCCTCGGATGAGGAAACAGTAGCAAGAAAATCCCTTTCCTTCCCCAATGTGGGGGTTTGTTTCACTCCAGCCTCCCCAGAGAGCTGGCCCCTTCCCGGCACGATGTCTGCAGTGCCCTGATGACGTGATTGTGTTTGCCTCATATCTGGAGAGGATCCATGTGATTCGCCCACAGCTCCTCCGGGGACTTGGAGCTTTGATCCTTGTCCTCATTGCTCTTTTTTGCTTCCTCACAAGAGAGAAAATAATAAAGATGACTGACAAACACACAAGACAAGGAGTCTGCTCCACGGGCCCCAGGTGCCAAGGGTACAGGCTGGAGCATCTAACAGCACTGGGCGGTGGGCAGGTGGGTGTGATGCTGTACCTGGATCTTACACCAGCATCTTCCACAAGCCAACTCTACTCCCTGGGACAGCGCACATTTTCCTTCGACACCAGAAAGACCAACATAATTGTCTTCTCCTTCCCAAAAATGAGTAACAGCACAGATCACGGATATCTTCAGAGCTGACTTAGAGCAGTGAGTCACGGCTTGGTGTTTGGTCCTGGTTTGCCTAAGAGGGAAAACAACACCCAAAAACAGCCAGAAGGCTGTGGGGGCTGGAGGGGTTTCGTGCAGAGCCAAGGGGCAGGCTAGTGAGCATAGATCCTTGCTTTCGTGGCTAAAAGTAAATTAAAGTTCTTAAATGATGAAATGGATAGAAGTCAGCCAGCACTTTTAATTTGCAGAGTTGCTGAGAAGCTGCCATTATTAATTTTTTTTCTTTTTCTTTCCCCTATTGACTCTCCCTCTATTTTTGTCTTTTATTTAACTTTTTTTTTTTTTTTAATAGGTGTATTTCCACGTAGGGGAAAATAAGCAAGAACTGAGCTGCAGCTGTGAGCAGCCGACTATGGAGAGGATTGTGTCTAACCAGGTGGGAGTCCTGTGCAGGAACTGCCTGCTTAGACAACACAGGCTTTCCTCTCCGAAAAGCTCAGTTATCTGTTCATCAGTTTTAATCAATTCCATTTTAAACAGGACAAGCTTTGAAAACCAAGATTGATCCCAAAAATTATATATATATATATTTTTATATATATCCTACATATATCTTTCACAATTCTATTATGCTGCTACCACAAGTGACTGCTTCCCCATACCATCCTAGGGAACTTAAGCATCGTGTGATCACTTGGTCGCACCTGTTCTCCATGACTTTGGGAGATCCAGTGTCCCTAACTGAAAATGAGCTTTTCTGTGCATGGCAGTGATCTGTTTTCTGATGGTTTGCACACATATGAAGTCTCTGTCATCCAATAAATGTCAAGCTTACTAATATTCCCCTCAGTTGAGTCAATAACACCATCTCAGTCCTCTACCCAGCCAGAGACTGTCATGAAATTTGTAGGAATCCATCAGTCCTGCTGCGTCTACCACTATTCCACGTTTGCCTGCAATGGGCCAAAGTTGTCAGGGGAACAGAGAGACACACATACACACCCCTACCCTCTCGCACACCCAAACTGCATGATCACATAGTCCTGGTCTCCTGGGGAAACCAGACAGAAGTGGATAATTATCTCCTCATTGTATGCCTCCAAGAGTAAAATTATCCCCTGCAGGAGAGATCGCTTCTTGTGTGGGTAGATTTCCCTGCCTGCAGAGTGCTCATACACTAAAAACATGAGATGAAGAGAACCATGTGAGCTCCGTATCCAAGGCAGAGACGAGGCTTGTTTTGAAACTGACAGCTTGTCTGCACGCAGATCACTCTAGAAGACTTTTCCTGGCTTTCCTTTGAAGAAGCTAATAAAACCTCAGGAAAAATTACTCAGAATTGCCTGCTTATCTACCTGCTTTACAGCTGGTACTGAAAGGTATAGCCAAGAGCTCATCTGCAATCCAAACCTTCCCACAGAGACACCTCTCTGCCCCCTTTGGCATGGGACAGCTCTGATGCCAGAAGGAAAAAAAAAAACATGAGACCAAAGCTACTGTCAAGGGCATACATCACAAAAGAACATCCCTCCATCTTTTCATTCATTTCCTTGTTACTGCTTTCTCCTGGCTTTAAATTGGAGTTTCCCAGAGGCATGCTTCATGATGCTTCCAAACATGCAGAGGGGAAAGAGTGTAAGGAAGGAAAAGGAGATGATACAGGAGAAAATAACAGAGGGCTTCCAGCCCGCCAGTCCTCTCAGAGGACACTGAGCGTGCTGCTGTGCTTATATACATGCAATGCTTCCAGAGATGGTGACAGGGAGACACATCTTCAACAGGAGTAACTGAGTTAGAAATTGGCCTGGGGGCTGAGGGGATGTGTGAAATACGTTAGGGAAAAAAGGTACCAGCACAAGAGCAAAAGCTCCTTCCAAAACACTGGGAAAGTGCAAAGTGACTGAGCTGCACACCAAGGGTGGAAAAACAACGGCCTGAGGGCATCAGGTGAAGGAGGTCTGGTCCCAGGCTCATGGGGTTCCCCAGGCAAGGCCATGGCATGGTACATATGTGGAGCAAAGACAGGGACAGGCAGGCATCAGGAGACAGAAACTCACCTGCTTTTGTCCCTTCATCTGCCTCCACCATGGAGAAGTACCTTGTGCACCCCAGTGCTGTGGGCTCCCCAGTGCTGTGGGCTTCAACGGGAAGTGAAGAGGAAGAAGAAGGGAAGCATTTAGACAGATTTGCTCAAAGCTCAGCTGAAGTGGCTAAGTGGGTGCCCTGGGCAGGAGGTGAGGAGACAGTAAGGAACACCTCACAGAGGCAGGCTTGGGTGCTACAGGAGGAGAAGCCTGGTCAGAGACCTAGAAAGGAGAGAAGCACGTGGAGGAACAGAGCCCAGAGGATCCATGGGACAGCACACAGGCTGTGTCCCTGATCCCCTGCCATGGCTCTTTCCTCCAGTGACCAGCTCCCAGCTCAGTGTCCTTGAGGGCTGATCTAAGTTCCCACATGTTTAGGGCATAGGTGACCCTAAAGCTGCATTACCTTGGCTCAGGAAAATGCTCTCATTACCCCAGCTCCCTTTGTAGCTTACTTTCCTCCCAGGGGCTGAGAGAACTGCAAACATTTCCTCCTCAAAAATGAAAGGAAGAAGCCATGAAGAGACCAAGCCCCGAAGGGAAATAATAAACAAACCCGTGACAGCATCACCTCTTTGATAAAATACTGGGAATATTTTGAGCGCTCCTCAGCGAAACATGGCTGGCCGCTAGCCTGGAGCAAGAAGTCCCAGGTCCCCCGTGCCCCCAAATTCCCAGCTTGCTTCACTGGGGCTGGTCCTCCCCCATTGCCTCATGACCCACAGGTATAAACAGGGCTGGGGGCTCTGCTAGGACTGAGAGGAGGGGAGAGGAGAGGGAAAAACACTGAAAAAGAGGAAGAGGAAGAGTTCCTTAATGAAAGAGAAGAGCAGAACAAAACCTGGAAGACAAATTAATCTCAGAGATGCCGAAATGCGGAAGAGGTGCATAAAAGGGCTGAGTGGAGAAGAGGTCATGGGAAGGGAAAATACCGAGCCACTTAAACCAAAATGATTGAATAGCAAATGTTGTGTACAGGCTGTCTCCATCAGCGCACGACACTATCTTCAGCGTACACCTTCTCCCCGCCTGCCCAGGGGCAGGGTGGTGCCACTGTCTCTACTTTAAAGGCACACAAAGGCTCGTGCCCAGACCAGCAAAGGGTCCCGGGCGTGGGAAAGCTCTGCGTCGCCACTCCTCACTTACAGACACCTGGCATGCACACCACAGGAGAGCCACAGGCGCCCTGTGGCACAAATAGGGAGAGACACCCCTCCCAAAGCCAGCTCCCATCTCCTGTGACCCAGGGCGGTCTTCAAGACTTTCCATTCTGCACTGTTCTCCCCTTGGTTATAGATACGAAACGCAACTTTTTTTCCCCTGGTTTCCGCGGTTCAAGACAGACCAGAACACCCTGTTTTTCATTTGTTTAAATCCCGCTGCTCCCACTGAGAGTGGGATTCAAAGCTGTAGAGTCACTGAGCTGAAATCAAGCAGAACTGTTGCTGCCCTCACCCCTTCAGGGCCGGGGTCTCCCTTGCTTTGCTGCTTCCTGTGCCATGGATTTACCTCCCAGTAAGTGCAGCCTGACAAGGAGGCAAGGTGGGAGACCACACCATCAGGCAAGAACCTTGCACTCAAGGCAATTAGGGATCCCACAGCCCTTCACAGGACCACTGAGCTTACGAGTCTCAGCAGGGCTGATACAAGAGCCAAGTTCTTCTGGCCAGGGATCCTCCAGATGTGGTGGAGCAGCGTTGCTGCTCCTAGAGGTCAGGGAGCATCTGAGCTGGGATTTACTGGGCTGTGGGTCTCCTGTGGACCAGGTGTCAGTACTTCTGTTCCCCTGGATAAGAACAGGTTTATCAGCATGGCTTCTCCTCTCACATCAGCTTCTTTCCTCCTGAAGGGCCAATACAGCTGTAAACATTTCCTGAGTGATCACAAGTTAAATGAGAGGAAAGGCCTCAGACACGCAACTATTTGGCTGGAGATTACCTAAAGCAACGCAGCAAAAAAGGGAAAGCCAAGTTAAAGGGCAACAGAAACCCTGCCCTTCTGTGCTGGGTGGAGTTCAGAGGTTGCGAGTGAGCCCAGGAGGTTTAAGTGAAAATGTAATTGTTTCAGGGACTGAGCTGACGCCAGCCGAGGCACAAAATTCAACTATTACAAGTTGTCCCAATGACTCATACCTGAGAGGCCAGTGTTACCTAGATATTAGCCATTCAAGCCAGTTACCCGTGCTCTGGGTTTGAGGTGTCTGGCCAGGGACAGGGCACAGTCCTAATAAGAGCCTGACATGTGGAACGACATGCTTGTGTGGCTGACGCCTGAGTGTGCTCGGGTCAGATAGGACAGGGAAACCAGCCTGCCCCTTTGACTCAAACTATGACTCTTGTAGCTCTGATAGCCCAGGCAGAGCCTTGGCTGCTGCCTCCAGCAGGGAACGCCCCCCTGGGGCTATTTCCCAGTGATGGGAGACCCAAACTCAAGCATCTGGGGAGGATTCCCTGCCAGGTTGTCCAGAAAGGTGTTGCTGTACTCCTAAGTGCAACTTAAAACAGTTGAAGATCTCCTGGGACAAGCCAAGCCTGCCTGGCAAGGAAGTTGTCTCCCAGCAAGAAAATTAGAGAAAGAAAAGTGTTAATTACGAGACAACATCAGTGTTTCTCGTTTCTCCTGGGGACAGTGAATAAGGTTGCCTCTCCCAGTATAAACCAACAAACTCCTTTCAGTTAGTATGTAAATGCGGTGTTACTGTGGCTCCTCAAGAGAGATGGTTTCAACCAACTCTGTCACAACTCAAACCAAACCAAGAAGAGTATCTGGGAGCTCAAAAGCCACCTCATCCATGTGGTTTTTATTACTCCGTGTTGCAACATTCCTAAAGGGGATAGGGAGGTGTAAGTGACTGTTGTTGGAGATGGGGCACAGGGGCAGGCAGACCTTTCATCTGTTCCCTGGGCCTCTATGGAAATGGGCATTCCACCATAAAGGAAGTAGAAATATGGAGATTTGTTGAGTTTCTGCCTCTTCCCAGGCCATAGTTTCCTGGGAAGGAATTCAGCTCCAGTTTAGTGATCTCCAGGGCTTGCCCTAGTTGCACACACATAGGACGCTGAAAGGTATCTACTTGGTGTTTGGAGCTATGACACAGAGCCTGCAGGAGACCTCAGCCATTCTGGAGGGGCAGGTAGAGCAGGCAGGACTCCCCAGAGCATCTCAAATGGCTCCAGACCCCAGCACTTAGGCGTCTGAACTGAGCCCATAGTCAGCACAGTCAATGAAGCCATTCAGTTCTCCTTTGCAGGAGGACTCAGCGAAAGTTCTTGCTGTTGCTTGTCAGCCTGAGCAGAGTCCTGGGCTCCCAGGCTTCCCTCAGCTGCTATTTGTCCCTCTTGCCCTACGCTTGTCTCACAGCCACGGGCTGCAGGGCTCAGATACAATCAGCTTCTGCATCCACCCCTCTGTGACGGCTCTTCCAGAGCTCTTACGCACTCGTCCCTCCACCCTCCAGTCCCTGGAGGCAGCACAGAGGTCTTCTCAGCGTTTCACCTTTGCATCTAGAGGCTGAAAACACCACCCTCTTTGTCTTGTGTCTGGAGGGACAAATGCCACCCCAGTATCAGGAACATTTGTCACTGTGGTGTGGTTTTCAAGCTCAGCTGCCCATCGGGGTGAGCAGAGCTGGGTCGCAGCGCCTGACGTCTGCTCAGCACTTGGAGGGTCTGGGCTAAGAGGCAGCAGACACGGGTGAGAGGTTTGACAACATGTCACTTTGTGACTCTGCTGCTCAGAGATAGAGGAGACTCTGTTATCTTGCATTTCCACCAGGGGCAGAGCGATGACTTTAAGGAGTTAGTGGTGTTCCAGGCACTAAGGAGTGGGCAAACGCTGAATGTCCCGGATTAGAAGAGGGTAAATCCTGTCAACAGATATATACCTACTCTGCACTCACTACTTTTCTTGGAGCAAAAGGGTTTTTAAGATGACACGACCTGAACAGTTCCCTGGCTGTCCCTCTACCCCACCCCATTCTTGCTCATTACAGTCACCCTACATATGACGAGAGTCACAAGACTCAGTAAGAATGGAACAAAAAAAGACCTCAGGGCAAAGAGGAGGGCCACAAAGATGATCAGGGGGATGGAGAGAGTTGGGGTTGTTCAGCCTGGAGAAGAGAAGGCTTCAGGGAGACTTTACAGCAACTTTCCAGTTTCTGAAGGGGGACAACAAGAAAGCTGGAGGGAGAATTCTTACAAGGGCATGTAGAGATAGGACAGGGAGTAATGGCTTCAAGCTGGAAGAGGGTAAATTTAGATTAAATATCAGGAAGAGATTTTTCACTATGAGGCTGGTGAGGCACTGGAACAGGTTGCCCAGGCAAGTTGTGGATGCCCCACCCCTGGAGGTGTTCAAGACCAGGCTGGATGGGGCTTTGAACAACCTGGTCTGGTGGGAGGTGTCCCTGCCCATGGCAGGGGGGTTGGAACTCGATGATCTTTAAGGTCCCTTCCAATCCGAACCATTCCGTGATTCTATGATTCAAGGGTGGTTACTAATTTCCATGTTATTGACGCAACCTCCAGCTAAGAACTGTCACGCAGTTCACCAAATGTGGAGAAAGTACCAACAAAGGTGAGATCACACACCACACTTGTCCTGCCTCTTAGGCTTTTCCACCATGGCACTGGGATCTGGGAGTGGTGGCCCACTGGGACTGCACCAGGCTGCAGGAGCTAAGGGTGAGATTTTCTACCCTGGCTGCATCCTCCAAGCCCAGAGACAGCAACAGGGAGGTTACCAAAGCCAGAGCTGCAGCCAGCAAGCACAGTCAGCTCAGACACCAAGGGTGAAAGATGAGCATGAGAAGGGAGAAGCTGCAGCAGCTGAAGGGCAGCCACCATTGCAACCAATGAGAGATGGGGGGTAAGGGGAGGAAGAAACCTCACAACCATTTAGATTCCCACACCACTTGCACCCAGCTTTACCAAGATACTTTGTGCAAGTGCAAGTACCCACTCAGTGGGATTTACAAGCATATCTAAAGGGATAGGGCCATATTCCCATGGGCTCCACAGGTGCAGAGTTCTGCTTGGTCATATTTTCTGCTTGCTTTCCCCCAGGTACTGCTGACATAAGACTGGGTACCTTCCCTGGTGAGGGAAAGGATCCAAAACTGTCTGGCTTCCCTTTCACGTTGATGTAACTTTTTAGTAAGTGTTGTTTATGTTGGATTTCATAACCTGCATAATTTCATGTCAAAAAGTTTCTCAGGTGTCTGTATATCTCACTCAATGCCCACTCTGTGCAGCTGGTTTTCCTTCCAAAATACCAGACACCCCTGTACACCTACCAGCTGTTAAAAAGGAACCCAAACAAACACGCAAATAAACAAAAACCCCAAACCCAAGGGACACAGGTCCTGCAGGGCTGCCTGGAACTATGGCAAACACGGGATCAAGGGTTTCATTCAGCAGTGCAGCAGCTCTTGGTGTGGACATGTTCTGGGAGCGTAATCTGCGCAGACCTATCCAAATGTGAATGCAGACTTTGAGCCCTTCATGCAATCTGTGCTGTTTCACTTGCACGGGGAGGGTTCTGATGCTAGCAGAGACATGCTGCTTCCAGCAAGCAAGACAATTTGATTTCAAGACGGGTTTATGGAGATCAGACACTGATTTTTTAAAATGCTTTAGAAATTTTAGGAACAACAGATCAAATCCGGATTTTCAGCCCTAAGCTTGTTGCACGGTTTAACAAGAAAAGTCTAATTTTCATTCCTTCTTCAGACTGCTGTTAGAGGGTGGGAGGAAAACCTTAGTCACGCCAGTTTTGCAAAAAAAAAAATACCCTGAAATCTTTCTTGACTAAAGTTTGAATCGACCTCTACACTTTGACTTAATAATACAAACCACACCACAAAACTTTGCTGGCAGAGTATTTCAGCTGCTTCGTGAATAAAAACATTACCTTTTAAAATGATGGAGTTTTTCTCTCTGTGTCTTTCACACCTTTATGCTGTTGACCTTTCATTTTCCAGTGTGGCTTTTTTGTTATTATTATATGGCTAGGTAGGAAAATATTTTCACTCTGATAAGTTCATTTGGCTGTATAATCATTCTCCATCCCCCTGGAGTGAGATGGTTGTGTTTGCTTCTCCAGCCAAATTAGCCTTCTGCAGCAGTGACAAGCCACATGACAGCAGCTGGGTCGCAGACACATTTGCCTGGGGTTCCTTGATGTCGTCCTCACGTGCACACTCTGAACCAAGAGAAACCCTCATGAGGGACATTGTTCCTGAATCAGGGCTTGAATGGGGAAGAGTGAAGAGGAACCTCCCACTCAACAAGGAGTCTGTGGTGCCAGGAAGGATTGTTAGTATCTTTTACACAGTAAATAATAACCAAGATTTTTTAATTAGAATCATAGAATCGTTTAGGTTGGAAAAAGATCACTTAAGATCATTAAAGATCATCGAGTCCAAAACATTTGTGGAAGGCTCCTATAAGAGCTGAGCACTCTTATAGGAGCTCCTAAAGAGTTGAATGCTCACAAACTCAGAGGCCCTGGAGACACCAGAACTGCAGACACTCTGGAATTGGGCAGTGGGCTAGAACTTCTTTCTGCCTTGAGATATAGGATGAGGGAAAAATCTCTGGCTGCACAGGAGGGCTGTGAGTTCAAGTATGACCTGAGTATGCAGAACTGCCAAGGAGGCAGCAGAGAATGCAACGGCTTTCATGGTCTCATCTTTGCCAATATTTTCCCTCAATAGAGCCTAGTCCTTCACCCTCTTTCCAGGAGAGCAGGCAAGGAACTGTCTTTCTCACTCGGAGGTGGTCAGCCAACTGCCAACCTCCTCCTGGGACCCCAGCACCTACCACTGGCAGATGAAGAGCTGAAACTCACTTGGGGATAGAAGAGCTGCACAAAGAGAGGCTGTACTAGTCTCCCATCTGCACCACAGCTCCCAGCAGCATTGGCCCTTTGATTCATGATGCCATCTTTCTCCCACAAGGTGAAGCAGAGGTGGGTCTGGAAGAGATCAGCTCTGCAGCTGGCACTTCACAGATGGACAAAGCAAACAGAGCTGGAAGAGCGTCCTGAGGCACGTGTCTCAAGGCACCAAGAGACCGGGGAAACAAAGGCAGGTTTCTCCAGGTCCTAGCTGATGTGCCACCACGTTACACCACCTGCAGTGAAGAGCTTAGACCAGCTGAGAATCGAAGCCAGTTTCAGCATATCTTATAAATTTCATAGGTTTTAAAGTCAGAAGGGACAATTCCTGTCAACTTGACCTTCTGTAATATAGAGGTCTGGGAATTTCCTCCAGTGGGACTTGCTTGCAGTTTAACTGCAAGACCTTTTTGCAAGACAGCCAGTCTTAATTTGAAAACCTCACACAATAGAGAATCCACAACATCTTTTAACATTTTGTTCCAGTGACAAATTACTCTCCCTGTCAAGCATGAATAGTTTAAGTCAAAGATTTATTTCTTCCTACAAAGTAAGTATATTTCAACAGCTTGGCAGCTGGAGTTCATCTGACCTAAAACCCGGATGACTATATTTGGCCAGATGAGTCTTACCTCTCCAGTGACTCCAAAACCAAGGCATTAACTACAATATGAATCATTGCCTTTGAAATTTAAGTATGGAGAAAAAAAGAAAAAAATATCTTTTCGTTTGCATGGGCCTGCCAGCTGAATAATGCCCAGAAGCTCTCTCAAGGCAACTACATTGAAAACAAACAGAACCACAACTTGCAGCAATTTAAGGGTACCTGCTGCCAGGGGAAATGCCATCCGTGGTTAACTGCATCTTTACCTCCCCACACTTCAAAAACACTTCTACAACTCTCGAAGTCTGGCATATCAAACTGTTCTGTGCATTGCCCTCCTTGCATGGTTAGCGAAAGACTGCCCTAATTATAAGTTTCATATGGGCCAGACCCTTCTGGAAGGTGAGGCTAAGTTCTTCACAGTTCCTCCTCCAAAAGGCTAAGCCTGCCCTTTTCCACGTGGTAATGTCTCTCTACTCAGCACTGCTTGGTGCTGCTCCAACAGTTCCCAGAAAAGCCGAAGCTTTACGCAATGGGGATATAGTTAAGGCAAAAATATTCACCTAAAACTGGTATTTGATTTCACTTTTTATAAAGGCAAGAACATAGAACCACTGAAGCACAAGTAAGGCAAGGGCACATGCCAGGTGGAAGCAGGAGCAAATGCACCAAAAAAAAAAAAAAAAAGAGGAAAAAAACCCCCACAAACCGAAAAAACCCCAAACAAATCCAAAACCCACACCTTGTATCAAAATCTTAAGGTCTGTAGTAAGAATTTTTATTCATTGATCAAGTCTGCTGAAGATGCCATATGGAAGAAGAGTAGAAAAAGGACTAACACAAAAACACAAAAAAAAAAAAAAAAAGAGGAAAAAAACCCCCACAAACCGAAAAAACCCCAAACAAATCCAAAACCCACACCTTGTATCAAAATCTTAAGGTCTGTAGTAAGAATTTTTATTCATTGATCAAGTCTGCTGAAGATGCCATATGGAAGAAGAGTAGAAAAAGGACTAACAGTCCTGAAGGGAAATGGGAATTGACCTCTGCAGCTATGTTAGGTTATCACAGTAGCATACAAGACTTCTACACAGACCTTGAGGGATAAACTTTTAAGATAGAAATGGAATGAAGTAGCATGCTGACTGCAGATAGAGCGTACCAAACAAACTCAGCAACTTTCTTGCCAAAAGCCATTTGATTTCTGGTTGGTGAATTGCAGGAAACCACATTCATCCAGACCTCACCGAATTGTTCAGTATAGCACTGTATGGGAAGTTATGAGTTATTTTGAGGCAGCACAATTAATACAGGAAAAATACAGCAGGACACAGATCAGCAAAAGAGCAACAATAATTTTATTTACAGGGCTCACAGGCTGGAAGAAAGCTGCGTGTGCAGTTCTTTTAGCCCTGGGCTCAGCTCTGTAACATTTTTTCCTTGTATGGCATAGCTAATAAAAAGAAGTGACATGTGAAATAAGCTGGGTGATGCTGGACGGTGTGCTGAATGCAGTGCCTACTCAGAAGAACGGCATTAACTGGAAGAATAGTGAGAGAAGTTGAATGTAACAAAGGGCAAGGGACAAATGCTGACCTCCTGCTCCTTTTGCCTGAAGAATACTGTGCCTGGCAGCAGGACATGTCCATCCAGCAGCCTATCCAGCAGGCTTTGTGCTGAGTACAGGCACCCAGTCTCCTCCCACCCACCCTAAAAGCCCAGCCCAAAAGGGAAAAAAATAAAACCCGAATGGAGCGTGTAGATGTACTGCCTGGAAGAGTTAATTCCATTTTGCTCTTACAGGCTGAAGAGGAAGAATGCTTGAGGAAGCTATTGCTATAGATGACTTCCTTTCGATGGAAAAATTTACCAACAGCTGCTTAAAAATACAAGCAACACTAGCATTTTACAGTGTGGGTATTGACATTTTATTTTTTAAAAAGAAAAAAAAAAAAGGAATACATCATTTTAGTGACTGGAAATGTGTACAAAGTTATATATTTCAAGGAATTCACACATTAAAGAAACAGGCTTTGAAAGAGTTTCTCTAATGCAGTGGCATGGGACCTACAAATTCTTTCACAACCGATACTGCTTGTTTCAAATATTCTGTAATAATATGGTTTTGGGAGAGCCAGAGATCCCCTGAGATGCCAGAACTGCTAGTACAGGAGATGCCTGACCTCAGTGCCTCACTTGTGATTACCAGGGACACCCCAGTAATACTGCAAGGTACAAGAGGAGATGTTCCAATGCAATGCCATAATCTAAGGCCACCTCAGGAAAATCCGACAGGATCTCAAAGCTGTCAGAGTACAGGCAGTTTCCACACATCTTTAAACTGACTCTTCCCAAACCTGGTATTTAGTAACAGCTTTAAGGAGTATATTTATATATAAATCATCTACTTTTTAAAAAAAAAAAAAAAAAAACACTATTGTGAAATTTACACAAACACACACAACTTTAGCAACACCATGTTTCCAGTGGAACTTGGCTATTAGCTGATTGCTTTTTTATATACAATGCTGATTAACTGGAAAGGCTGCTACAGGGACCCAAGCTTTCTTTCCAGGTTAGGCCCTGGCTAGAACAAGGATTTCCTATGTGTTGTATTCAAGGAGTTGGCAATATTTAGATCTGTGATTAGGACACCAGGGTGCAGTGGTTTGTAAACACTTTGTCTTAATATTAAATTGAAATCCAGTGCATTCTCATGCTCTGCTCTGATATTATGGGTCAGCTGATTGATTTAATATTCTAAGAATTCATGGGAGATAGAAAAAAACTCTGGCCAATAAAAATCCTTTAGACAAGTTCATTCCTGGTGCCAAGTTGCTGAGTTTAGAGCAACACCAAGCATGAATTTGACCCATACTAGAATCACAGGTAATTTTTTTTCTGTGTTGTAGGAGTTTCCATTCCATGTTAGAAAACAATTTAAGTTGTGCCCAATCCCCACTCTACAGGTGGGTACACAGGTTTGGAGGGAAGCAGTTTGCCAAGCTCATAGGCAAGGCCAGCAACACAGTCCAAAAGAGCTCCAGAGTCCTGAACAACTGGCCCATGTTGGAGGTGTTGGTCAGCAATGCCCACTTCTTTCCTGAACTCCTACAGTCCTCAATCCCCTTCTACTAGGAAAAGATTACATGATACTGCATTTGGGGAAAGGCTCACAGGAAAATGCCTAAAGCAAATGCATCAGGGTTACACACACACACGCGCACAAAAAAAAAAAAAAAAAAAAAAAGGGTTAGAATATCTCAAGACAGGAAAAAAATGCCTTCCTGTTGTTCTTGAAGCTCTTCTTAACTTCTTCCTCCTCTTTGCCAGCTGAAGTCCTGAGTAATGAATGTCTGCCAGATCTGGTCTTCCTCACACCCTTTCCTTGTGCTTCACGTTAGCCAGCTTGACTGTTTCCTGCTCAGAGGCAGGTGGAGAAGGCTCATCATGACATCCAATCATCAGCTGGTAGACAATCACTCCTGCAATGGCTCCAAGGAATGGAGCAACAATTGGAACCCACCACCACTGTCTACCAGTCCTGGAAAACAAAGATAAAATACACAAGGTAAGAACTGCACCCTACACATTAGGATGTTCACGTTTGGGTCTGGAAGAACAGGAAATCTGGTCACCTCCAAACATTACCATTGACTTGCGAAAGACAGCAGTACTTGCATGTGCACAGCAGTTTCCCAGGCAGATGTTGCAAGCCCTGATGACAAGAAATTCTGAACATCTACTTGCAGGAACTCAAAGACTGTCTCTCCACAAAGAAAGGAGAGAAGCAGCTGCAGTGCTTAGGCACTTTCACTTCCCTCTCACTGCTTGCAGGACGGCATATAGTCTCTATTGCTCATGGCTCTCTTAATTTTCTCCAACAACAGCAAAATCCAAATATAACAAATGCCTTACATTTTCTACTGCTAAAAAAAATGATGATAGGCTAATCTTCAAGGTAAACCTGAACTTCTTATGGATGCTCTTAGGTTGCCTCCCTGATAGCAAAGTTAGGTCGTTTGCTCTCACTGCTGGAAGCTGCCAAGCTTCTACGATTTTGTAAAAGCAAACACTTTCTTTTAAAAACATTTATAAAGTTCAAAGATACTTCATGGCTGCTAAGACTCTTTATAATGCCAGAGCCACCAACTACTCGGACTTGTAATCTTTTTCCTCTTGATGCAAAGGGTTTTCATTGGCAAGTACTTACCAGAACACTTCAGTGCCCCAGCCAGCAATGGCTGTGAAGAGACGAGGCCCAAAGTCCCTGGCAGGGTTGACAGCGTAGCCAGAGTTGAAGCCCATGGAGGTTCCAATAACGAGGACAACAAAACCAACTGTGAAAGCCTCCAGCCCCGTGGGGACAGGGTTGTTGTAGGGATCAACAATAGCCAAGACACAAACAATCAGGGAGGCAGTGCCAATGAACTGGGGAGGGAGGGGGAAAAAGAAGAAGAATTTAATCCAGGTTAATCTTTTAACCAAATTATTTAACTCCTCTGAAGTCCCATGCATTTAGGACTCATCCTCTAAACTCAAAGAGCTGCACTAAGTCATCCCATGGCATTGTCAAACCACAGGAGACTGAGCACTGACAGGAATGTGCTCCTCCTGGTAGCCCACAGGCTCAATCAAGACCATGCCTTTTTCCCTACCCATAGAAGAACTATGAATAACTGTTTGAGAAGCCAGAAAAGCTAAAGACATCTTCCCGAACTTGCTTCCAACATGCCACAGCTGGGTGGCTGCTGTCCCTTTGTGGTTGATGGGAACGTTAAGGTGGAGACAGTCACCTCCAACACCATCCACCACCCCACACACAGTTGACCTCTGGGTTGTGCAATAGCCACAGTAGACAGTGGGAGTGAGGAAGAGCCATCTATTCTCACACTATTGCTCCTCAGGGGCTAAGACCAAGTATTATCCTTTTCACCAGTGTCCTGGCCAGTCTTGTGCAACTCAGTAATCCCCTTAACACAAGCCTTCTTGCTGTAAGGGTGTTTTCTGGCTCTGCTCCTCCTATGGGCTAGTAAGAGACTTGTGCCAGCTCTAAAAACCTTTCTAGATACCTTCTCTTTAAATTTCAATTCATTCTGTAATTAGAGGAGAATCCCAGAACCACCCCAAAAGATTCCTCTTCAAATGCCTCTTCAACCTTCCAGCAGTCTCTTACCTGGTCAAAGAATCCATTCACAATGTTCAGATGCTGAGACGGGTAGGTGGCAAAGATACCAGCAGTGCCATTTTGTCCTGTTACATACAGCTGGTTGCTGCCAAAAGCCCAGATGGCATCTAGGTGGTGGTGGGTGAGCGGGAAGAAAAGAAAAATAAAAAAAAAGGTAGAGAGGTCAGTCATTTTCCAACAGGTATCAGAGAGAGGACACTGCTTGGAAGATGGCTAAAATATAGGCTCCACAGAGTCATGAATATTGAAACAGAGTTCCTGGAGCACCCAATTGCTATGTCTTGCAATACCATCTGCTGTAGGGCACTCATTTGGAAAACTTAGGGCATAATCCACCACAGCATTTTACCAGTCATGCTCAGATGCCTGAGCCCCTGCTCCTAATATATCTTGCCAAAAAGTAAACACTAAGCTGACTCCAAATCTCTCCCAAAGGTACCCAAATGCCTGTGGTATCAGTCTTCATGTCAAGATATGAGATAGTGCTATGGAACTGATCTGCAGCAAGCAGGGTCTGGGCTGATCTTGCACTTTCCTCTAAGCTAATATACAATTAGTTTCATCTCTCTTTCTGCACATAAGTCAGCTCCTTGCCTACCACTATGTAGAAACTGGATAACTAGCCTAGCTGGGCTGTCTAGATTCCCTCCATGGTCAGTGGAGAGAAAAACGGGCATTTTCTGATGGTAGCTCTTCCATGGTTTAGGCAGCTAAAATGGGATTAACTCTTCTGAAGAGGAGACTTCAGACCACCAACTAGAAAGGTAACTGGTGTTGAACTGAAGTCCTGATGTTAACATAGATGAAGGCAGGTCACCCTGCTTCTTTGAAAAGCAGTTGGTGCTAGTGCCTGGGTGACCACTTCCTCCCTCCAGGTGACCCAAATGTTCTGCTCAGCTACAGGCAACACTGCTCCTATTGCCAGAAACAGACATCAGGAGGCAAACTCTGAGTCAAAATGTCACCCTTGATATTTGAGGAAGAGCAATTTCCAGCACAAAGAGTCAGTTCTTGCCCACTGAATATTGTCCTGTGATGAGGAACAGATGCTTGAGGAACTAGATTTCTAGGATGCTTTCTAAGGTATAGAATCATTCTGATAAATGCAGCAAAAACTTCTAGAAATCCCATTGTCTGGAAGCTAACATGACACAATGCAGAAAACATCCATGGTGAAGTCTTTACTTTTTACCATTTTTAAAGGATAAAACATCAGTGGAATGATGCACAGATAAAATGTCCATTACTACTAGTGTTCCATCAGCATTTCTGAAAGATCTGTTTAATACAGATATACCTAAAATTGGGACTATCCATTGGTCCATGTTACAGTGATAAGCACTCAAGGACAAAGACTCACACATTGGCAATGCTCGTTGGCCTTCAGATTAGTTTGAACCCTTCATCATGATGAAAACAGGAAAGCCTCCCCAGAAACACAGTAAGGCGGTTTTTCATGTCTGCTGTGCAAGAAAATGCTTCTCTCCGATTTGGGAACCAGCCTTCCTGCAGTGAGTCATGAAGAGCATCCCTCTCACTCCAACAGACACAGAACATTTCTGCACTTACCATAGTAAAGCCCAAAGACAATTCCAGCTCCCAGGAAAGCCCCCAGTGTTTGGGCCAGGGCATAAATTGGTAGCTTGATCCAGGGCTCCCGAGCCAAGAAGCACATAGCAAAAGTGACAGCCGGGTTCAGATGTCCACCTGCAGGGAGGATGGTGATTATTGCATTTTATAGGCAGAATTTGTGTCCCAGAGATGAGGCAAGGGAAATTGGTTTCCATACCAGTGCCACATCGGAAAAGCACTGCCATCTAGGCCTACACAACAATTGTCACCCGTGAAATCCAGCCCACATAGAGCCACAACGTACCTGATACTTGTCCCGAGATCAAAATGCCGAGCATCACAGCAAAGCCAAAGGCCAGGTTGACAGTCAAGAAACCTCCATGAGTCCCTCTGCTGAGCACAATCTGCGCAACGGAGCCACAGCCAAACAGCTAGGAAGAGAAGAAGAGATTGAAATTACCCTCTCCATTCCACTTCACGACCAGTTGCTGACCAGTGCCTGCATCTTCTTCACTTACACTTGCATGCACCATCACAGCCCACCCATGACTCAAGGCCTTCAATCTGCAGTCAAACTATCTAGGTGTTATCGCCAGGGGTAGCAGGGAAGGAGAAAAGACACAAAACAAACCTATATCCTGGCAGGGGGAAACAAAGCCAGGGACAAAATCAACAGCAAGATCAGACCACAGTTCACCTCTCCAGGAGACCTGACGTCTTTGTCCAGCTGTGTGATTTTCAGATGGTAGGTGAGAAGAATCAGCCACACAGCACCCTGGACTGAGGTATTTACAGTTCAGATGGAGGATCTGAGTCCTAATTGTTAAAAAGGCTAATTGTTCAATGCAGTAGCACATAGATTGGCAGGGGACAATTTTGCTAATGCCTGGAAACACAGACATGACTGAAGAAGGTCATATATAGCCTGACATTCATGGAGTCCTCTTTCAGGTGGCAATGGCTGATGGTGAGAGACTGGGGCTTCCTTGAGTACCTGCACTTGTCCCAGCCCCAAGGAATGCCCTCTGCTGTGGGCATTCTGAGCACAGCCCACACCATCCCAAAACAGCCATACCGTTCCAAAGGAAAAACCATGTAAGACAGGATGAGGGCAACACAGCTGGCCTGTCTCTGCACCACCAACATGGCACAGGAACCATTAAGCAAAGTCCATATTCCACAGACAGCGTACCACCAAGACAGCTGGAGGCTTGGCCTTCTGTCCAAGATCATGGCTGCCCCAAGCACTTCAGGGACAAAAGTTCTTTCTTCTGGCTGATAAGGGCTGTTTCGCAGTAGCTAAGGCAGACACGTGCTCTTGCTCAAAGACATTTGCTCCAATGGGTGATCCTTCTTCTCCCAACCACATCCAAAAGCCACCCTTTCTATGCTCACCCTTGACAACCCAAACCAGATTCCCTTGGAAGTTCAGCTCATCACTCATGCATCTGGAGGCTTTCTGCCTGGCCAAGTCTCTCAAATTCACACTGTGTAATAGAAGGAGCCCTAATCCTGATCTTTTGTACACTTTTGTCTTCCACTGACTCCACCTGAATTGATTCTTGGCGTATACCAGGGATTATCACATCAGCAGGTGCTGAGAGCATCCTTAAACTAGGACAGGGATTACAGCTTGTTCCTAAGATCCTTAAATCTAGGGATCAAGGCTTGCCTTATTTCTACTAACCACATGCTCATATCTACACACCCATCAAGACTTTCTGCTTCTATGAACTCCGTCATCCCAGGATTACTCAATTGCCACAGAGTCAGTATCTGCTCCTGGGGAATAAGACACCAAAGAGGCACCAGGGTAGCTCTCTTCACCTCTCCTGCCAATACTGGACATGCCCATTGAGCAATGCACAATCCAGATGAGGGGCAAAGCCAAAACACACCTAACTCATCCCCTCCCATCCCCTTGACAAGGGGTGAATTACTAATAAAGCAAACACTGCACTCAGCCTGCTGGGAAAGGAGCACCCAGGTAGGCTGCAGGCTGATTCATGAGGTGGACACTCTGTACACAGGTGCCTCTTGACAAGGAGCCAGGTCCCCAACACAGGACCTTGTGTATCAAGAACAAAGGAACCTGTAGAACTCGTTAGTTAATGAGAGGGGACGTCCAGCACTGCTCTCTACTGGGAGCAGTCAGAACAGCCCCTTCAGTGTCCTAACCTCGAGCTGCCCATCTGGGAAACTACAGTAGAGGAGACACCTGGGCAAAGGTAGAAAAGATGAGTCTCGTTTATTGTGCAGCAAATGGAGCCATCATTCCCAGCTACTGAGGGAAGCTAAGTTCCAACTGAGCAAATAAATACTGGCTGGTAACCAGGGTGACATCTGTTTCTTCCCTTACCCCAGGAGAGCCCCAACATGCTTTAGACAGAGGTTTAGAGAGAGCACTTGGCCATGGCATTCAGGTCTCTAATGCCACACAGCTCACCAGCCTGACCAGGGAGGGGGTGAGCCCACAAAAATTGCAATGGACATCTGAGTTTGGCAGGGTTGGTCCCGGGTTCTTCCAGTTGATGAAGGTATTTGTGTTATTCACTCTGAAAGAACTGGCAGTTCTGCAAGTGGATGGTGGTTGGTTCATTAGCCACATACCTTTCGGTTGCAGAAACCACAGAGTAAATTTCCCCCCCTTTATCCCCCTCTTCACCCACAAAGGTCTTCCCTTAACCTGGAGGAAGGCCAGATCTGCCTTTTCTCAAGAGGTTGTTCCCCATCCTCCTTTCCCCCCGTCCTACACTTGGCAATAGCTCTCCAGCTTTTCGTCAGAAGAGAGTCTATGGGCTGTGTAAAAACACCCCAGAGCCACTCTGCAGGAGCATTACAATTATTTATCAGATCAGCCCTGAGCACTATTTGGCTTAATTCAGCGTAACAGTGAAAAACCTGACCCTCAGCAGATAAAAAATGAGATGGTATTTAAGGACAAGTTTGAACTTTGATATGCATGTGTGCAATTCCATCCTGCACCAGTGGAGTCCACTGAGCATGAACATATATGCTCATGCATGACGTCCATCCGTGGCATTTGACTTTCAGGAACCAGTTCAAATCATGTTCACGCGTGCTTTTGTGTCAAGTGGCTTGACATTACAGAGTTTTGTTGTGGTAGTGGCTATTATGAATTTTAATCACACCATTTCCACTTCTGCTATTTGCTAGTTTTTCTTCCAATTCATTTTCCCAGGTCATATGAGACAGGAGACCCTCATCATCCATATTTTAAGTCTTCCCTTTCCAGTGCTTGCAGGTAAGAGTTTAGGAGCAGCTAGCTTGAGTTGAAAGGCCAGAAAGGTCAAGTAAAAGCAATTCAGCATTTATCCCAGTGGCTTTAAAGTTCATGCAATAGATGTAAAAGTTCTCAATCGATATTAGACCATTAAGTTCACAGTGGTGCACACCCAAGGCAGAGATGATCCCTCAATTATTGATCTTAATAGCCTGCCTCCAACACTTCTTTTCTTCTTTTTCTTTTTTTTTGGTTTTTGTTTTGGTTTGGGTTTTGAGGGTTTTTTTGTTTGTTTGTGTGTTTAAAAAAAACCTGGACATCAATGGAAGAACATCCCAGCCAACAGAAAGCCAGGTTACCACCTCACACGGCAGCGTGTGCGGCAGTCAATTGTTATACACCCATGATCCACTGGTCAAGTTCAAAAGCAGTTTTAAAGTGCTAATAAAACGATCACAACAAAGCATTACTCTGTTGGATTAATGCCCCTCTCCCAGGAATTAAGGTCAATGCACCCATTAACCAGGTTAATGGAAGCCTGCTCCCTAATTTCATCTTACTGGCTCTAGCAGATCTAACGGCTTTCCCTGCCAACTGTGAGGCTTCTTCTCTTCCCTCAAGAGCTGATCCAACTCCTTGCACTCTGAAAAATAACAAAGCCCATGTTCTGCAGGATCCATGAGTTGACCTGGTTTGGAGGTGGAGGGGCTGACAAACTCCAAAGCCTGTACAAGGCAGGGGACAGCCAGAAGCAGCAGCAGCAAAACCAGGAAAAGGGAGCAGGTCGCTGGGTGAAACCTCAAGCTCAGGGGAGCCTTAAACTCCCTGTATCCAGGGCATGTCTGGAGACTGGTCTTTGGGCTTTGTCACCCAAGATAAAAACACCCTGTCTCAATGTCTAGAGACAAGAAAGCTCTGGAACTAATCAAGGCTGGTAGGAAAGGACCTTGGAGGACAAAAAAAGCTGAAAAAGCTAATGAAGAAGTGAGGCCACCTGAGTTTATAGGCAGACCTTCTGAAAAGCATCTCCAAATGTGAACTTGGGAGAAAGGTAGTGCTCAGCACTCAACTGAACAACAGCCAAGTTTCCTCCCTCACTTGCCTCCTTTTTTCTTTGTGGTGCTTTTTCACACCTTCAGGTGTGACACAAAAGGCCTGGATGCATTTGCTTTTGGACTTCAGACAGACTGATCTCTAAATCAAGATGGGAAAGTTTTGCTGGCATAGCCCAGGAGGAGTGTTATTACCTGAGTTACAAGCTTCCTTTTCAGCCAGCAAATAAACCAGGGATTAGGCAAGGAGCCTGCTGTAAATCTACCCTAATCACCTGGGTGGATGGGAAAGGCTGCTCAGCTCTCGCTGCCCTCTGGTCAGTGGGGAAGGTGCCAGAAAGGCAGCCAAACCGTGGGTCTACTCTGAAGGAAGAGACCCTGAGATATTGATGGAAGATTTTCAGCATTAGACACATAAAGAGACCCCTCCTCTTCATATCAGAGTTGAACTTAGGGCTGTCCTACGTTCCCTTCAAGGGGGGAGGCTGGGTGGGAGGGGGGCACAAGACTATTACTTTACAGACAGTTCAGAACAACTTCCCAACTCCTCTAGCTCAATGCAAGAAAGGGTTAAAGGCACTGTAAGTCTCCCCCAAGGAGCAGGACCCAGCTGGGTAGATCTGATGACAGAACCATCCGCATTGCTGTTTCTGCTCAAACAGCACACGGAGATCCTCCTCAACTCCATGGCCCATGCAGCCAGGACGACCTCCATCAGCCACAAAGGCAGGGCAAGGAGCAGCGTCATTTTTGCTTTTCCCCAGAACACCTCTTGAACAACCAGGCTGGCCACCATTTACAATTTGTAAAGCAAGGAGAAACGCTAGACCCCACAGTTGGACTTCTTGCCCAGCTCAGCTGGAGCCACCCTGGTCAGAAGCAGTCCTACAGGGAAGGGCAGGCACAGATGGTCCTTCATGTTATGGCTCCTTCTACACAGCACGCTGTCCCGGAGCCAGGCAGGGCTGCAGGACTCGAGAGATAAGAGGGTCTAAGAACAGTTGTGCCACACACACATCACATGCTACAGCAACACTGCACAAGGCTGGGGAATCAAGCGGCGCCCAGGGCAAGAAACCTGCGCAACCGTCAGCAGAGGAGTCAGGCATTAGAGAGGAAATTCACTGTTTTACTTTGTTCCCTACCCCCCCTTCCCCAAGCCAAAACACTTATTCTCATATCCCTGGTATCCCTCACATGGGGAGGTTTTACCTCTCGGAAAGACCTGTACTTCTAACTGGGTTTTGGTCACAGGGTTGGGCACTGCTGGGGGAAAGCTGCCTTCCCACTGAGGGCAGTCTTGGTGCCTGAACTGTCCTGTGTGTAAGGAAGGAGAAAACTACCTGGTCCTGCACGGGGACAGCAAGGAGGGACAGTTTTGGACAGTGAGTGAAGAGTTTCGAGCTCTCCCGGTGGAAGAAGTGAGTGAGAGCAGCATCGCTGCCTTTTCCCAGTCCTCCACACCCAGCTGCACAGACCCTTCGGGGGAGAGGATCAGCAGAGCTCGAAATGCTTACAGCAAAGATTCCCTGCCCCTTTCGAACCCTAGAAAAGCATTAAGGAAAAAAAAAGGGAAATTTAAAAATAAAAATAATTTTTAAAAAATCACGTTCTCCAAATGCAACTTTGGTTTCTGTGGTCTGCAGCCACGCTCATACTCAAAAAACCTCACACCTGCCCACAAAGTCAAGAGAGCCCCGACTGAAAAGCAGCGAGGAACCTTTTTGTTCTTTCTTTGTGCCCCTCTACAGCAGTGAACCACGGTCAGCCTGGCTTGGAAGTCAACTATAAACAGCAAGTTCCTCCTCCTGCGAACGTAAAAAACCAAACAGAGCCAGCTTTGGTATTCACAGCCAGCAGAGCAAGGCAAACGGATGGAGGCTTTAAGGGAGGCACAGAGGGCTGGTGCTGGAAACAGTAATACCACAAACAGCAAGCCACCAGGAAAATGCCTTCAGCGTTTGCGTTGCTTAACTGCTGCCAGCAAGCGGTGCTTCTGACGTAGGTATACAGTCCAAACCCAAAGTATCACTTGGAAAGTGCGTTTTGAAGAGGAAAAAAAAAAAATAATTAGTCATTTTAGTTATCAGAGGAAAGGTAGAATCAGCATTACTATTGTTGTAACAGAAAGGACACTACTTGCAGAGTAAAACCCCATTGTGCAAGGTGCTGTACACAGCAAAATCAGCTCTCAAGGAATTAGCACCCCTGCCCTTTCGCTATTCAGGGCTTGCCTGCCTTACTTGGATTATTTTTCTTATCTTATCCTAAAAAAAAAAAAAAAAAAAAAACACCCTGAAGACTTTTTGTTTGGCTTATGCATCTGTATTCCTAAACCAGGCAAAAAGCTTTGATTTCACAGCACTCACAGAAACGACCAAGGCACATACACTGACTTTGATAATGAGAGGAAAGAACGCTTATTTTTATCCAAAAAAAAAAAAAAAAAAAAAAGAGGCACTATTTTGTTTTAATGTTCTGCTATCTTTACGACCTCCTTAAAAAATAAGAAAAATAAAATCAAGCACTAGGTTAATTCTTACAGGCAAAGTGACTTCGCAGGGGTCTGAAAGCACTTTGCTCTAGAAGAGTCTGAGCGCCCTGCGGTCGTTATGCAAGTGAAAGAGAGGAGGGAAGAAGCTGAAGCCGTGCCAATATCCACGGTGGGGCAAGTTTTACATTACACAGTGAAATTTAAAGTAAGCTGGAAACTTTAGTCTCCTTCCCTTCAGCTCAGGAAGTTAATTTCAGTGTGAATAATATCAAACCTTAAATCCGTCTCTACTATTTTTCTGCTCTAGACACATTTGCATGTTTGCATTCCATCAGTCCCATCTCCTGTGAAGACAATTTCATGGATCCCCTGGCTTTCCTCGGGTATTTTATTTTCTGAAGCCATAAGAGATATTTACCAGGCTGAAATGCAGCTAAATGCACACAAGCCCAGCTCAGCCTGCTGGTAGGGTGGGCAGCAGGGGTACCTTCTGCAAGGTACAGAATGACAACTGTCTCCTGGGTCTGTCCAATTCAAAACAAATTTCAGACCCAGGCTGTCTGAAAGGGGAGGAACGTCATCTTCAAGGCACTTTCTGTTTTAAGAAGGTCATAAAATAAGAAAATCAAAAAGAATTGGTGTGGTAGGGAGCAAAAAAAAAATTTTTTTTTTCCTTTTTTTAAGTAAAGTAAATAGAATCTGTAAGTGTCGCTTCATTAACAGAAGAATAGACTGAGGCAGCTCAAAAGCAGAAAGGGATTGATGCCCAGCAGAGCCATCCTGCAGGCTTGTTGCCCTGGAACTCGTTTCCCTCTCTGCTGTATACCCTGTTTCTGTCTGCTGACAAGCCCGGAGCATTCACCATGTTTGGGATTTTCCCATTTCTCCCACCAGCCCACCCCACCTTCTCCCACATGGTTGCAGTACCCACAGTCCTCCATCCACTGCAGTGTTCCTGCAGGAGATCCCAGGTCAGTTTCACAAGACCCATAAGATGAAGTTGAATGTGTCACTAAAACCAGCATTTTCTTGTCCTGAAGAAGGTGAGGGATCTGCTTGTGCACTTACACACACACTTTAAAGCACAGCAGGTGTGGTGCTGCCAAGGACAAGGCATGCGTTGCCCACTTTTGCCAGTGCATCGCCCAGCCTGGCTGGTGGGTGCCCACCACCACCCTCATTTTGGAGGCTGGTTATAATTTTGGACCAAGTCCTTCCTCGGGCTCCGAGCACAACCCAGCTCCTTTCTGCCCCAGAAAGACAAGGCTGCAGAGGAAAACTTATCTGTGTCATACCCGATGGAACATACTCTTGGAAGAAGGAACATTTTTTTGATCACAAGCCCTTCTGAAAGCTCAGATCCCCATGGCTTGCTTTGTTTCTCCAGCAATGTTAACTTGTCTAGCAGGAAACTTTATTCCTTCTTACAAGTCTTGCCTTGCTTCAAGCCCGAGACTAACTGCAGCAACATCAGTGATTCATAGACAGCGGCTTTCTACCTGTTAATCACTTTCCTATCAGCTTTTACCCACCTTAATCCCGAATAATCCTTCCCTGAAAAATCAACAAGACTTGTTTGCAAATCGGCAAAGGTGGGTCACTCTGACAATAAAGACTTTGCGCTGTGCAAAGCTGCTTTCTTTTAAGAGTGGTAGCATTTTAGGGGGACCCCTATACCCCCCCACAAGACCCAGTAGTCTCCTGTTCCTCATCAAAAAAGAATCTTATTTATTAAAGCATAAGATAGCGTGTAGGTCCTTCTGTGTTCTCCCCAGGAGCACAAGCAGCTTCATCCAACCTTTCTCTGCTTTCAGCTCCTCCAACTGTTAGATTTTTCCCCAAACCACCGTGCCATCAGTTAGGAGAGGTGTAAACCCACGCTCACTCCACCGGAGCCGATGGGAGCACTCTGGTTTTGCACCACTTCAGAGGAATTTTCACCCGCCGGTATTCGCCGGGTGGACACCAACTCGTTTCTGCTGCAATGTCAACGCAACAGGCTCGTGGCCTCTTGGCCAGTCCTGCATTTTCAGATGCAGATACCCGAAGCCAGAATACCCCAGTTTTGCTACACCAGCATTCGCTCCCCACTCCTCACACACAACTGTCCACGCTCTTCCCATCTTGTCTTTGAACTCAAAGCAAGCAAGGGCGGCTCAAAACATCTTCTAACCAAGTCACCTATAGAGTTACCCACCCAGCTTTATCCCTTATGTCCCAACCCTTCGGAAACCGAGCGTTAGAACAGGCAGGAGAGTTTTTCTGCCGTTTGCCACTTAAAAACACACCATCTGACAGCTCGGCGTGGCCACACACCCGGCAAGCCCGAGGTCCCCATCAGCCACCAGCACAGGCTGCCGCGGTGTCGTGCAGCCCCACTGATAAGACCTTGGGGAACGTTCAGCCAACAGCCAAAGAAAAAAAAAAAAAAAACAACCCACTGCAACTGTTTAAATTCTGGCTATTTTTTTTCTCCATAGGATGCACCAGGAAAACAAAGCGAGGTGAGGAAAAAGCTTTCACTTCCCCCGGGTGATAACACTTGACATTATTTCAGTGCCAAGAAAATATTCCAGGGCAGAAAGAAAGGAAGTTTTGCATGATCTCTAGTGAAACACTTGATGCTCGCACAGAGACTTATTGCTCCCTGCACTTTGCAGACACACGGAAGACCCCAAAACACCCACCGACCCCTGCAGAGCCCACCCTTTGCCAGCGACCCAAAAGCTTATCCTAGGGCAAGTTGCATGAACATTTTTTTCCTGTGGATAAGGACCTCTCTAGTCCCCCCTGGGGCAGGTTGCATTGGAGCTGGGCTCATCCCCAGTGCAAACTCTGGCAGCAGTTTGAGCAGTTTTGGCAGAGTTTCCCCATCCACCCTCCAGGACAATGTCCACCCCTCACCCAGGGGTGGTAGAGCATCCCCACACCACGGCGTGGACTCACCACCAGGATCAGCGTCCCCAGGCACTCAGCCAGCGCTTGCCGGACCAACTTGTTTCTGATCCTCAGGTGCTCCTCAATAGTAGCAAGAACGTCCTTTTGCCTCCCCATCGCAGCAGAGGTGCCCTTTGAGACGTGTCAGGGAAAAAGCAGCAGCTGACAAAGCCTCGGCAAGGTTTCTTCCCCAGCAGAGATGCCTTGGCTTATAAATAAGTTCAGCGGTGCCTGACACACCTCCTGGGTAACCACACCCCTTCCACCCAACTTTTTTTTTTTTTTTTTTTTTTTTTCCCCCAAAAAAAAAAAAAAAAAAAAAAAAAAAAAAAAAAAAAAAAAAAAAGCCCCCCCCCGGGGAACCCCCCCCCCTCCCCCCAATTTTTTTTTTTTTTTTTTTTCTTTTTCCCCCCTCCTTTTCAGCGTGAGACGGAATGGGTGGTTTTCTTCATTTTCTTTATTGCTTGCATAGGTGAGCAAAGGATTCAGGAGTTTCAGGAGGAGGAATTAAATGCCACAAGGACGTCCTGCTCAAACCCCTACTGTTTTCATCAATTACCGCCTAAAACATGGGGCTATACCTGCCCCCCCACCTCTAGCTCCAGCCGAGGTCCTAAAAGCTAAATGCATGGACTGAGCAGTGCCTTAGCCCATTTGTGCAGTCACAGTACCCTGCTTTCAGCTTGCTTTCCCTCCCAAATTCCTGCAGGGTGGCAAAGTGATGAGTGCTCCTGTGCTAATCCGGAGGCTGCAGGTGCTTTTGCAGCAACTTCGTGGGGCAAGAGGGTTTGGTCCCCCACGTCTGTATGGCAGGCTGAGGCCAAGGCACCTCCTGATGCCTGCAATTACCCACCTGAAGCTGGTGTCAAGAAGCGAGACCAGACCTCTCTCCATGAAAAGCTGCATCTAGGTCCAAACTCTTGGGCATTGTTACGGTTCCTCTCTGTCTCCCATGGCTTTGGGAGAGCATTTCCAGCCCAATCCCCATGAAAGATGTGAAGGAAGTGGAGAGAGGTTCCCAAGTGCAGAGCCAATGCCTCATCACAGGACCTTGACAAGGAGACCACCGACTCACTTAACCTTGCAGGAACCAACCCTTGCTGCCTTTTCACCTCCGGCAGTGTCCTGAACCACCCTGGGACAGTTCTACGGGACGGTCTGGATGAAAGCTGTCCCAGTCCGTACCATCTGGGGTGAGGGCTGCTAAGAGGACGCGTGCCACTCGTGGCATCTGGTTTCTGTTAAGTGAGTAGTAAAAATTCCCGGGGCTCTTTGACTCACCAGGGCTTGATGCAGAGCAGCGGGGCTGAATTTGCAGGACTGAGGGGGACCCCTTTCCCGGATTTGTTCCCCCGCCTCCTCTGCAAAGGCACAGATGCCTGGCTTTTCCTCTTCCCCTTATTTAACCATCGACTCTCCTGTTGGAAAAGCAGAGCTTTTTACTGCGCTGGTGAATGGGTCTTTATTTCATACAGAAACTGCAGCCAGCCCGAGGAGTAGAGTCAGGAATGTCGTTAAGAAAGTGCTAATGTGTGAGGAATCAAATGCAGGGAAACACTCGGGTCCAAACACAATTACAGGGACAGGAAACTTTCCTCGTTATTTTGTGCTCAGGCCCCGGTCTGTTATCACCAGCATCAGTGGGATCTGAAGCACAGCGAGCGCTCTGTCAGCCCCACGCACGCTGGCTGTGGCTGGGGTTTGCAAACCAGCTCTCAGGACACCCATTTTTCACCTATTTTCCTCTCTCTCCTCTCACCCTCTTGCTGTGCATCGTCTGAGCCGTGGAGGATCCACAGGCCCGTCCTCTGCCTCGCTTCCTCCTGCACTCCCCTCCATATTCCACTCTGTCCTTTTCACCCTCTCTCTGTATCGAAGCCACCGTAGCCAAAAATGAGGCTGCATGTTGGTTTTGTTTCCCCTTTTGGCAGTTCCTAACCTGAAGTCTGTGGACTGTTTCGCCATTTTCTGAACCACCAGCGTGTCCTGTGGTGTAGCTTTATTGAGATTTATTTAGACTAGGTCCTGGATCCTGTTCCTTCCCTGGTGGTGCGGACAGGGCCACAAGACCAGAGAGAGACAGGCGAGGAGCAAGAGGCATGGGGAGGTGTGATGTTCTCCAGGTAAGTAGGTACATTTCTCCTGTCTGCAGCACCCAAGCCCCTCTGGCTACGAGTTGAGGATGCAGAAATTTCCTCGTGGCTGGTGAAGGGAGGGGAGATGTCTAGGCTCCCAGGTTGACAACAGAAGATGATGGTAACACCAGCATCAAAGCTGGTACTTGGAAAAGTCTAGACAGACACAAGCGCAAGGAGCCAGGGTGGGGTGGGCACTCCAACCCCGTCTCCACGGCTGACTCACTGCCTGACCCTGAACAAATCCTTCACCTTTCCACACCTCAGCTTCTCCATCAGTAAATTAGAGAGAGAGACCTCGAATTCCCTTCCAGGGGTGTTGTGAGAGTGAATCACCACAGCCCAAGATCCAATGACTTGAAATGAGCAATAGGGACTTATGCAATTGCTTTCCCAACAGAAAGCCATGTTATTATCTAGGAAGGTGCTTGGGGAAGGGGCAGTGATGCAACAACAGGAGAAGTGGAAAATCTTTTCAGAAGTAATAGGTAACCAAAATGCGGGTAAAGGCTGAAAAACTCCAATTCTAGAAGTTCTCTGCGCCAAGGCAGGAATTTCCCTGCCACAGCATTCAGCTGGACTCCAGGGGCACAAGATCTAAGCACAAAACAATTAAAAATGTGCCTCAGTGGCAGTAGATTTCCAAACAAGCCTGTCTCCCACAGTAACTGATGCACAGGATACTTGTACCCATCCTGGTGGTTAGAAGAAGTCCACAAGTAAGTAAATGTAAACAAGGAAGGATGTAGCAGTACTAACAAGGTAGGACCTTGTTGTTGCTGGGCTTTTCTAGCGTTGGGTGGACACAGTGGGATGTCCATGCCTTTAGCTTTGCCTTGCATAGACATTTAAAGATGCACAAAGGCTCAAAAAAAGGAAATTTCCAAACTTCTGTCACAAAAAGCTCATGTGGGACCTCCTGGTGGTGATGCCAAAGCTACTGAAGCCCAAGGAAGGAACTTCTGTTGTCAGTCATGGCCTGACTTAAACATCAGGTGTTGAAGTGCCTAAGGTGAACTACCCCTATCAATCTCTACAGTGTCAAAAAATCAAGGCATTGCAGGGAGGTGAGGGGAACAACGTAACACTTTAATTTATGGAACCTGCTGGTTGCCCAGAAGAAAAGAGAAAAAGGAAGCTCAGCTCAGCAGGAAATCAGAGGCAACGTTGTTCTGTTGTGCTCATTCACTAATCTCAATCTTTTCTTCCAGTATCTTCTGGTACCCAGAAATATGGGAATAGTTAGGGATAGACCAAGGTTTGAACCCATGCCCTCTGACCCCAGTCCACCAGAGCACTTGTCCGTAATGTTTGTCACTTTCTTGTTCCCTTTCTTTACCTCCGCAGAACCATACAATATGCCACAAGAAACTCACTGTGCTTGGACTGTTATTTCTAGACATGATCCAAAACCAACATCCAGGTTCCAAGTTTGCTGTTTGCATTGCCGCTTGCCTCCCTCTCTCATCACTCTACTCTGGGGGAAAAATACAGGTGAAATTTTAAAGGAAGAACCGATCCTTGGCTCCTCTTCAGCTGTTTTCCTACTGGCTCTAGTGACACAAAATAAACTTAGGCTCATAAACTCCTTGGCTTCTGTAGAGTGCTAAATTAGCCTCCAGCAATATAATTTTTCCTGTTAAAAACCAACTTTGACAAAGTAACCAGACTTTTCCTTAAGCAGCTGAATGGATAAAGCCTGACCAATGGGTTCCACATCTCATCCGAGCCAAATTGATTCACCCATCCCAGGATGCATGGTGCAATCCAATGAGAAGAAAAGCGTGAATCACGCAAATCTGTAGTGAGTCATTGCACTGATGGCTGGGTCACCTGGTGCAGAAGCCGTTATGCCAGGAGAGGTCACTGGGTCAAAGCATGACAGGATTCATCCTTGTGAAATCTCCCTCTGGAAGACACCTCTGACCATCTCCTCCCCGTGATCTACTTGACAGAGCAATATGGTGACCTGTTCAGAAGATTTCATTAAAAGTAAAAATTATAGCTTGCCTAGCAAGGCAGGGTAGGAAGTGAGTGGGTAGGAAGCTTATAAGCTTTCTAAATGATTCTAGCTGGAGGGTTGAGTGGAGTGATTTCAACATCTTGCCTTGAATCTCCAGATTTGCAGAGCCAGGTGTTCATTTCACGTCTGGGTCTGCTTAGCCCTCCACCTTGAGTTAGAAAACTGGAGAAATTCCTCCAGGGAACAGGGGTAGTCTACACAACTGAGGATTGTTGGTAGCATCTGTGTTTGGAGAAACTTAAGGTGAAACTGGAATCCTAATTTAGGTTCATCAGACATCTAAGAGAGGCCTGGAAGTTGACAAACTGGATTTGGACTTTGAATTACAATATAGTAATGGGAATAATATTTTAAATCCGTGAAAACAGCTCTTCCTTAAGTCCTCTGCTTAGGACCAGGTGGAGCAAACAGTGATCCTGAGCTGTCTGTAGCTCTTATTCAGAAGTGTCCCATAGGGATGGAGCCCCCAGAGTTATATAGGTGCATGTGTCCCACTGCCTGTTCCCACTGGTGGTTCCTTGTCATGCCTGATTTCCTCCTCATCCCAAAGCTGGTCCTAGTTTACAGGACTAAACATCGTTTGTCACATGCCGTTCCTGTAGAGAAGCCATTTTCCACTGTAAGCAGTTGCATACCAGAATAACTACTGTACACTGGAAAAGCACCAGTTCCTCCAGAAGAAAGTCTTTTAATAACACATCTGAAAGGAAAGCTATTATACACAGCTCCCCTGAAATAGGGTTTTGGCAGGAGCTTCTCCCATAAACTGCTCTGTGTAGACAGTTGTTCTTCTGAGAGCTGCAGAGCCAGTCCTGACTTGGAGGTACTGCTGCTGCTGCTGCTGCGCACAGCAGGAGAGTTCAAAGACCCTGAAGGCAGAAGACACATAAATGGGTTGAAATTCCACCAGCCAAAAGTGTGAGTCAGGAGCAATGACAAGAACTTTCCCTACAGGGTGAGGACATGTCCAGGAATCGAGAGTGTGCCTGCTCTCCAACATAACCACAGGTATTCCCTGCACAGATGTCCCTGGGCACAGAAACGATCACTTTAAGAGCAAAAAAACACCTAGATGTCATTTTAGATGTCTAGTCCTTGTGATCACTTTAGAAGCATCTCTTTCTTGGCTATAAAGGAAGCTTAAAACAACTCGCCCAGCAGGAGACAGCTACACATAGTTGGTGTAAGCCACCCCCAGCCTATAAGGAGGTGCAAAGTGCAAAATACAAAAGTATTTGTGTCATGGATGGGGTATTTCCAATAGGAGCAAGGAAGTCTTTATACTCTTCCGTAATTCACAGCAGGGGCCCTCTCTGCAATACCACATGAATTTCAGATCACCCATGCTCAAGGAAGTGGAAGAGGTACAAAGAAATATCAGAAGGACAAGCAGGTGAAGGGACTACCTCCATTCTAGTACGGGCCAAAACTGCTCAAATTAGGTAATGCAGCAAAGCCAAGACCACTTTGGGACACACTGCTGTCTAAAAGTACGTCAGGAAGCAAAAAAACTGTGTTGGCACAAGTGCATCTAGGGATAAACCAGCCATGGATAATTTTAGGCTGGAGAGTAGAAACCATTAGAGCATGGATGTTCTGCAGATATTTTCCAGTTCCAGGAAGATGTTTTCCTCTCCCAGGAGATGCAACAGCAGAAAGTATAAGAGGGTTAAATCTGAAAGGATGCATGGAGTTCCCTGAAGTAGTTAACTCTTTTTCCCTGTTTTCTGTACTCTGACCCAATTCTGTACTCCCCAGTCTTGCTTGTCCTCATATGGTCTCTGCAAGGGAGTTCCTGCTAGCCTGCCCCCTCAGAGAAAGGAATCAGGCTCCTGAACTGTAAAAGCACCTTTGGAGCAAACTGCACTTTTCTGTCTCTCAGGGCTGTTGAAGGACTTTAACTACCAGTTCACCTGGACACTCCCTAAATCCACCTCTGCAAATGCAAAGTGAGCTTGCCTGCACTTGCTGCGAGAACAGAGTCTGCTGTCCTCTTTGGGACGTTCATTACTTCAGCCGATTTTAAATCAGCCTGAATCCTGGGGGAATTTCCATGCTGGCCTATTTTTTTTTTTTTTTCCTCTGGGTAGTTTAAGTATTAAACATCATCCTTAAGCAAACAGGCATTAAGGAACTCCATTGTAATGGGCATTTCTCAGATTCCATAATGCAACAGGGATTTGGCATGGACAAGCCACCTGAGACGAGCGCCCGCGGCGGTGGAGATAACAGGGCTGTAAACAGAAGGGCTGGGCTGTGCAGTGGATGCAACACCCAAGGTCTGAAGAGACATAAACGCCCACCCCCCCACCTCCCCCCCACCCCAATTCACCAGGAGAGTCCCTCTCCCAAAGAGAGGGAGAATGTCTCCTTCACCTGACAGCTCCTGCACAGACAGACAGCAGCAGGCGTTGGACATGAGCTGGTTTGGGGCAATAGCTTTTGAACTGGTTCTGGAGGTTTCAAGGAAGGCTTGATCTTATGAGCGGGGAAAAGCAAAGAACTTAAATGCTGTTCTAATGAGAGATACTGTCTTCTTCTTCCTCCTCTTGAATGGAGTTACATTGGTTGACTGACCCTATGACTTACCTGAATATCCCAAGGGTAATGAGCCAACATTACCTTGGAAAAATGTCCTGGTCTCTTTTCCTTGGGCTGCCCAGAAGGAACAAAAGTGGGGATTTACATACTGAAAGCCCTAAGAAGACTCAGCAAAACTAGACGACAAAGTAGGATGTAGGAGATATTCAGAATGTCAGTCCTAAACTATAAGCACTGAAATGGGCTAATCTTGTGCTCGGGAATATATCCATTAGTTCCCTTGTGTGGACACAGGAAACCAAAGCCCCAGTTTGCTTTATGCCCCAAAGTGTGGATGGGTTTTATCTTGAGAAACCCACTGTCAAATCGAAGTGGTTTGTGAAAGCAGAGGGGACGGCACCGCAGGGGCAATCCCTTCCCAGAAAGGCAGCCCAGCTCAGACCTTCCTGATCTCACCATGCCCCTTACATCAGAGAGCAGGCCCAAGTGATGAGAAGAGCCAGCCCAGAAGCCACAGGAGCTGCCTGCTCTGGAGCAGGATGGGTGTCTGGGGGTCAGAAACCGGCAGATGGGAACAGATGCTTTCCCATGAGTCACCACTGCATTTGTAGCCAGCATCGGCAGCAGTTCCCAATTCCAATTACCCTCCTGTGGTCAGACACCCCTTTTCTCTTAGGCGAGGAAACCCCCAGCCCCACTGGCTGCCAGAGCCCAGTTAGGGCAGAATTAAACCTCAAAGTGGCACGGGATGGAGGCAAGCACTGAGTGTACCAAAGGAACAAGCAAGGCATCATCTTCTCTCCACCCATGGAGAGCCCTTGCATCTCTCTCCCCTCTGGGCTGGAGAGGGGATGGATCCCATTGTCCTTACAGCCCCACATGTCCCAGCTCCAGCCCTACTGACAAATCCCAATAGTGGAGTCCTAACCCCACCACAGCTCCTGTCCACTTCCAGACTGGAGAAGGAGCAACAGAAAAGTGACGAGCAGGAGTGGGCTAGGAAGCTCAAAAAACACAGAGAGGAGAAGAGGTCACCCCTCCCTAGGCTGGGCTGGCAGCAGCCCTGAGTCTCCCCATCTCAGGCACTTTGCTGCTATATGTGTTTTGTGGGGTAGTAGGAGCAGGGCAATGCTGCCAAGGTACCAAAATTTCCACTCTTAGCATGGTATCTTGCTGCACAGCCTGCTTGGGAAACCATTTCCCAGCAAAATCTGCCAATGAAAGTCTGTTGTGTGTGGCTGGGACTTCCCAGGTGAGAGCTCTGCATCCTCTGGGGACAGGCAGCATTTCTCCTGCTTTGCCTGTTAACCTACACACTGATGTACCCATTCTTCAGCTCCAGACTTTGGGTATCAAACTCCCTAGCCCCTGCTGGGAGGTGCAGGTCATGGATCTTTGATGTCCACCCCTGTTTCCCTGAGCCCGCCGCTCAGACGTCGCACCCACCCCTCCTGCCACCACATCCTGCAGGAAGCCCACGGAGACCTGAATCAGACCTGAGTTGGGCAACTGGAGTCAGCAAATTGGATACCTATTACTGAAAGGCAAGATAAGATCACTTACACTCATCCCGCTTGTGGCTTGGGGAGTATCTGTTGCAGGCATCCAGCTGGGGCATCCACTCAGCCTTGCAAAACCCTTACGAAGAAGCACCAGCCCTGGCTCCACACATGCTCTCCCACCCCTCCCACAACCAACAGACTCAGCTGGCAGAAATGACGGTGTGCGGAAGGAGGGAGTGGGGCTTGGCATGGCCACCACACCGCTCATTCATCCCTCTACCTGGCATGTCAAGTCAGCAATGACAAGGGAAGGGTGGAGAAAACCCGGTGGGATACCCCAGTGTGTACCATTAGGGAGGAATAAGACATGCCAGTTGTCTGTGGGAGATTTCCCTAAGGGATGTACCAGGAAGACTTGGTCCCAGCTGCTGCCAAAGAAGCCATGGGAATTCTGAACCAAAGGCTGTTATTAACCTATATAGGAAATGTTTTGCTTTTCTTCTGCAGGAGAGGAAAGGTGTGTGTGACAGGAGGAGAGGCAACAGTCTTCCTCAGGTAGGGTTTGCCATCCCAACACACCTGAGATCTTCAAGAGGCAGGAGCTGTTGGACAGGAGGATGAAACCTCATAGTGGCAGAGCTGGAACAGGAGGCTTTGCAGCATGAAGCAGAGCACCCTGCAGCTCTTCCAGTGGGCACCCCAATGCCTTGTGGACACAGGACTAAGGTGTAAGGGTGGTGGCTGAGCTCAGCAGGCCTCCAAGCACAAGCTGCCCGGAGCCAGCTCATGCAGAGAGCCAGCTCATGCAGAGAGCCAGCTCATGCAGAGAGCCAGCTCATGCAGAGAGCCAGCTCATGCAGAGAGCCAGCTCATGCAGAGAGCCAGCTCATGCAGAGAGCCAGCTCATGCAGAGAGCCAGCTCATGCAGAGAGCCAGCTCATGCAGAGAGCCAGCTCATGCAGAGAGCCAGCTCATGCAGAGAGCCAGCTCATGCAGAGAGCCAGCTCATGCAGAGAGCCAGCTCATGCAGAGAGCCAGCTCATGCAGAGAGCCAGCTCATGCAGAGAGCCAGCTCATGCAGAGAGCCAGCTCATGCAGAGAGCCAGCAAACACTGCTGGGTTTTCAGCCAAGGGTGGTAGGCTCTGAGCAGCCCACAAGGATCCAGACCTAGGGCATCTTGGAAGGCAAAGCTATTGCAAAAGGCATCACATTAGTGGTGGTGGGGCCTGCCTGTGGGACAACAGCCCTTTGCTGCTGTGTCTCGTATTCTTCCCAGGAGCAGAACCCCACCCTGTCTCCCTCAGAAATGGGCCAAGACTCTTTTTTTGCTTCAGTCAAGAAACAAGAGGCCTTCTGCAGTCAGCACCCATGTACAACCCATGCTACCCATGCTGGAGAGGCAAAGTTCCCCTCACCTGGGATGCACCTTTCAAGAGGACATCAAGTAGGGGATAAAGACCTGTGTCCTAGAGGAGGCACCATGCCTTTACTCCAGTGGTGTCCCAGGAGGGAGGTGCAGACATACACTCAGGCTAAAGAAGCCGATGGGTTACTTCAAGTGGGACCACAGCAAGCGCTGCTGACAGTAGCCCAGGAACCACGGACGATTGCTGGTAACTCTTCACAAGGACCCATATCTAGAAAGGAATCAATTTTTACTCATTGAAATGGAGTTTCGTCAGAGTCTGAGGAGGAACACTACTCCCTTGACACCAGCCCTGATCATTTTCTGCTCATTGCTATTTACTGTAAGGTGCTTCAGAGATGTTTCTGGAACATGCGGTACCCTGAGGCTGATTCTGAGCCATGAAACTCTAAACCAGCTAGTGGACCTCCACAGTAAATGATCACATCTCTCATTATTACCTCTAGCTGCTGGAGCTGTCAAACTCTTATTGCTGCTCTGTCTTTCATCACTATTGTTCTCACCGCTTGGTAAACAGGCAACTTTCCATCCCTGTTTCTGGGACAATGCATCATTCAATGGATGTGCTCCAAAGCAACACCTTAAGGTTATTGTTAACTTATATAACAAGAAATGCTGGGATAAATCATGCGTGTGTGTAAACTGGGGTGTCTTTGGTTTTCAGCAGCAGAGAATTTGGCCCCTAACCCTTGGTTTCCCTGGGTCCTGGGATGTTCCCCTGCTTGCACTCTGTACCATCGGCCTTTGAGCAGCACTACGGGTGGTTTAAGATCTGTTTGGGTTCTGCCCTAGTATGTGTAAGAGCCCTGGTAACTGGGGCTCTTCAGCTATTGCCTCCTCTTGTGGGAAAGAAGGCAGAAGAAAGCAGATGTACTATGTATGTACCAAAGCTGAGTCTTGCTGGCTACGAATTTTAGCTGCAATGGAGTTCAAAGAGCCCTGATCAGGAGTCTGCATGGACGTAAGATCCACTTCTTAGTCCTGGGATTTCCAGCAATAGTGATGTTCTGGTCCTGCATCCTTGTTGCCTACTAGGACTGCCAAGACCGCCATCGTGCGATTGCAAGAGCTGGAGAGGCAACACAAAGCCCTGCTGTCCTGTGACTTCTCTGACCACCTGTACCAGCTTTTGAAAGGCCCTGGCAATGAAAAGGCTGTCACTGCAGTCTGACCTCCTTGCTGACGTTGTTTATGGAGTAGGTATCCACTAGCTGGAGTTTTGCTGGAGAGTGTGGAAGGGAGGGGAATGGGACCTTGCATGACACCAGATCAGCAAGACAGGAGTGTCTGCACCCAGCCCTGACGAGTGCAGGTCTGTGGGGTTACAGGTTTTTTCACTTTTCTGAAGGATGTTAAAAAGTGAAAGACAGAGAAGACAGCACCAGGAAACTCACCCCAGGGCTAAAGCAAATAACCCTTTGCAGGGAGAAGCTGAGAGTTCAGCATGTTCAACCTTTCAGAGAGAAGATGGAGAGGCAGCTTGATTACAGGGTACAAATACCACTGTGGGGAGAAATATACGAGGTCTTTAATTCTCAGGAGAAAGGCACGTCAAGCCAAACGGCTTTTAGCCTTGGGCCAGACAAATGCAAACGAGAAGCCTAGGCAAGGGGATTCGCCCTTCTCCAGGGCACTGCTGCCCATCCTGGGGGTAGTGGGGCAGGTGGCCTCGGCAAGGGGGTGTCCCTAGGGGGAGGCGGGAAGGTGGCAGCACAAAGAGCTGGAATAATTTTCTAGGTGCCCGTTGACTGAGGGTGCTGCTGCTCCAGAGCATGCTCCGTCACGTCCCCCTTGGGAAGGAGCACACATGTCAGTGGAAGGAGGGAGACCCGAGCAGAGGTGATTTGTTAGCCTGGGGCTCAGCCCGGCCTAGCCGGTGCTGCGCTCGTCATGCTGTGTGGCACCCTTGAGCTCCAGGGATTCGGAGCCAAGCCAGAATAATTAATTGTGCAACACCTTTATGACTGGGAAACCTGCCTCCCCTCCCTTATATAATGGCAGGGCCCGGGGGCGATTCATCTCTTGCTGACTGCTGAGCTGCACGGCGTGGGGCAGCCTCCCGAGCTGGGGGACAGGGACTGCACCACCACAGGGCATGGACACCCCCAATCCCCTTGTGTGAAGGGCCACCACAGGGCATGGACAGTCCCCTTCTCCCTGCGTGAAGGACAGGTTGCATCTACAGGGCCATGTGCTGCAATGGGAGACACTTCTCTCATCCCACAAGGGGATGACAAATGTGCTTACACACCTCACCCCAAGCCCAAAGCAAGAATTTCAACCAACCCATCAGGTCTAGCTGATCTTGCTCCTTGTCACCTCCATTGCAGGGGATATCCCTCTCCTCCTACAGTCCTCTTCCACTGATCCTCCCTTGCATCCTCACACCACACGTGAGCCATCAGACACAGCCAGACTGCCCACACCAGGAGGACACAGCCACAGAAACGTACCTCACGCGCATCCTGGGACTCAGCCAGTGCCTGGTGCCGACACGCGTCCCACCAGGGCAGGAGCAATGCCCAGGACAGGGCAGGGAGAGGTGGGTGTCCAGCCCGCGGCGCTGAGGGCCCAGCTGTGCCTGCATCCCAAAGGTGGGAGTGGGATGCCACGGGGGCAGCCTGGCTGGCTCAGGCAGCAGAGAGACCTGTCCCAGACTGTTGGACAAAGGAGGCAGAGGTGGTTTTGCCTGTGAGGCCCCAACCATCTGCCTGCACAAGCACTCCTGTTGTGCTTCGTTGGCACGGCTGCCAGAACAGCCTGTTGCCCTGCTCCCGAGCTTGCCCCTGGCATTGCCAAACAGGCACCGCTGGCAGTTGGACACTTTATGCCTCGTTTGTTTGCCTCATGCACATATCACAGAATCTTCTAGGTTGGAAGGGACCTTAAAGATCATCTTGTCCAACCGTCAACCTAATTTTGACAAAAATAAACACCCGCACAACAAACAAAAAGCAACACCATCACTAAACCATACCTCCCAGCACTACATCAACCTGTCTTTCGAACACCTCCAGGGATGGTGCCTCAACCACCTCCCTGGGCAGCCCATTCCAATGTCTGATAACCCTTTCGGTGAAAAAAATTTTCCTAATATCCAGCCTGAACCTCCCCTGGCATAACTTGAGGCCATTTCCTCTCGTCCTGTCCCCTGTGACTTGGGAGAAGAGACCAACCCCCATCTCTCTACACCCTCCTTTCAGGGAGTTGTAGAGAGCAATAAGGTCTCCCCTCAGCCTCCTCTTCTCCAGGCTGAATAACCCCAGCTCCCTCAGCCTCTCCTCCTCAGACTTGTGCTCCAGACCCCTCACCATCTTTGTTGCTCTTCTCTGGACCCGCTCCAGCAACTCAATGTCTTTTTTATGGTAGGGAGCCCAAAACTGGAGGTGTGGCCTCACCAGTGCCGAGTACAAGGGGACGATCACCTCCTGAGCCCTACTCACCACGCTGTTCCTGAGCACCTATATGCACCTCTATCTGCCAAGAAGACAATATCAAGCACTTCCAAAAGTAGGCTAGTAAAAAATATCCTCTTTTCCCCATCTTAATATCATACATATAAATGCCTTGATGACCTTGTCTTGGATTTGGGATTTGAGATGTGATTGGGAGGCAGAGATGTAGGTAAGTGCTTTTGCCTGTTGGTGAAAATCCACCCCAGGTACAGCTCAGATTGGCAGAGGGTTGGCAGATTTTTGCTGACAAGACTCCCCTGAAATTTTGAAATTCATCCACATTTTCTGAAATTTTCTGCAGCTCCTAGGGTGGACAAGACCACTCATCAGACCATCCCCACAGAGAAAATTGATCTGTTTCCTCCAGCTGGCAGCTCTTCGTGGCTCCATGGCAGGAGGTGGGCACCAGGGATGAAAACCGGGTCTGACAACCTCTCCTGACCATGTTTTTCTCCATGAGATGGTGTCTACAAGGAAGGAGGCTTGTCTGAGGGTAAATACCCAGACTGGGGCAGAGGGGCAAGTGCACTGTGAAATGAACACCAGTGACAACAGGACTGGAAAGGTGGAGGGAATCTCTGGGATTTAGAAAGGGAGACAAGGCAAGGAGAATGAAAGGAAAGAGATGGGGAGTGAGATGAGGATTGGGATGTGATGCCAGGTAAAACCTTTCTTGGAGAGACCACCTCATGATTCCTCAGAGAGAAATGAGGACAGATGAGGAGGCAGTGGGACTCAGGGGTGGCTGGACCAGGTGACAGGGACTGCCAGGCTGTGGAGGTTATGGTAAGGGATGGGAGGTGGGTGGGAGAGCTCTGGGGAGACCTGGCATCGGAGATGCAGCATCTGCAACTGAGGCCAGGGACAAGGCATGCATGCAGCTGATAAGAGACTCAGGAGAGGTGGCAGAGGGACTGGGACCAGCAAGATGTGCACAAAGGCATTTTAAACTAGGAGCTTAAACTGGGAGTTGAGACTCAGCAGATAAAGGGTCTGAAGTTAAGAAAGGGAGAGGTGGGAGTGTCTCCACAGGGAGGCAAAGAAAAAGGGAACTGGCACTAATTTAGGACTCCAGGGGCTGAAAGTCTTGAACTGGGTGAGGGGACAAGGAGGGCAAAAAGACTGGGGCAGACAGAAGAAGATGCTCCAAAAATGAATGAATCTGAGGAAACAAGCATGTATCAACTGCGACAGGCTTCGCTGCTGAGCCCCAAGAGAGCCACGATTCTCACCCTTTCCTCTGCTGTCAGCAAATACTCATGAAGACCTTCAGACAAAACAAGTTTCAACCCCACTTCATAACAAGACCAGGGCTTCCCACCATCTGGCTGTCTGCAGCTCCCTCTCCTGCAGTGGAAAGGGAGGGGGTGTAATGAATCATGAGGACTGAGTAAGACCTGGGTTTTGACCAGTTGGGTGGGCTTTTTTAACCATAGAGAACTGCTCCCGATGCAGGTATTAAAGGAAGTTTGTTAAGGTTTTAAAGCACAGCCCTCCACTAAGAAGAGCCAGCCTGAAGTTCACCAACACAGCATCGGTTAAAAAGAAATAGGCTTTGAGTTCACACATGAAGATATAGTTCCCACTACATTTCCCTCCTTTGCCATGTCCAGTAGGCAGTACTCAACTGATAAGCAGCACTTGTATCTTCTGTTTTCCTCTTGCTGCTCCCCAGTTGTCCCTGATCTTCTGTTGCCATTGTCGTGTAGACCTCCACTAACTGGGAAAGACATATACACAAGCAAGTAATGAAGTCAAATCAGTTGGCATTAAAGGAAACCAGGACCGTGACTGACAATTTGGTGGGACCAGTTGGCTTTAAATCCTCCTGGTGGTACTAATTTCAACAGGGCCAACAACGGAGAGAAGGATACTGGAGGGGAGACCCAGTATGCAACGAGCCATAGGGATGATAACAAGGGGGCTGAGAACTCTGAGGGGAACAGTAGGTTCTGCAGTGACCTTGATCCTGCTGCACAGGTGTAGCATCAGCAAGAGATCTTTTCCAGGATGATTTGGGTCCAGAAGTGGGAGGTAAATATAGAAGCTGGACCCAACAAAGTGCTTAGATTTCTCACCCAAGGAACTTCAAAGACTTTACAGAGGGTGCACATATCCCCTTACTCATCACCTGAGATAGGACTACATCCTTAGAGAAATAGGCTTGGATATTGTGAAATGTATGCTGGACATACACTGACATCATTCATTAAGCTGGACGTTTGTGGCACAATTCAGTTACCCAAAACTAGAATCTCTGAAGTGCCCTGAAGTACCAAATCCAATTGGCAGATCCAGCATGGAACTTTCAGGAAAGCCTTCTCTGCCAAAGAGGTCAGGAAAGACATCCAGGTCATCTCAAAGAGCCCTGAGCATCTACATTTAGGCAACTGAATCAAGCCCCAGATGTGAGACATTGGTGTGAATTTATAAATCCCACGCAATGTCTAGACACATTTCCCTTTATCCTAATACTTTGATCTGTATCTGGTCCTTCAGCTGGCCGTTACGCACTTGTGCAAGGACTTTGACTACTAAATTATTTGGATCATTTGGCAAATGTTATCTCTGGGCAACTGAAAAAATGTCTCTAAAACATGTCTCTCAGGCCAGATCCAGCCAAGGCCTAGATCTGCACTGCTATTTTGGCTCTGTTAGATGCCCATCTCACCTGTTGCACTGGGGTCTTAGTGATTTGCAAAGTATCAAACAGCAGCAAAAGTCGGAAAAGACACAGCAGTGGCCAGGCACAGCCAGGGAGGGATTGAGGTCTCAGTTAACCCTGAGGGGCTCTATCCCAAACAGTAGTGGGGGGAGCAGGGGCAGGATTTTTCCCTCCCCATTTTAGACACAACTACACCTTTGGTGTCTTCAAAACGGAGCTGCAGCAGGTTTTGAGAAGAACCAAGACACTGCAAACCCTTCAGACAGGAGTTCAACCTGCCTGATCCTGGTATTCCTTTCTGCTTCAGTTTCCCCTTCTGCACAATAAAACCTTATCTACCTCATGTGGGCCATACCATGATGACTAATTAATGTTAATTAAGTGCTTTCAGATAGTCTAATTCAAAGAGCTATATGATTGCAAAATATTAATTACTGTTTACTTATTATCATGAAGGCAATAGGAAAGACAGTTGCTTATCTGCCTCAGCCATGACTCAGAAGGAGGATGACAGCTGATAAAGACAGAGGTGTAGAGTCCAGTTAATCCTGTATAGTGACACACGTGTATGTGTATGTGTATGTGCGTGTGCATGCATGTGCAAAGGCACCTGACACAGCAGGGCCGAGGCCAAATTAGGCCATACTCATGTCAATGTCATGCAAACTGAAAGTCCAAGGAAATGAGCAAAGCCTCGTCTTGCCAAAGATCCAGCTGGGAAAACGGATGTCTAGCAATGATTCACGTGTTTGAAAACCATGTTCATGAGAGAGACCACAGGCCATGGAGAATTAGAATAGTCAAAGCCGTAATAAACTACTGTGAAAGACTAAATAGCTGTTGTAAGGATAGGCTATCCTCACAATGAAAATATTCACACTTGAAAACCTTGTTGTCAAAGACAACAAACCATACATGAGGGGCAGGAGAGAAAGAGGCAGGGAGAGCAACATCCAGGAATGGAGAACTTGGCATAGAGATTGAGAGAAAACTGAGCTCAATATTTTCTCAAATTTTGTCAAATTCTTGCAGGATGATAGAAATGAAGTTTGGTTTGGTCTTTGAACCAGCTGATGTCTAGAGAACTGGAGCAGGGTGAATGTTCCACAAACAAGGATCACAAAAGTGGTATTCTCTGATTACTAGGTGTTTAGGGCTGATCCTGGTGATGGAGCAGAAGAGACTGACTCTGCTGGCAAAGAGACAATTCCAGGCAAGCTCTAGCAGACAGATGTAGGAAGAACCCTGAAGAGGGATGAGGGGCATCAAGTTTGATGCAGGTTGTTGACGCCTCAGAGGAGGAGTGAAGGACGCACACTGCTGGATCAAGAGGACTTGAGCTTTGCAAGAAGTACCAGGGAAGGGAGGAGGAGAAAACATGGAGGAACACAGAAGTTTTGGCAAAAGGGTGGACTGGATCCTAGAGATTCATGGAGGAAAGTAGAGGTTGGGTTTGGGAAATCCATGCCACGGATGATGAAGGGCTTTAGATTACAAAGGTTTTCAGGTATTTACAGGTGCCTCCAAATTACCATCTGACCTCAGAGAACCTACTGAATCCCTTAGGCACTCTAGCATCCTTAAAGACCTCAAATTGCAGCCTAGCATTTACACTGACATGTAAAATGATCTTCCCTGTGACGGCTTGAAAGAGCGACTTGGAAGCCTGTGACTGTGGCTCCTGCTTGGCCGCTTGCAGAGCGCCAGGTGCCTCTGAGCCATGGTGATTTACTTTGCAGGTCAGTCCAGACCCAGGTGCATCAACTGTCAGCAGCTCTCCCACTCACACACCCAGGGAAGTACACACAGGGAAGCTGGATAAACTTCCCCAAACAGGTCCTCAGGAGAACAGGAATGGCTCTGGCCCACAAAAGCAGGATCCACAAGTCCAAGCCCACTTGGTTTCAGGGGTCTTTAACATAAATGACTGTAACGTACTAGCCTAAGGGAGTTACACAAGTTGATGCCACTCAGTAAGGTGAAAGATGGGGCAGATGAAGCACTGTGGAACCAGAAGCAGAGCAGGAATATGCACAAGTCAATGTCAACCACCAACAGCTCTCTTCCCATGGAGAAGTATCAGCAGGACCCCCATTGGCTTATGTCTGGGGGCCCATGGGGCCCTCAAGCTGTTTCCTGTCTTCCATCCAGAGCCCAAAACCAATCAGGCCTGGTCTAAAAGTGTGGTGATACAACATCCTACACACACTACAGAACAAAGCCAGAGGACTCTCTAGAGTCCATGTGTTGAGGTGTGGAAATAGTGATGCAGCTGTCATTGCAGCACTCTCTCTGAACACTCCTGTATTTCATCCACCATTCACCATGGCAGTGGACCAATGTCAAAGCAACCATCCAACCTGGTATTCTATGATTCCACTTATTTTTTTTTTTCTCTCCTATTTTGTCACTTCTGCCTAAGTCTCCAGCAGAGATGCGCAGCAAACAAGCAGGTCCCATCAGGAAATCACTGCTCTTCTCTGAGACTCAGTGACAAAATGATGTCTCCTCTCAGATCCTGGTGTCAGGATCTACCTCCTGATTCTATCCCCACCTCTGACAAAGAGGTCTAGCCTAAGGAAATACACTTAAGCCTCAGGGTGTCTCTGAGATATCATCAGTCTGGAACTCCCCAGTTTGATAGGGAAGTCTCCTCATATTGCAGATGACTGGAACTCCCCAGTTTGATAGGGAAGTCTCATATTGCAGATGGAAGTTCAGAGGAGTCGGAGTATTTGCCCAAAGCTATTCAGAGAGTCAGGCACTCAGATGCCTTTTGTCTGACACCTGAGACACCACACTAGTACGTTATGAGTCTATTGTGCCCATTCTCCTCTTCATAAATTGCTTCCCAGTCACTCCTGGCTATGGTAGAGTCAGTTTGCAGAGCCTGAAGATCACAGATCTTCAGCAACATGTTCTGCTGGTGGCTGTGGTGCTTTCATGAACACTGTTTGCTCTTGGTTGCAGCATTGCTTTTAGGAGCCACATTCTTCCTTAATACTTTCCATCATCCCCTTGAGATTCTGCTGAGGCTTTTGCACCGTCAGGAACCCATTGTGCATTTGGGATGAGCTCAACCATTCAAAGAGAAAAAACAAATTAAATACAGACTGATTTTCAGGGGTATTATTTTACAAAGCTACTGCCTTTTTAGTTCCCATCCTTCAGGTTTCTGGAACCAAATATTTCCAAAACATCTCAAAGAACCAACTTTTAAAGCCTTGCCAACCATGCTCAGGCCCAGATTTCCAAAAGCAGCCCGCAGTTATTGGGTTAAATGTTAACAAGCAAAATCTTAACAAGCAATATTTATTCTTGCAGCCTCTTGCAAGACCTGTTTTATAGCCATGAATAAAAGTCTGGGTCATGTCCACATTATAACACTAGCTCAATCATAAACCCTAAAACAACAGAATTAATAGCTTCAGTATAAGTAGGACTAAACTGTGCTAAACATAAATAAATGGATTAAAAGGTACGTGTTGTGCCCTGCTGTAGGTCTGAAGTCTGTTTCTCTTCTGTCTCTTCTGCCTGGAGGTCCTGAGAGGAGACATACCGGTCCCCATAAACAGTACTGACTCCAAGGTGTGGAACTTGGGATTATGGCAGGAGTCATTAAAGAGGGAACTTTCCTGGTCCCCCGATGAATGCAGAATCAAAAAGTAAATTGCAAACATCCAATCTGTCCCTTACTGTCCAACAAGAAGCAAAAATAAATAAATAAATGATGAGCCACAGCATCTTCCTGTTTTTGCTTCTTAAGCTAAGAGGAGGTAGATTTCCATCTGAGCAACTCCACCCCATCTGCATCTATTGTCTTATTTGTCCCGGCTCCCACACTCACTGCTTTTACACTCTCTCACACCCCCTGCAGCATCATGTCTCCTTCCACATCTCTACATTTGCTGGATGGATGACCTCACTTCATCACAAAGAAGCTAAGCCCCTCAAACTTCCTTGCAAGAGAAGTCCACCAGGAACTAGGTCTCATCACTGCTGCAGATTCAGTGGACCTACTTGAAGTGTTTCTGTGTTCCCCAACGCTGGTCTGCTTATGAGGGCAGACCAGACCTAGCCACATTTTATCAAATTACATCTGCAAATTGTCCTACGTCCTTGAATAAGTTGGGATCATGTAAATATCTGAACTACTCATGACACAGATCTCTGCTCTAGCTGGGTCTCCTGCCACAGTGAAAGTTGTAAAGTAAAGGCACACCGAGATGAAGACAGGAGAATAAAGGAACTACAAGTGGTCTTGTGAAGGTGAGGACACTTAATCCTCATCTTCCACCACCTCTCAGATCCCACAACTTTTTCCTCTGTGGGATTTCTACTGAATGTGACTAACAACTTCACACTGGAAGATGTCTGTGTGTCAAAAGGGACAGGACTGACAGCTGCCCTCAGGGTGTCAGGTAGAAACTCTCCCCTGAGTTCTGCAGATTGGAGGAGGCCACAGCAGAAATGACCGGGTGGGCTTTGTTTTTCTCCATACATGCCTCGTTTCAAACTGAGCTCTCCTCCACCAGCCTTGCCTTGTACTATTGGATCTCATGTGGCAGTAGCAGCATAAGGACAGCAGGCTCCAAAGAGGGGATTTAAAATATGGATAATGGGTCTCAAAAAAGGAGTAGTCAGCAAATTTGTGGAAATGACCTTAGGAAAAAATAGTCTAAATCAGTAACACAAGTGCAACAGATCCTGTGTGCTACCAAAAGACATTACGGATGTGTTTACTCATCGCAAGAGATCAATTAGTGCATTGGAAGGCATTACTGCCAATAAACTAATGTGATAATTGACTATATACAAAAGACTAGTGCATTGCAAATGTGATAAAAAGGGTTTGCTTAACCCAGCCATGGAGGTGTTTAAACTAACCCGTTTAATTTCACAACCAGGACAGGCTCAAACAGAAGGAGAGAGTCAGTTACCGTGTTTCATCTGACAGGTAATAATTTCTTATGATGTGTTGACTTAATTATCTTGCAATCACACGAACATGCCCTTAATTATGCACACAAAGAAAAACTGTCCTGATGCACAGGGGAGAGAGGAAGTACAGTGAGGGATGACAGTGACAGCATCAGACACCGGTTGGTTATCTGGGAATCAGAAAGGAATTGCACAAGAAATGGAAATGCTGTCACACGAGTAACCATGAGCGTGACGGAAAGGCCCAGGTGGGCAAGGATAAACTTCTTAGGCTGAAGAACCTGAAAAGGACTGGAAGCCAGATATACAGAGGGCTCTATAGATAAGGTTCCTGAACCACATCGGGAGTAAGTGGAAGATGAAGAAATGCAGCTCTGCTATTTACAGGAAAAGAGAACAAAGAGCAAGTGACATGCACCGTGCTTCAGATGCAGGAAAATGCTAACTGCAACAAGCTACCATCAACAGAAAATATTAATAAAGGGTGGGAGACGAGTCTAGAATAGGAAAAACACAGGTCAAAGCCCAGTGAGCAGCATCTAATTAGCCTGGGGTACTTAAGGAAGCAGCTGGAGACACTTCAGACCCATTAGTAATTATCTCTGAGATCTCTTGGTGTTCCCATAGGACTGGTGCAGGGTAAACACAATATCTATCTTTAAGAAGCAGACTCAGGAGGACAACGGGAACCCCACCTCGGTCAAGCCCCCTTCTGTACCCGGAAAGTTCCCCGCCTGCCCTATTAACTGATCCGTTTGTAAGTGCTGGGAATGTAACAAGGTGAGAGAAACAGACAAGATGGTTTTGTTGAGGAGAAACCACGTCAAATCAAACCTGTTTCCTGGCAGATTACTTCATGGCCTGGGAGGAATCAGGACATGAGGTACCACTCTTGGCACTGTCCTGCATGAAATTCTAATATGAAATCAACAGAAAGTGGCTGCAGTTCTGATTTAAAAAAAAAAAAAAAGTCTGTGCTCAGAAACTTTGTTGTGCAAAGCATGCTGTCAGACTTGGGAATGCCTCAAAAGGATGCTCAAAGGGGCCAGCCCTGGGCATCCTTTTGGTTTGTGTTTTTACTGATTCCCAAGCAGAAGAAGAAAAGGCTTACAAGTGAGTCTGGGAGGGCTTTGGAGAACAGACTCAGGTAGAATATAAATTACTTTAATAAACCAAAATAAAAGGCTGTAGTGGCCAGAAAAATAAAAAGACGGTGGCAATTGTGTGGGTGGTAAGCATAGGAGAGCCAGAATTGGGGCACAGGAAGTAATCATTTTGCTTTTTTTCCAGTGCTGATGCAGCTGGAGCTTGAGCCCAGTGTCCAACTGCAGGTACTGTGCCTCTGAAACAGCACAGGCAAGCCAGAGGGAGTCAGGACAGGTCAGCAAGAAGGCTTGGAGGTTTCCAACAGAGAGGTTTGGTGTGAGTTGCAACCTACCTGGAGCACAGCCCCCAGATGCCAGAAGCCCATCAGGAAGACCTCAAGCATTGCACATGGCAGGGACTTGCAGGCAGGGTTGGGGCATCTACATGAGTTGGGGAGAATGAGAGTCCTGCAGGCATCACCAGGGTGTTGATGGTGGCATTTGTGCTCTCTGAGCTCCAGCATGTGCTGGTATCACCAACCCTCTTTCACAAGCCCTCCCTAAGGTTTTATACCAGAGTAGCTGCATTCACCGGGGGCTTTGCACGCTGCTGCTGAGTTTAGGGGAAAACACATGTTCACCAGCAGGAATCTAGCAGAGGCTCATGAAAAGCCCATGAGAACAAGGCAAGGAGGTTAAAGGGAAGAAGCAAAGAGTCACCGTCACCCTGTCTGTCCAGTTCCCTGACTAATGCCCCAGGTGACAGGATGCAGGTGATTCAACAAGGAGGGATGGAAGCAGCACCCCTCTGCTTGAGCTCCCCACAAGGTCCCTGTTCCCCTTGCCAGCCCCAACTTTGCTGAGACACCGGGCACCCAAGGCAAGCCTGTCTCCACACAACCATCCCCTCCCCAACACAGCACCACCTCACCTTGTCCTCAGTCACCCGTGCCAAAGAGACCCTGCCAACTCATGATGCAAGAGCATTATTCATCAGCAGATGGGAGAAAGGGAAGTCAGGTTTTACTTTCACAGGGACTTTTTTTTTTTTTTTTAATATGCCATTCCCTCCCCTAGGAGATGCCTCTGCAGTTGACACTGAGTAGGATAAGACAGTACCATCAAGCAGATTCCCATCTTCATGGGGCTGAAGGACATTTTCCCAGGCAGGAGAGGCTCACCAATCAGATCAGGCTGCTGCTGCAATTGTCTGAAGAGGCTCAAGGAAGGACACCTACCCAAAGGGTGAGCGTGCACCCAAGGAATAGGTTCATACTGACATTTAGGGGCAAGCCTAGTGTCATCTTGAGCCACATGAGCCAACCCCTCTTCTCCATTTATTTTACCTAAGCTGCTCCCCCATGCCCCTCATTGTTGGAGCAGAGTCCTTTGGAGATGGGTTCACCTTTCAGAAAAAAGCCCTGAGCCACAACAGGCCACTCAGCACAAAGCAACATGGTTTGCTGTGTCTGCCCATGCTTATTAGATAGAAGCAATTGCCAATTGCCTAATCTATTGCCTAATGTGCCAATTATTCCCCTATCTTCCTCCAATTAGCAGGCAGAGCATGTGGGAGCTGTGTGTGCAAACTGGGCCACTGCTGGAAGAGGGTTAAAAACCCTGGGCTTGTATATTGGCGGGGAAACCATGCCGAATTCAAGATACTTTATACCAAGTGGACAAGGAAATCCAGACTACGTTTGGCTTGAGATGTGGTTTAGGAAGCTCCCAGTTAATGTCACCTCCCAGTTGGTGTGTGCAGTAATTTACACACAAAAGAGCAGATCTAGACATTCACCTGAACTTGATCACAAGCCAGAAAATAACCTTTACATGCAACTTATAAACCTGCTGTACATAACAGGTTATAAAACCAGGGATTCTTTGGTCCAAAAGGCAGGGAAACAATTAATATCTTCTTATGGGAAGGCAACTCCTACACATACAAGACGTCACATTTAGTGTAGACACAACATCTACATGAGGAAAGCAAGCTTTGCAAGATATTTATGTTTTTCAATGAGCTGTTATTGTGCAAGAAATATTATATGGCTTGTTGGCTGGGAGCAAAGATGTAGGAGGGTGTTATTAGAGACATTAGAGCCATTAGCTATGTCTGAAAAACATGAGCCTACGTTCTGCTTGGGAGAGATGCTAGTTTAAGATGTTACTTTCAGAAAGGTACTAGTAGAAGTATGGGCAAAAGGCACTACAAAAGGTTTTGTATGGAAAGTATGTTCTTCTAGAGGCACTTTCAATCCTCCAAATACCTGAAACTGATAGATGGATGGAAAAGTCTCTACAGAATTGGTTATCTTCTGACACAAATCTCTAACTAGCCTTGGGTATTCCTTAACTGATTGTGATGACAAAACTCTTTGAGGAAGTTTAGTGTGGATTTTTTTTTTCTTTTTACCTCATACAAACCTTCTTGTAATTACCCCTTCATTGCTTTCTTGTGTAAATCTGGGAGGGTTTATGTGGCGTATGGCAAATTCCCTAAAAAAAAACATTTGTTAGCATGTTCATCAGCAGAACAGAGTATTTATAAGAATCAGGAAATTCTTTGTCTGGTAACACCTAGATATCTTCCTTAGAAATTCAGAAAGATCTAAAGGATCATGATATTTTTAAAAAGAAATTAAGTGTCAAGACCTTTTTTCAAGAACTAATATAATTAAAAAGACAGCTCGCATGCTGTGGGACTTTTATACAAATAGTGAATTTGTCCACTTTATCTGTGACAAAATCTCCGCTTCTCTAAGAACCTAAAAAGTCTAGAATGGCATCTCACCAAAACTGAAATTCATTCACATAATGTCACTACTCAAGGAAAAAGAGAAACAAAAGTAGCTTCTACAAGAATTAAAGAGTCCACAAAGCCATGAGCTGAAAATTTGAACAAGTTAAGCCTGCAAGGACACTGACTCATTGCCAGGACATGGAAGCAACACAGCTTCAAATTGCTTCAAAACGAGGCAAGTAGAAAAGAACTGTATTTTTTTTCTTCACTGGGTCTTTGGAAAGAAGTGATCATAAAATGGCTCTAAGCTGAACATGTATCCATCCTCAGCACTCATCACACCCTCTCTGCAAACAACCTCAGCAAGAGCAACAACAGAAATAAAAGAGTTTATCACATAACACAATTGTCAGACTCAGCCAAGCCTCAGCAAAATGACATATCAGAGACTTCTGCACTCTGGGTGGAGCAAAGCATCTAAACCACTGCCCACGAATCAGAATGACACCTTTATAGATGTTAATGGATTTTTTAAACACTCTGGTTAACTCAGTATATCCTTGTTAATCTCGCGATTGGGACATGTTTTCCTGGAGATGAAACACAAACAAAATTTCAATGGGAAAGAAAACCAGTAGGATTTGGTTGTGCTTTGGCTGGGTTACAGAGATTTACTATCTCAAGACAAGTCTTTAGATGACGACTTCTGAATAATAGGCTTAGAGAATTTCTTTGATTTCACATTTTATTAATAGCAGTTGTGCTTGTCCATTCAACGTAAGAGTTTATTCTTGATGTGCGTGTAAGGGTTCTCCAACAAGGAAATGGTACTGCTGCCTGTGAAGCCTCTTAGCTACTGATGACACTTGCAGCAGCTCTTCTGCTAATATGGGCAAAAGGGTGAGCCCACTTAGATCTGTAATTCCTTCAAGGCCTTTCTGCAAAGGGGTTGCAGCTAGCACGGAACACTGTTTGCTTTCCGCTTACTTGAACAATAAAGCAGCCTTCAAAATAACTTCACCTTTGATTATGCTGCCCCGTAAGTCCCGGGCAAAGATATCCGGGAAACCCTCTGGAGTGGAAACCCCCTCTCCACGAAGTGGGATTAAAAGAGAGTCTGTTCAAAAAAAAACAAGCAGCACATGTCGGTGCCCCAGGTGGTGTCCAGAGCGAGGTGAGGCACATTTTCATCAGTGCTGGGAAGATAATGAGGGCATGCCAGAGTTCATGATGACTGCGCCCCTTATAAACTGTGTCCTGACTTACCAAACTCTTTTAGACATGTCAGTCAAGGATTTCAGAGACAAGAAGCTTTTGAAACGGCAAATGAAGTGCAGTGAATGTAAGCAGAATAGAGCCAAAATAGCCAAAAAAAAAGTAAAAAGGCAAGCCCCTGCCCTTGCACTGCGATTACAGAGATCCTGAATCCACCCATGTGGAGTGAAAGTGTCTCACCTCGCCTGGCTCAGCCTCATTAAACCACCGTCCAAGACCACCAGCTCTTCCACTTTTTCTCCTACCTCTTAGTGAGGTCCTCTGCAAAAACCACTGCCTCTCTAAAAATGTTACATAAAAAACAAGGCTTTGACTGGCTTTCAAACATCTCTCCTTGTTAACAAATAGAGATATTGCTGCAAGTAACTGCAGCTTTTCCTTCCTTCAAGCCACAGCAAGTGCTTCTAGAGGAATCGGATCTTTGTCAAACAACAGCAATAGCATCACAGCCAAGGTTCCCGTTCCTGGAATTACCTTTTGTCTTGGTGCTACCAAGTAAAATTCAAGACAGCGCAGTTTAGGGGAGAGGTGGAGGATGTTCAGTAAGTTTTATTTGTCATCACTGTGAAAAGTTAGGATTAAATCAGATGCTGTAAAAAAAGAGTATCTCTGGCCACTGCATTTAACTCCCAGAACCTGTTAATGGCAGTCCTATGATGCAGAATCATAGAAAAATAGACCTGGGTAGGTCTGCCTAGCAATTCGTCAATACCTGGGGGTGGATTAGTGGATTAGCATTGCTCAATGTACTTTTACTAATCCAGAAAAGGAAGTGAGCAGTTAGGTGACAACTGGATCATTGCTCTCTCCCTTCTCAACTGTGTTTATGAATATATTAAATAACAGTGACCATAAATTAACACCAGTTAGTTACACAATCACAGAGAATTGGGATGCAAAGTGACCTTGAGAGAGCCAAGAAGGGGTCAGCCCTATCCTTGTGATTGCAGCGAGATGTTTATCTAGCCTGTTCTTTGAGATTCCCATGCCAGGAATCTCAAGCCTGCCTGGTTGACACATTCCAGCAGCTAGCGATCCTGCTATCCATAAGATTTCATTCCCTCCCTCTCCATTGCTACCATGCACTCTCCAAAGTTTCTGCCCCTCTAACTTAGAGAACAGCTTCCTTCTTGTATTTCATGCATTTAGAATTTTATCTTAAATTTTATGCATGTGAAAATTGGCAGTGGTTTCTGTCTTCTGAAAGTTTCTGTCTGGGTCTTTCAGTCTTCTCTGTGCCACAGCAGTGGTTCGCTGTCTCTCACACTCAGTGTTGAACCCAAGTAAGTTCTCCTGCAAGGGCAGACCTTTTTAGAGATATTGGTAGAGAGCTCTAAAGCGTATAGAAACCTGCTTTTCTTAGTCACCTCTTCCAGACCCTGTAAAAATAGACCAAAAGACAATAGACCACAGTCCAAAAAATGGCTGTTCTAAACAACTCTAGTGTCATCAGTCCTTCTCCATGCATCACGTTTCCTCCCATCGCTTCTGCTGCATTCCTCTGGACTCTCTCCCACTGGTACATATCTTTCCTGAAGGGCAGTGCCCAGAGTTGGTTGTATTAACGCTGTGTAGGCACAGTCTGCACTAACAGATCGTTGGAACTGTTTCATATGTCCTACAAACAATGCTGCTGTTTATACACCCCAGGGATGTTTAACTTTTCCTTTCTTTTTTTCAACACCATGACGCTGTTGACTTAGGGTCAGCAGACACTCACTTTAGCCACCTGCAAAGCCTTTTCTATGCAGCTCCAGCCTACCCAACTGTTTGTCTGCCTCTCCCCTGTTTATATTCCTGCATCCATACCGAAACCTGCGTCATTCTCCTCGAATTGCATTCCTTCTCTCCGGTCAGAGATAATGAAAATGATGAGTAAAGAGCCTATTGGGCTGGGCACGGTGACCGTACAGTGGTCTCTGACCATGGCAGGTGGAACTCCATAATGCCAACTGCCAGGGAAAAAAACATTTGAATTATTCAATACGTTGCTTAGTTCGGCCTCTCTGCAGAAAGACTTGACCACCACAGTAGACAACTCTCTGGCAACATCTATTCTATCTGCAGCCAGTCACATTGTTTATTTTTTAATAAAATCTCTGCTTCCGAGTGGGAAATTCTCCCCAACACCACCTGATTCCTTGCTGACGGAATGCCATATGCAAGCCAAATAGCATATGCTTCATAACGACCTGTGCAAAAGAGTGTGCGATCGCAACGCTTGACACCCTGCAGCTCCAGTTATCTCTGAGGAACGAGGAAGTTCAGGCAGGGATTCCCAGAAGCAAAAATGAAAAGCGCAGCTCTCCTACTCCCTGAGCCGTTACCCAGCACGGCCCGCCTCACCGCAAAAAACTCAGCTTGACACAACAACCCATTTTCCCTTCACATTTCACCTGGGGAGGAGAGTGACCCTGTGCCCTCCCTGTAAGTTGGAGCTTCAGCATCTACCTGGGGCTGCTGGGCCCTGGATGCTTGGTGGGTGGGGTGGATAAACCAGGAAACCCACCAGATCATCCTGGCTTTTCATACACACTTCAGAGAAAGCTGAAATTCAGTGCAAAATAGAGGAAAGAAACAGGAGGATGGATGAAGGGGAAGTCTCTGGAAATTTTCTAGCTTTATCAAAAGAATTAATTCTGGGACATTTGACTGAATATTTTTACTCTGAAATGCCCCGTGGACCAGAGTTGTGTGGGCTATGTCATGTACGGTGTCCTGTGCAGACCATGCTTGTTGGTGAGATCAGCACACTCCACCTCCTGCGGAGGCACAAGAACAAGACAAGCACATCCATGAAGGTTCTGGTAATGCTCATCTCATTAAATTTCCCTTTTTTATTTCTCTTCATGCTGAAGAATATTTTAACTGGCATCAAGCTTCTCAGCTAGTTCAAGTCACAGATGAAGACAGAACAAAGGTCCATCAAATTGTCTTTGTGTCTTCTTTGCTTTGTATCAGGATCTCTTCATCGCTAGAATCTCCCTTAAAAATTAGGCCTGAACTGTCTGAGGAGTGCATGCTTCAGCATCCAAAGCCCTACAGCTTTCTCCATGGTAGTTTTCCATGCAGGACATTGTTCACACGCCTGACAGCCCCATCAGCCTCCTCACTCACACACAGACAGGTGTCAGGTTCTCCTGCTTTTGTGAAATACTTCAAATTCAAAGGAATACAAAAGAATATAAAATCACGAGTTATTTCACACACACAGCTTCTGTAGCATGAAAGAATATTGCACAGGGCCCTGGTGCTCAGTGAGATGGACAGGGCAGTCCCACCTCACTGGGCTGTGCAAGCCATGCCATGCCACGGCCACGCTTGCAGCACATCCCTACCAATCTCAGCGAGAAGGACCTGACCTCCTTATACAGGAGGGGAGGAAGGCTGGAGAGGACTGATGGGAATACCAGGGAGGCTCTGAGATGCTGCAGCACCCCATTTGACCACCCCTTGGGACAACTCATGCCCTGGCCACGCAAGGACCAAGCAGTGCCGTTGCTTGAGAGGGCCCCATAGCTATTTTTCTTCCATTTGGCATCTGCATTGGCTGTTTCCAGGCCATTAGCTATTCTGTCAGAGCATGGGTGTGGATGCTTCCACTCCACGAGCACGGATGAGGTCCCATTGATGGATTAACCACCTCAGTGGGCAGCTTAAACGGCCGGCACGATTTGTGCGCCCAAGCAGCAGCTGCCAGGAAGAACTGGATTTTAAGTTCATGCCGCAGGGGTCATATCCTCAGCTCACAGCCTGAATCACATCCTTGCCTCACATTCCTGACCCACCTTCTAGCACGATCCAGCCCCCTTGGCGAGGAAGTGGCGCGGGCTAACTCCGAACACATCACTCTGGCATCAAAGGGGAAAGCCATGCCGGAGACTCCCAATATAAGCAAGGAAAGTGGGGGCAGCTGAACCCCCTTTAGACCTGGACCTCAGGAGGACTAACCCAAGCCCTGCCTTCTTTCTTTCTGAAGAGAACGGAGAGACCTTCTTGGAGATGGACATGGACCAAGAGCCATGGAACCTACAGCTGCTTTTCCATCCATCTAACACTACACCCTCCCAGGCAGCGAGCAGCCCAGAAAGAGCAAACCCCTCTGTGCCCCTCCACTTAGTGTTCTCCCCTGTAACATGAAGCTGGTGTCATCCTTGATTCGGCAAATGCCCTGCAAATAAATTACACAAGAAACCTCCGATTACATAAAGTGCATTGCGCAACGCATTATATAAAACCGGGGTCATGGCCCAATCAACCAGCACTCGGCTCCCTTACACCAAGAAAAATTAATCCGAGGAGCAGCAAGGAAAGGAAAGGCAAGTAGGAGGAGGATGCTCTCCTTCTCTTAAGGAGGCATGTGGCACACATGTGGCAAACATGCTCACCCAGTGCACCTCCATCCCCAGGCCGCCAAAGAGGAGCATCTCCCAGCCAAACCCTACCTTTTGGCTCCAAGCCCACCTGTAGGACACCAGAACTGGAGGGAGGGTTATGTATCCCACAGAAAACAGACCTATAATCACTACCACCTCGCCATTAACCTTGTCTGGCTCTAATCGGGTTGCCCATGGTGTCTATCCACTGCTGTAACACACCTTGGAGAGGAGAAATGAGAAGTTTCTCTTGAATCCATTGCTCAAAAAAGCCTGGTTTTCTTTTCTGACACTTTCTGATTTCAAATCAGCTGGAAATAGCTGTGAGGAACGTCTGAATGCAGACAGTAATAGAGCAAGTGTCACACCAGAAGGTGGAAACTGAAACAACATGGGAATGCTATGCTGAGCCTGGTGCCAGAGGTGCCCCCAAGGCATACAACAGAGGCCAAATGTCCCATTTCTGCACCCATTCAGATTTTCCAGAAGAAGATTTAAGATTCATAGATTTTAAGGTCCAAGAACCCCATTAAATTAGACCCAGAATTTCCAGTCAATCCACCATAGTGAAGGCAAGTGGGACCTGCTCCTTCTCTTGGAAAATTGTTCTCTTGGAGATCCCTGAAGCTACCTGTGGTTTTAGTACAACTCTTTCAATCAGCTTCAACAAGTCTCGGACAGGAGTTTGAGCTTGCAACCACTTCAGGGCAGGAAATGTCTGCAGAAGTTTCCACCGAGCCTAGCAGAGCCAGATCGAATCAGCAGGGATCTCAGTGAGATTAATTTGTTACTGCTGCTGTTTTGAGTGATAATAGTGTACATTACAAAGGAAAAGCAATAAATCTACAGGGGAGATACACTGGAAATAAACAGTGAGGTTTCAGGTGTGCTTTGAAGTGCCATAGAAAGGCCCAGAGGCAAAGAAATGCTGGGAACCGCTTGGTCCGTTGTGTCAGATCTGCAGAGGAGAAGCTCCTTGCACCAGCGGGGAGACTGAAAGGTGTAAGGAGAGGAGAAATGCCCTCTCTGAAGGCTGGTTTTGCTGCTGGGCTGGGCTTCTAAATGGAAGGTGCTGTTCTGAAAAGCAAGTCCAGAGAAGTCCTCACGGGATGTTTCTGAGCCTTGGAGGGAGGCGGTTTCTAACATCTCTTTGCAGGAGAATGATGGTAAAAGGATCCAAGACGAGCTGGGATTTTGTACAGTGGCACCAGTTCCCTTTGGTCACAGAAGCACCAGCTGTCAACATGGGGACACAGAGGTGGGCCAAATGGAAGGCACTCAGAGGGAGGGGGTGTTGTACCTCTCTGGCACATCCCAACACAGCTGGCGGCAGATTTAGGGGAAAAAAAATAAACAACAACAAAACAAACAAACGAACAAAAAAAACCACCCACCAACCAAAATCTTGCTCTGTGTCATAAAACCAAAAGGGAAATTGTGAAAGGTGGAAAGGGAGCTGGAGCACCATTCCCTGCAACCAGCCCTGCCCCAGAAGGGAGTTCCTGCCATGTGTCCTGCAGAAACAAATGAGTCAAGGAGAAGTTACCACAGGCACGACAGGGCACACGAGCGTGCACAGGCAGAGCAGGAAGAGACCTTCCTTCCTTGGGTGATAGGAATGGGGAGGATAACTCAGGAGACCTTTTTTACAGCCAAGATCTTGGTAGGTCAGGTCAAACAGGTCCTCAGGAGCGGAGGTACCACAGAAAGATTGACACGGTATAAGCCTGGCTGTGGCAACAGGAGAAATTCATACTCCTGGAACCTGCCTGAGCTTGGTGGCTGCTGCAACAGCAACAGGGTTTGGGTTGGGGGACAGAGGCGAGGGTGTTGCTCCTACTTACTTCTTCCACCCACCTTCTTTGTCTTCCAAAAATGGTGTTAACTAGGGTTTATTGAGTACACAAAGGCTTTTCTGTGCCAAGGTTAGTTCGCTGAGTCACTAGATGGAAAGCAAACCTGTGCCACCGGGGAGATAACGCATGTAATGCAAGAGCAAGAGGGCTCTTGCACAAGGCACTGGGTTCCCGACGATGGCTGGCCCCACGCCTGGCAGAAAGCTGCAGGCTTTTATACTCCAAGTAAAATTCTCCAGGCAGAGAAGAGATGCAAACCCGTGGGATGCTTGGGCTGGCTTCACCTCCTGCTCATCTGGCTGGGAAACTGGTTCTGCAGGGCGACCAGGGAAACCCGGCCCTGGCGGTGCCCGCACCAAATCCTCCCTTTATGCCAAACAGCATTGAAGGGTTGCTTCCACTCATGCTTTCCCCAAAAAGACTGATGTGCCACCCACACCTCTGTCTCACACAAACGGTGCGTTCCGGGGCTCCCCGCTTGTTACCAACACAAACAGACCTTGCGCTGCCACCCGAGCAAGAGGAGACAATAGTGGGGTCATGCTATTCTTATTAAGATCAGGCTTTGGAGCTCTTCCTAACACAAAGCTCCCATCAAAGTCAGACAAAAGATGATAGAATTTGACAAAATGGTCTCATAGTTGGTCCTGGCAAGCCTCAGTGACAGCCAGGTAACCCAGAAGCCCATTTGATACTCAGGATGGTGCCTCACAGGGCTTTTGTCACTGTGGGGAGCAGCACACGATTGCTCAGATGCATAGGGGAGGTGATACTCTCCAGCTACAGAGAAGACCTCCGTGGGCCACGGCAGAGGTAATGCAGACCAGCACCAGCCTTCCCACATCAGGGATCTCCTGGGTCAGGGAACCAGTGACACGAATACACTTTGCACCAAAGAACAAGACTCAGAGGAGGACACTGACAATTTTGAGAGTCAAACCATGCACCAAAGCCAACCAATGAAAATTTCTAATGGCACATACTTGGCCAAGCAATGACTATGGTGGTGCAACTCAGGCAGTGCACGAGAAAGACAAGAGAAAATGGCCTCAAGTTGCGCCGGGGTGGTTCAGGTTGGATATTAGGGATTTTTTTTACACTGAAAGGGTTATTAAGCACTGGAATGGGCTGCCCAGGGAAGTGGCTGAGGCACCATCCCTGCAGGTTTTCAAAAGATGGGTTGACACATTGCTTAGAGACATGGTTTAGTGATGGAGGGGCGGTTATACGGTTTTCTTTTGGGTTTTTTTATCAGAGTCAGGTTGATGGTTGGACTAGATGATCTTAAAGGTCCCTTCCAACCTAGATGACTATATGATTCTAAGGGTTCCTAGCAAGGCAGTGGGTCACCAGTCCATCTCCCAAGGCTTTGTCAAGCCTCAGCTATAATGCAGAGGAGTCAGGGCTGACCTTCTTCACCCAGTGATGTTCACCTGACAGTCAGAGGAATCCATACCCAAATCCCTTCTCTCCCTGAAGAAATCAGACACAAAACTGAAGAGAACAGTCCCCATGCTATGGCCACCCTGACTGTTGGATGGCCGTGGGTGAGATTCCCATATTTCTCCTTTGGAAAGCTTTCCCACTTCCCATGAAATAATCCAAAAGAGCAAGTGCATTTCCATCAGAAAGGGCAGGGCAGAGGGCCTTCAGCGGGAGAGCTGGTGAGAGCCCTTCACCTCAGTGCCCTCTCAAGTCCACTTGAGCTTTCATGAAAAACTTGGGTTCAGGTTTCTGCTGGTGGGGAGGGAGCTGGACCTGGCCCTCCTGCAACCACAGGATGAGACAGAGAGGTAAAATCGTAAAAATAAGAAAGCAGCCAGGGAAGAAAAGGAAGCTACCTGTAGGAGAGGACAGGCCAAGACTACATACCCTTCCCTGCCCCAAATTAAGGGGATGGAAACGGTGGCTATTTAGCTTATACACGTCCATTCTCAGACTGGAGCATTTTGGGAATGTCCCCAGCTGTATAGAGGCCGGAGCAGCTAACACGGTGTTTCCTGGATGGCAAAGGCCACTGGGGTTAGAGGTGTCCCTGTCCCACAGAAGTCCTCTTCTCCAGGTGTCCCAAGGGAGCCTCACACAGGCTCTCCATGCCTTGGTTGAAAATGGCCGTGGTGGATCTGCTGTGCCTCAGGCCGTGCAGGGAGGTTCATGGGGCAGAAGACTGCAGGACGTAGGTGTAGCAACCCCTGAGTAACCCACAACCCAGCACAGAAAAGCTCTGGCTGCTGCTGTGGGGTCACTAAAGCACCCACTGGAGTCAGGGTGATTTAAGGGGAGCTCCTAGAGAGCAGAGGCAGCTGTGTGTTGCACATCCAAAATCACCTTCTGCGTGGGGCCAGATGCCCCTCAGAAGCCCCACAGCAGTGTCCACCCCTTCCCCAGGCTCTAGTAGAATCACAAACATGTTTCTTTATCACTTTGTTTCTGGGGTCCAGTGCCTGGCTAAGGAATGGCAATGGAAAGTGATATATGTATACTTATTGGGAGGCAGGTCACAGCGACATTCACAGTGACAATTACCATTTGACTTAATTACATGGACATAATTTTATAATTCTTGCCACAATAAAACATTTGCCAGCATTTCCCTGTCATATTTGTTAGTTACCACAAACGTTAAGGCATTTTGGGGCCTCTGGTCTATGTGCACAAGGTCAGGTATGGCATAAAGCCATGATGGAAATAGTCCACGGAATCACAGAATTGCCAGAGTTGGAAGGGACCTCTAGAGATCATCTAGTCCAAGTCCCCTGCCAAAGCAGGGTTGCCCAGAGCACATCACTCAGGACTGCATCAAGGTTGGTCTTGAAAATCGCCAGAGAAGGGGACTCCACGACCTTCCTTGGGCAGCCTGTTCCAGTGTCCAGAGTCCATTTTGCTCAACATGTGAAGAGAAGGTTCCCAAGAAATTTGCACCAGGCAAGACCTTGGCTGCCTGCTCCAACTCAGCCAGCAGAGCTCTGGATTTAGCACCCCTCCTGCTGCTCAGAAACTGTGTCTCACAGGGGATCCATTGCCAGGCAGACACTCTTTGCCAAAAAGGTTTCGTGTCTGGTTTTGACCAGAGCAGAAGCAGCAGCCTTCACCATGGAGGGAAGAGCTGAATCCCTGTCATGAGCTCTGCCTAGCAGGACAAGCCCAGCTGCACGACCACTGTGAGGATCTCACACGACAGCCCACCAAAATGTCACCTTCAGAACATCTCTTGGGGTTCACACCACAAAAGGGCTCTGTTCTTGGCAATGACAACTATGATGGTAGAAAGGCAAGGAGTGCTGCTGAGCCAACCTGGTGATGCCCTGCACGTGGCATAAAACAAGTAGGGAAGGCTCTCCTTGCACCACTGCTCTTGCTGGTTTCCTGCTAGGGCATGGGAGAAACATCAACGTGGCACCGGGGGCAGGGGGATGCAGGCTGTCAGGCAGCTCAGCAAGTGGGTCTCTTCTTTGTCATCTGTTTCAATCTATTTCAATCAAATTTTCCTTTTTCAATCTATTGTTTATCTGCTGCTAGAACTTCGGGGTTCTCATCCTTTGCCACCTCATCCTCTTCCTCTTTACAGCCTCTTTGGTCAGGGCTAATGAAGTGTAAGAAGGCAAAGGAAGCTAACATCTTCTCGGAGGCATCAGGCATGAGTAGACAGGTCACGGGTGTAGCGTGGGAGCACTCACCTCCCCTTCCTCAGGTCAACCAGGCCCTCCTTGCACCTTCAACTGTTGCTGTGCACTCTCCTACCTCTGCATGTGGGGGTTGGCTCTTTCTCACGTTGAGATCAATGATAAAAGCAGGGAATAAATAAATAAAGTGACTTGAGAAAGATCAGCTCATCAGACCAAGCGCAAACACTACCCAGTCATCCAGGGAGCGTCTTCCAACATGCAAACGGGAGCTGATAGAGATCCTCTTCCAAGGGCTGAGCCCTACTCAGAACTGGCAAATTCCCTCGGCTAAAACCACCTCCTGCGTATCTGGGTGCGAGCACTGCTATCTACCACTGCATCGTGCTCAGCCCAGATCTCTCATGGGCCGTGGGCAATTCTCAAATTAGAGAGAACAGAAGCACCAACAGTGGCAGATTTGTTGTCCTCGTTGGTCCAGCACGTCAGGGAGCATTTCAGGATGAAAGTTGACGGGGGGGAGGAACATGCATTTTTATCTTCTCACATTCTTGCATATGGAAGGGAAGAGCTGAATCCCTGTCATGAGCTCTGCCTAGCAGGACAAGCCCAGCTGCACGACCACTGTGAGGATCTCACGCTACAGCCCACCAAAATGTCACCTTCAGAATATCTCTTGGTGTTCATACCACAAAAGGACTCTGTTCTTGGCAATGACAACTATGATGGTAGAAAAATAACCTCACTAAGGAGTCAGGGCTCTCAAGGCGCTGTAACTCTCTTCACAATTAGTCTTACCTAATCCTTTTTTCACCCTGGGGAAGATGAGCCACGAGAAGCCACCTGAACCCCCTCATAGGAATCGCTGCAATGGGGAGGGTGCCCAGCAAAGCAGGTGGTCTCACACCTCACTTCCACTGCACAGGTCATTGCTGAAGGAAGGGACATCATGGGATGACTCAAGGGGAGGTAATGAGGCAACACAGCAGCAGGATGAAGCAACAACGTGGGCAGCAGGTCAGATTCTTTAGCCCAGGCTAGGACACACAGCTGTGTCCCATTCCTGGCATTACTGCTGCTGACCCCTGTGGAGCAAACATTGGCATCCGGAGATCTGCAAGGCAGATGGACTGTAACGATCAAGGCTGACCAGTGGCATCACTCAGGCCAAATAACTCCACACCCAGCAATTCCCACTCCAAGGCTGTCCATCCTGCTCGGTGGAAGGGGTCTTGCTTTCAGAAACAGTTCATATCTTGGCTGAAAGGCTGTGCCACCCAGTGCACTGCTGGGCAGGGACACTTCACACAAGCTTTGCTTGATGAAGGATGGTGGCAGGAAGACGTTACCAGGTAGCACAAGCAGGGCAGCCAGATAACAGCACCCAGTGGCCAGTCCTGCTTGTCCAACACCTCCTCTCAGCCCCACAGGGCCTCCCCTACCCCCGGCACTGTCCCCAGCATGCATGAGATGCTCAGGGAGGGGAAGAGCAAAGGAGCGGTGGGATGGTGTGACTGCTCAGCTTGCTTACAAGGGGCCTGGGTGAATCAAACCTGCCAACGGTAGAAAATGGTCTTGGCCTTAAAAGTGTAAAGCAATTATTTCTTGGTCAACACTCACACACAAAAGATAGCTCCAACTTCATAAGCTCCTTGGCTACATGTTATCATGCTCACCACCTTGAGAAGATGACCAAAGAGCTTTTTCTGGCCAAGGATTGTCTGTTGGTCTTCAAAGCTCTTAGGGATGGCCTCACCATGGTGCTCAACACACCCCGTGACTCCCTGCATTTTTTCCTTTAGGATTTTGCACCTTTCCTTGCTGCTGCCATCTCCACCACCCCACCTCTGTCTGTGGTCTTATCTTTCCCAGAGTGGCCACTTCCCCAGCACGCAGCCAGGGCATGGCAGGCTCAGAGGTGGGACTTCAGACCCCAGGGAGCTGAGCCTTAAGAGCAGGATATTACCCACAGGTGGGGTAACAGAGAGATGGGGTGAGGGTGGAGAAGAGGGGTGGTCTCTCTGTCCTATTATATCTAGCTGTTCCAAAAAAAAAACCAACAGTCCCTTCAGCCAGAGAACACAAAAAGAACAAGCACAGCTCCGCTGTGAGTCACCTCTGCTTTAAGACGGGGAGGTAAAGTTGATGTTTCCCACCCCATGAATGCAGGGCACAGTCTGGCATTGACACTTCATGCCAGGGGAAAGAGACACGCAGCCCCCGGGGGCTGCACAAGCGAAAGTCCAGCCCGAGAGGAGCAAAGACCGTGGCACAGATGATACGTGGTCCTCAGCTGCATGTCTTATCTGACATTCAGCAACAGCCCTTTGAAGTCCAGCTTAATGGGGCCAGGGCAAACCTCCCTGCAGAGCCAGGACACAGCCTGCACACATAGAAAGCACAGGCAGCACCCAACCATCCCCTGGAGACCACCCCTTGGGCATGTTACTGCTGAAATCCCAGCTGGATTGAAGATGAACACAGGAACTTCTCACATCACTGCCACACTCTCACTGAAAAGACTAAACCCAAACGTACCCTCAGAGCAGCCCACGTCCTTTGTGCTGCTGCAGAGAGAGGAGCATGAGAAGTTTCCACCCGCTCTGCCCTTCCCAGCCTTTTCTCCCATGTCCCAGGAGGTACAACAGGGTGCAGAAGCAGCATTCAGGATGACAGTGCTTGTGGGACCCACAGGACTCAGAACCCCAGTTAGGGCCTCTCTTCTCCCACCCCAGGGCCAGACTGTGGTCACCCAGCCCCACTAGAAGTTCAGAGGGAAGGCAGATGCTGCCCTCCAACCCTCCCAGGTGCCTCATCAGCCAAGGGGATCCATGAGCTCAAAGCATGAGCTGGATGCATACAGCTCATGCAGCGGAGTGTCCTCTCAGGGCTTTGCAGACCTTTTTGGGGTAATACAGGTTCTTCCTGCCCTAGCAGGTGGAGTGAGGGGAACCCAAAGCCCAAGGGTTTAACTGGAGATAGGCAAGCTACAGAAGGCAGCAGGGAGGCAGCTTGGGCAAAGCAGAGGGCACTGCAAACCCTACACTTGTCTGGGTGGTCTCATCTATGCCCACCAGCCCTGCTCCCAGGTCAGGTATTTTTGTTGGCAGTGCACACAGCCTGGATCCATGTCTTCTGGTAACTCGGCTTGGGTTGTCCCCCGAAAAGATCTCAGCTCCCCTGGCTCCAGCAACACTCCTGCTGTCCACACTGCGCTCCTTGCTGGACCTGCTCAAAACCCAGCAATTCAGGGACGAGCAAAATAGTTTTCTCCTTCTGGGAGCCCCAGATGGCACCTCTAGTCGGGAAATCACTTCTGCTGTCTCCAGCAACTCCCAATGGAGGCTTGTTGAGTTTTATTTCCAGGAGAGCAAGACCATCCCAAAGGCTGCAGCGCATGTGCTGGGCATGGCTGAGGTCTCCCCTGTCTCACAGCGGGGCCCGTTTGCCCCAGGGCTACCGGTTCAAGCCATAAAGCCCAGCCCGAGCGAGCTCGCTTGCCAGATCGCCAGTCCCAGCCAAAATTCCTGAAGAAAAACTAATCCTAGTAAATAAAGGCTTGCTGGAAGTGCTGGCACGAGCCAGAAGGAGGTTGCTGAGCTTTGCACAGAAACCTACCAACAGCGTTGTGGTTTCAGGCGAAACTCAAGACACGTGAGGCCGTGGGCCGGGATTCACCACCGGGTTTCAGTGTCACCCCCGGCAGCAGGAGCCAGCCACCGCTGCGGGGCACGGCCCCAGGAGATGGGGCTGATGGCTAGGAACACGGCTGGCCCCCCGGCCCCTCTAAGGCTGGAGCAGTTGGGCTGGTTCAGGAGGTGGAGGGGAGCTGGTCCACCCCATACCTGCGATAACGGGGTGCTCTGGCAGCCTGCAGGTCCCAGGTTTTGGCTCGGTCTCCATAAGGTGGCAGGGAGGCCACCCAGCCCTCTCCAGCTTGCCCTGGGGATGCAGTGGAGGCACATGGGGTTGGCATCTGGCTTGCAAGCTGCAAAGGCAGCCCACACGCACCCCTCCACCACCAGCCTGACCTGCTGCAATGCCCACCGGACCACAGGGTGCCTCCATACCGACCACCCTCTCCATCCCTGCCAGCAGCACCACCACCAGGAACTGCAAGCCCCAAGCATCATCCAGCTGCTCCACCTCTCGCTCTGCATCCCCAAAAGGCTGCAGCTTGTGGAGTCAGGGCTACTTGCTGCTGAGCAGGCTTTTTTCTCCATCTTCAGGAGTGGTCAGGCACTGGAACAGCCTGCCCAGGGAGGTGGTGGAGTCGCCATCCATGGAGGTGTTTAAGAAGCATGTAGACACGGCACTTCAGGACATGCTCTAGTGCTCGAGATTGTCGGGTTGTGTGTCTGCTTGTGGGTTTGTTTGGTATTTTGTTGTTGTGGATTTTTTTGGTTTTGGGGGGTTTTTGTTGGTTTTTTTTTCTGCGGTTGGACTCGAAGATCTCAAAGGTCCCTTCCAACCATGAAGATATGAAGATTCTGTGATTCTGTAATTCCACCACCAAATAAATCTTCCCCAGTGCCAAACTGCAGCCAGGCCACCCCCCATTTCCAGAGGCAATCCCCTGTGGGGGTGAAATCCCTCCACTCAGGCAGGGTTCCTCTGTTCTTGTGGCTTTGCAGCCTCCCGTGTCCACAGAGCTGCCCCGCGCCTGCACGCTGGCACCCGGAGCTGCAGGAGAGGCCTCACAGAAACGTGTTAGGGGCCGATAGTTTATCTTGGATCGCTCCTGAGCGCCGGCAATCCCACACCCCTTGGAAGAAAACCCTCTTGGCAGCTTTGAAGGCCGTACTTCAGGCGCAGCAGCAGGCATGGGGAATCTATCCGTGCTGGGGAATGAGCTCCCCATGAGATGCTACACGGCTCTTCTCAGGCTACAAAGCCCCGAGGCAGCGTCAGCTCGTTAGGAGAAGGGGCAAGAGTGGCTGGAGGCCTGTCCCTGCTCCCAGCCCTGGCACCGACTCGCCCTGTGGCCTCCATGAGCCTCACAGTAGCCAGCTGAGACATGAAGATAAAGGCAGCCGTGTCCTCGCACCTCCAGACCGTGGCTGAAAGGCACTTTTATAGCAATTTTCACATACAGGTTTCAAAGAGAGCAGCCATGTAGCCTGCATCCAAAGCAGTGTGCCCAGCAGCAGGTCACGGGAGGCGATTCTGCCCCTCTACTCTGCTCATGAGACCCCACCTGGAGTACTGTGTCCAGCTCTGGAGTCCTCAGCACAGGAAGGACATGGACCTGTTGGAATGGGTCCAGCAGAGGGCCACGAAGATGATCAGAGGGCTGGAGCACCTCTCCTATGAGGACAGGCTGAGAGAGCTGGGATTGTTCAGCCCGGAGAAGAGGAGGCTCTAGGGAGACCTTATAGCAGCCTTCCAGTATCTGAATGGGGCCTACAGGAGAGCTGGAGAGGGACTCTTTGTCAGGAAGTGTAGTGACAGGACAAGGGGTAAGGGTGTTAAATTGGAAGAGGGGAGATTTAGATTAGACATGAGAAAGAAATTCTTTGCTGTGAGGGTGGTGAGGCACTGGAACAGGTTGCCCAGGGAAGTTGTGGATGCCCCATCCCTGGAGGTGTTCAAGGCCAGGCTGGATGGGGCTTTGAGCAACCTGGTCTGGTGGGAGGTGTCCCTGCCCAGGGCAGGGGGGTTGATCTCTAAGGTCCCTTCCAACTCTAACCATTCCATGATTCTATGAAACTGGCCCTGGGGAAATGGGGGAACAGCTGCTGCATGGGGAAATGGTGTAAGAACAACAAGGAGCACAGGCCGGCTTTTGCCCAGCACGGTGGCAGCAGCATCAGTGCTGCAGTCCCACCTTGGGATGAATAGCACACGGCTGGGGCCAGCAGGGATGCCAAACACGCTTTTGGATGCTTTTGTTGAGGGCTGAGATGAGGTCCATGTCCACGGCAGGGAAAAGAGAAGGCCCTGCAAGCCCATCTCATTGTGAGCCAGCACAAGTGAGAAAGGGGGCTATCCTCCCGCCTTGGGCAACAGGAAGAGGGTGACAGGCTTCTCCCATTTCTGAGGTAACTCCAGGACTACGATGTACCACCCCATCCCTGCCCTGGACCCCAGGTTCCCTCCTCGGCTGCTGCTCACACCCTCCATATCTCATCCCACCTCCCTGCAACCGTCAGCGCTTCAGGGCAGGGAAAGTATCTCATCACATCTTCTGGATCTGCTGCGGCAAATCGCTGGCACTAAACACACTGTAGTTCCTGATGAAAAACACCAACGGTCACGGGGCAGGAGCTGCAGGCATTACTCACTCGGGGAACTGCTCTCAGCTGTGTGTCAAAAGGGGCCGGGGGCAGGAGGGATGGAGCCTCAGAGACATCATTCTTCCCTGACAGCTGAGGATGAAGAGGCACGGGCCACCGGTTTCCCAGGGAAAGGTATGTGGTTCCTCAATGCCTTGCCAGCCCCCAACAGCCACCCAGAGACCTCCTCCAAAAAGTAAAGGAAAGATCCTGGCATACCTATATAAAGTATAGGGCAGGCATAAAGCAGGGCAATATACTGCCCTGTGTCCGTGCAAGGGAGGGACATGGAGGTCTGTTTTGAAGGGCACAGGGGGAAGGAAAGGTCCCTGGGATGGGATGGCAGGGGAAGAAGGGATGAGGTCCTGGTGCCCCAACCACAGGAGGGTTATTACCCTTCTGCGGCCCCAGGCTGAACTGGGAGGGAGCCTGGGATTCGGTTGCCCATTATTCCACCTGGCCGAGCCTTTAGCAAAGCTAATCCCCACCAACAAGACATAACAGCGAGAGCTGGCTTGGCCCTGTGCTGTAGGACACCTCTCACACCAGGCAGTCCTGCCCTGAGAGCCCTGATCCCACTGGATGGAGGAAAGCCAGTGCCACCTGCCCCCTCCACGCTGACTTTGGTCAGGGGGCTTCTTGCTTTAGGACGGGGTCTGCTGTTTCCTGGTGAGGGAGCTGGCTGCCCACCAGCAACAAGACACCCCTCATTGCTCACCCTGTAACACCACCAGGGTCTCCAAGCACGCAGAAGGACCCCATGGCAGCCTCTCCAGCCCGTGACCACGGTCTCACCCTGTGTGTTAACACAAGGCAAAGTCAGCCTTCAGCGAAGCCCAGCTTGGCCACCACGTGTTTTGGCAGCAACAAGCCAGCAAGCTACCAACCCACAGCCCAGGGGAGGCATTGCTGCAGTTGTCCTCCCAAACACTGCAATCCTCAGTGTTTTAATACGCACAGAAACAACAGGTGAAGTTAGCCAAATGGGAGAGAATCCAGTGAATAAATCAACACCCTCCCAGGCTCCTTTGCTGGCATTGTCCTCAGCCTTTCCAGGCACATCCAGAAGCAACATGAACAGGAACAGTCTGTCTGGTACTTTGGGAAGCACAGGAGCTACCAGCACGAGGCACGAGCGTTTCTGTGCCAGCTCACAGCCAACAACAGCCGTCATCACCTTCGTTAGTGACTGCAAAGGAAGACCTGAGGAGCAGATGCCCCTTCTCTCGCTCTCTGGTGGGAAGAGGCAGTGTTTTTGCTGAGCCTGGTCATGGTGCTCAGCTGGAAAGTGGAGTAAAGGGGAGAGGCATCCTTGGTTTGTTTCCCTGCAAAAGCCCACTGCGGCATTGCTAGCCACGCAGCACCTCCCCACCACGCTCACGGCTGATGCTTATTCTTCTCCCCGTGGCTGCTGAGCCTTTAGAACCTGGGTTTGGTGCAAAGACTTCAAGGCACCGGAGGCAGCACCTCTGCACCAGTTCATATGGTGTGAGCACCCTGCAGTTTCCTCCTGCTCCCCCAGCACGGCCCTGGGGTGCCAGCAACCAGCATCGCTTCCCCCACTGCCAAACTGCCCTTTCCTTCCCAGCCCCATACACTTTCTGGACCACATTTCTCACATTTTCACCCCACCTTTTGATTTTCCCTTCCCTGTGGTGCACCCTGCACTTGCCAAGTTGCCACCCTCACCCCTTGAGCAGCGTCACCCTGCTTTCCCGGGGAGACACGCACATCAAGAGCTGCCACTTTGCTACCCATGGTTCCCAAAAGCTGCTGTCTTGGCCAGGAAAAATGACTTCAGGTCCAGAGCCTTCTCCTGGTAACAGAAATCCTGGCAAACAAGCCAAGCCCCAGCTAAGGAGCACGGTCACTGTGGGAACAGCAAACTAGGGGAGGATATTCCCTTGCTGTGCCAAAACCCAGGCTCCTGATCCTTCCCCAGCCAGCCATGGAAATTTAGGGTTTAAAAAATGACCGGTGATTGTGGGGGCCCAAGAAAAATGCTCTCTACAAGTGCCTTTATGTTCCAGAAGACGCATGCTTCTTGCCTCTAGGGGATCAGCCTGAAGTCAGCCAGCCACAGAGAACGCAAACAACCTCTGAAAAGACCTCAGCAACCATGAGGAGCAAGGTCTGAACAATTCAATGAGCAGGAAAACCCCACAGCACTCAACCTGCTTTGATCACCCTATCCCCCCAGTTCTGTTTCATCAACTTGTTTACCCAGCTTCCCTTCATAAATCTTGTGATTGCCACTCAAAGCTGCCAAGGGCAAGCCAGGGTCTGGTGGCAGAAGAAAGGCTCCATCCATCATCTCTTCTCTTGGGCCAGCACCAGCTGCCTCCCTACAACCACTATTTCAGAGAGCATCCTTGCAAACCATGAGCAAGGAGAAAGATGCCCAAAGGGTGACTGAGGTAAAGACCCAAGAAGACACACCAACTTTGGGAGAGGTCTACTAGAAAGCAGATACTGCTGAGCCCTGTCTTGGCTGACCCCATCCATCCACTAAGCCTATCAACGTCACTCCAGACCGGCCTTGTGCTTGGAAACACCTCCCCATTTGTGCTCACCCCCATTCACAGGAGACTCACTGTAAAGAAGGAGCCTGAAAGACAGCTTTGCAAAATCAAGACAGTAGCAGTGGCAACATGTCAAAGCCCATTGCTGTCACCCCAGCTCCAGCGCTTCCCTCCCTTTCCCCTTGCGACACGACAAGGCACGGGCTCTCCAGAGCAGCTCTGTGTTTGTACAGCTCTCCTTTATGGACGGGACCACAGCTAAGCAAACACCTGCAAGCCAGTGCCCACTCACTGTTCTGGAAGTGGAAACCCAGGCCCTACCCCAGCTTTCACAATAGCAATTAGTCACAGCGCACCAGCAGGAGTAGTAAATAGGGCAACGGGAGATAAAGTTGCAACGGAGACCTCGCTTGTCCTCTCTCATGTACCTGACACCTCCCTTTTCTTTGGATCCTGCCTTTACAGACCACAGGGACCCTCCGCTCCTGAGGCAGAGGTGCTTTGCATTTTGCTTTAGTTACCAACCATTGCTCAAGCCAGATAGCACCAACACCCACTCCCAAAGAGCATCCACAGGCTTTCCAGCTAAATTTCAAAATGATTTTATCCACCCACATTGGCCACAGGGGTCTGACTTTAGCCGATGATAAAACATGACCCAGAACATTTGCAATGTTTGACCGTACAAACAAGAGCTCCATAATGGCTCAAAGGTACCTTTAAATATTTGGATACTGGGAGAGATTTGGGGCACTGAGGAGTTACTCATCCTCTGGAAGAGGAGGCACGAGCCCATGGATCAACCACGGCTTTGGCAAAATGAAGAGCACTGCAAGCACAGCTGGGATAATGCATTACTTGGGTAACTCTTGCTGACACAGATGAAACCCCTCCAGGTGACGTAAGCTGGGTCAGCAGCAGTCAGTTTTGCCAGTCTCCAGTGCATTTATTTCGAGGCCTTTGCTGAGATACCAATACCTGTCACCAAACCAGACTTTTACCCCAGGAAACATCTGCAGCACAGGCCTGACCTAGGCTCACATCTGGCTGCTGAGCACCGTGGCGTTACCTTGTGAAACACGAGCAGGTTGGTACCTGCACAAGGGCTTGGTTACGAGTGAGTTCATTTATCATCAGTTAAAATGGCAACGTTATTTTTGCAGAAGGCTCGCCTGGACACTTCCTGGCCCCCTGCTGCAAACGGCAGGAGGTGTTTTACCCAAGGATGGAGAAGCAGAGAGGAGATCCAATAGACAGTAGATTGAAGCTATGCATAGTTTTACGCCTTTTTAAAGGCAAAAGGGAAAAAGAGCAGCAATACAATACCTGGCAGTGCAACAGAAGCCGATAAAAGCACCAGAGGGTGCTTTTAAAAAAGAGGGTATATCCTTCACATACCTCACAAGATACCCCACCATGGCAGGTGGGCTGGGGAGGACAAGGCGGGGGGGGATTGCGGCACTGCACAGCAGCAAAAGCAGAGACCACCTCTCTGTAACTATTGCCAGGCAGAGAATAAGCAGTGAGAGGCTGTGTCCTGCAGCAGCCCTGAGGACAGGGGAGCAGGAGACTTCTGTCCGCCCGGTGCAGCAGCAGGGCTAGAAGAGCTCTGTTCCCCGGTGAGCTAATGCAGGCTTCAGCACACACCTCTGCCCTAGGGAAAAGCACGGATAGACGCAGCCAGCAGAGCACCCCGGCCCAAAAACACTTGCATCTGCAACACACAGCAAGGGGAGAAGCGAGGGCAGGACGGGCGTGGAGGGAACGAGCAACCGGTGCGGCAACTCAAGTGTTGTCCGACCATTGTGAGGGCAAATTTACAGGATCCCAATGTCAACCCGCAGCACTCGGAGTGAGGGTAGGCAGGCACGAAGAGCAGGAACACTCTGACTACCCAGGAAAATTACAGCCATCGCTGAAGGCAGAATGGGCGACTCCAACATCTCAAGGATGATAAAACAGAACAAAGAGCAGCTTAAAAAGTAATCCTCAATTAACTACTTCTGAAACCTGTCGAAATCACTGCCTGCATCGTGTTTGCTAATGGGCCTGTCAGCAGCTTCTTAGGCTGTGGGGGTCACGGTAGCAACAGAAAGTGCTGCTTTGTTCTCAGGTTTGACATCTCTTTTGCCCACTAAGTGCTTTTGGTGTTTTCATTTTTGGTGTTCTGAAAGAGCTCTTGCGAGCAAAGGATGGGCAAAGGGTTTCACCTCCAGCCTCCCTCAGCCACTGGCACAGGGAGGAGAGAAAATTGTTTCTTGTGATTCTAATACAGCAGACAGACCCACAGCCCAAAACCAGGGATGCTGCCCATATATATTTATCCCATAGGATATGCTGCGCCTCCAAACTCCAGGTGAACGAGCACTAGGTAGGCAGTATCTCAGCCTGGTGCTGCCTCTCCACCACAGCCCGTGGTGGGGAATGCTTCAGAGAAAACATTTGAAAACCACGTCATGAATCTCCTCCACAAAACCTCGGACCTACTTCCAAAGGGGGGGAGAGGCTGGTAGGTCTTGAAGCAACAGATTTCACATCCCATCTGAAATGCTCCTCGCAAATCAGGAACTGTCTACAGTTATCAAACTGCCTGAACACCCACTTGCCATCCCAAGCTTGATCTATTTTTGGTTTCTGCAATATCTGCTGTCACCAACTCTGTTTTATTTACTCTGTATGTGATTCACCCATGATTTGGTGTTGGAACATGCATGCTGCCTCCATCAGAACAGGGGATGGAACTAGTGCATTTGCTCCCTCTTATTTCTCTCTTTCCCCATCGGGAGTCTCGTGATCATTTCCGACAAGAGAAATACTACAGAACAGCTGAGGTTGGAAGGCACCTCTAGAGATTGTCTAGTCCAAGTCCCTGCTCAGTGCAGGGTCACGAACACACAGCTGCCCAGGACCATGTCCAGTTATTTTGACTACTTCCAGGATGTAGACTCCACCGCCTTCCTCAGCAAACTGTGCCAGTGTTCAACTACCCTCATAAAAAAACCCAAAACATTTTAAGTACAACTTCCTGCATTTCAATTTATGACTCCCATCCCCTCACCAGGCATCACTAAGAAGCATCTTCTCTACTCCCCCATCAGGTATTTATACCCATTGGTAAGATCCCCTAAGCTTTCTCCTCTCCAGGCTGAGCAATCCCAGCAATCTTGCAGCCCCTCCTCATATGACAGAGGCTTCAACCCCTTTAATATCTTCCATGCCCTTCACAGGACCTGCTCCCCTGTGTCTGTGTCTCTCTTCTACTGGGGAGCCCAGCATTGGAAACAGCACACAACATGGGCATCACCAAGGCTGAATTGAGTAACTTGGTCATTTTTGAATGGCTCAGTATTTCTTTGGTTTTGCTAAGTACTAGAGTAACAGCAGCTGCTAACAACTCTCTAACTAGGAAAGTGCCTTCCCAATGCACACCTCAGCCAGAATTTTCAGCCTTGACCTTTTCACGTGAACACAGCTCTGTTTCCTACAGTGAACAGGAACACTTTCAAAATCTTTATCCCATCTTTATATTTTCTTCAAAATAAAAAGACATTTGTATTCTTGAAAACAAAAACAGGCTCTGCTTTTCTGAACAAGGCATATAAAGATAAATAGAGTAAAACACACAGTTCTGGGATTTAAAAAGCTGAAAGCTCTTCCTAGGACTGATTTATAAAAAGGAACAGTCCCAGAGTGAACCAACTCTGCTTCAGGACAGGTCCCTCTGACACCTCTCAGTGGCCTCAGATAGTCCATTTCTCTGTACGAGCTTCCACGCTTTTGACCAGCCCTTCTCCCAAAACCTCAAAGTCCTCCAGAATTGCCTCCACATTGGGAACACAGACGAGCTCGTTGTTGAGAGTTGTCACCATCCTTCCTTTCACGTTGGAGACCTGTAGGACATAAACAAACGTTGCACAAAAGTGCACCCACTCAGAGCTGCTTCACGACCTCTGCAAGCCCCACATAGGAGAAGTAAATTGCTCTCCTGCTTTGTCACACCCAATCCCCACCACATCACTACACACAATTTTTTAAGCTTCATTTCTCAGCACCATCATTGCTCGTTATTAGAGCCAATAAACTGCAAGAGTGGCCCTACCAGTTCCTTTTAGGGTTTACCCTGGAGCTACAGCCCAAAGACCACAAGGGAGGAAGAGAAACAATGGCCATGGGCATGGTGGAGATGGGAAAAGAGTGTACAGGTGCATGGCAGAGCCTGTATGAGCAGAGAAGACAGGGTATGCAAAAAGGACCACACCATGACCCCGAATAAAAGCTGCCTGTTCGCTGCTCTGTTGTTGGGTGCAAAAACTCAAGTGGGAAGAGATCTTTGGCTACACCAGGGTAAAAAAAAAAAATAAAAAAAATCCTCATGTTTAAATCAAGCCACACACAGCTCAGATGCAAGCACGTCCTCCTCTCATTTCACATCCATGAATAACTGCGTTTCACAACTGCAGCTAGGCTGAATGTCCAATGCCCTCTGGCCATGAAGAGAGGGAAGATAAATCACCCAGAGACAGATAGCAGGAGCCTGGGCTGGCAACTCTGAGCCATGAGTCACTGGTTTCTTTGCGTCTCTCCTTCATAGAAAGCAGCATGAATCACTCCAGTGTGCCTCACACCTAGCTTAACCACCCTCCAGAGCTTTCCAACCCACACAGTGTAGCTGGAAAATATCTCCGTACATCGAACAGGACTTGGGCACTGTGAACCTAGGCTTGCTACCCCACCACCTTGCAGGTTGGACATTTCTGGGCAAGATGACCAAAGCTATGAGAATAGGATAGCCTGCCGGACACACCAAATGTCTTTGGCAAACGAGGCATCACCCTTCTCCCAGGAGGGGACCAGAGAAGAGCACCTGGGACAGAGCATCCTGTTCTGACCCATGATCACGGTGCTGGGGCTTGTCCAGGGACACAAGTTCCCTTCTTTGCTCTGCTGATGACTGGGGCCACTGTGGCCACAGCCCTGTCTTGGTTTCACCCTTTCCAAGCAGGGACACATATATGAGCTCCATTTCTCAAAGGCCTTTGGTGCTGATAGGAGTAAGACAAAACAATTACAATGCAGAAATAAAAAAAAGCTCTCCAAGCTTTCAGGGCATAAAGATAATATGAAGCTTAGAGTCAAAAACTCACCTTAAAAGGCTGAGGCTGGAAGCTCAAAGGTTTCCACAAAACTGCAATCACTTCCCCTCCATGCTTGTCATAGAAGAACAAGGCAAGATCACTGAAGGCATCCTAGGAAAGAAAACAAACAAAGGTTGTGCCAGACATCCCAGAGCCAGAGCCCATCCCTGATTCAGTCTCCTTACGCTTGGACACACAGTAGCTCCACACCAGCCAGGACCAAAGCTGCAACTCTTCTACTGGATAACCAACAAGGAAAGCAACTGGCAGCCCATGGACAAGTCCTAGGTGCCTCCTGCTGCCTCTTCTGCAGTCTTGATGGATACAGAGCAGTGTCTGCAAATTTTTCATGCAGACCTCATTGCTCACCACCTCTTGCTGTCCCAGAAAGCAGAAACATGATCCACCACCTCCCATTGGCCTGGAAGAGCACTGAGAAATCAGCTTCCATCTTTAGGGACATTGGACCCCTTGAGTGACAACCCATTGAGTGTTCCTCACCATGGTCCTCCAACAGCTGGATCTGGCACTACCAAGCCCTCCTATCTCAGTGTCCAACAGCCGTGTCCAAAACTTCACAGTGCATCAGACAGCAATACGTTACATTACATGGCAGCAAAGACCAACACCTCAAGCTCTGCAACCTGTGCAACAAAGGTGTCAAAGCTCCTTCTTCCCCCCAGGACAAACCCATGAGTCCTGTCAGCACACAGTGTCCAGGAAGGAAACATAACAGCAGTAATTTTAAGTAACACAAAGTCCTATGAGGTGCAAAGAGATGGAATGGTCAATGGAGGCACTGCAGGAATCTGCTATCCTTGCCCCTGCGTTTCAGCAGCTGCATCAATGAGCAGCTCCTGCAGTAGTGCTGGGCAGAAGAGCTCAAAAAGAGATGTGGCATAAAGAGATGACTAAAGGCCACAGTCTGGTTTCCACCCGGCCCACACAAGCCGGATTCCCAGCTCTGCAAGAAGGCAGGGGATGACCACGGCAGCAGAATTAAACAATGCTGGGTGTAAGCAATTTTTCAAACCCAGAAGTCTGGCCCTACAGCTCAGCACCCAACACACAGGTACCTGGAGATGCACACCCTGAGCGCAGCTGACCAAGATATCCAAGAAGCTGCTCCTTGACTTGTTTATCTTGGTGGAAATTAACATCAGGCTACAGCATCAGTTTACCAGGCAGACCAAACAGCCCACCAGCATCAGTACAGAACAAGTTTCTGCACATGGCCTCACCAGCTTTGGAGCTACCTACTGCAATAAATACAGATACTCTGCTCCCTCTTCTTTCTTCTTCTTCATCCCCTTAATTTCCAGACACAACTCACCCATGCTCTTACAAAGAGAGATCTCTGCTGGCATCATTGTCTCATGAGGTTTTCATGCAGATGTGCACAAAAAATAATCAACATCAAAGGCAAGCTTGGAAGGGGTCTTGTATGGACATACCAAGATTGCAGTAGGAGGAGAAAAATGTGGATTGAGTTGGTATTACCAGTGATCCCAAAGGGTGGGGTGGCATTTTAAGAGTAAAGACCTGATAAGTAGGGAGGGGTGGAGTTGTCTGGAACTTTCAGAGCCAGATTTATGAGTTCAGACTTGAAATATCACAAACAGAGGGCAACACGATTAGGCCATAAAGCTGGAAAGATCCTGAGACCTGCCAGCTCACCCCACTTCATGGGATCTTCAGGGGGGCAAGGCTGGTCAAGGCATTACTCTTGACAGACTGGCTAGAAAAACCACTGCCTAAAAATACATTGAGAAAGAGGCAACCCGCCCTGGCATTTCTCAGCTGAGAGCGACGGGTTACGCTCAGAGCCCAGTCAACAGGGAAGACTCCTCCTTCTGCCGAAAGGCAAACAGTAGGAGGGAGGGAAAGCTCAACAAAGGGCACGCTGACCGCCAACGTGCAGCTCTCCGAAGCAGAGGGGAGCAGAACATGTGAGAACCTGAAAAAGCCCCACTACTCTACAGGGCGAGGTCGAGTGCCCCTAAGATGCTCCCTAAGAGAAAGATATTTTTTACAGGCCTGTCTTGCTGGACAGGAGCCAGGAGCACTTGCAGGAAAGGAGCTCTCCCAGGCTCAGCTCATTTCCCAATAAAACCACTGTTCAAGCCTGATACCCAGCACCTTTTTTTTTTTATCCAGACAGCAGAGAGCAGAGGTTAAAAGGATGGCATTCAGCTCATAATCCCAGCAAAGCACAAGCTTCTGCACTTGCACTGCTCCCAGCGTCATTCTCATGGCAGTGCTTTGGGTCAGCTCCACCAAGCTATGGAACATTCAGCTCTTGGGAAACTGCAGCATTAAAAGGGTCTGATGTATTAGTCACCGCATTTATGTTTGTACAGAGGCTTGGGGAGTAAAAGCAAACAGTCCTCACCTCCCTTTCCACATCCCATGCTCAATGCCCAGTGCCGCTGGACTTGCCTGAGCCTGCAAACACCTTCCTCAAGGGAAAGATTAAGAGAAAGGGGGAGAAAAGGCACGGAGCACATTTGAACCCCTTCAATTCCCTTGAAGGGAATTCCCTTGAAGGGAATACCCTTCTCAAGCTCCTGTATCTTTCCTTGCAATTCAGCTTTAAAGGCCTAGGGAAAGCTCTCCCTGCCCAGGAGGATCCCAGCTATCAGCAAAACCTACATCTGGTTCCCACTTCACAGAAACAAAGGGGACCTGCAAACTCAGGGCTGCAATTCAGAGGAGCTTCATTGTCCAGGAAAGGGGTACATTGCACCTGGAAGATTAGCTCAAGGTCTGTAAGGAGCCACCTGGGTTGTAGGAACGAAAGCATGGAGAAAGGTGGTGAGTAAAACAATACCCTGATCTAAAAGGGGATTACTGGATTAAGCAGCTTGGGCTGAAGCATGCATTTTGCAATGAGGTAAGTGCTCATTGCCAGTTAAGCAACTACATCATTGTTGTTTAGGGGTGGGTTTTTTTGGCCTAACCATTTATCCACCCACTTTTTCACCGCTCCTACATATACCCAGAGATCAGGGTCATTACATCACAGCTGCTGGAAAAAGAAGAGCCTTTCTGGGGAGGCCTCTGCACCAAAATGTGCCCAGCAGCTCTTCCTGGTGCGACGGCAGTTCAAGTGGCAAATGCATCAATCAACACTTGCTCAGTGTTTTGAACATTTTAAGTGCTCTCAGCAAGTCATCTACCAGTATAAAATCCTATTAAAGCTACTTAGTTCCAACAAATCACTCCACTTGTGGTTAACACTTTAAAGTTCTTGTCATTCTACTGTGACCTGCCCTGATGCTCACAGGTTATGCGGTACAGGCAGAGCCTTCCCCCATATGCAAACAGAGCAAGTAGCACCATGGGAAAAAAACAGCCTTTTTCTCTTTTAAAAGAGAACAGGTGTGTCAGGTTCCGGATTCACCTGGTAAAAAGTGTTTCAAACTATCCAAGCTTTTCCACTTCCGAGTGCTTCATCAGACCCACACGCACATCCTTGTCCCAGGGGTTTGAGGCAGCAGCCAAATATGGCACAGAAAAAGCTACCCATGCTCTGGCTGCATTCACAAACATGCCTTGTCCACCAAACCATCTGCGATGGAAGTCTTTGGTCGCTTCCTGTGGAACGAATCCAAGACAGACCTCTAGCAAGGCATCACCAAGACTGGACAAACGTAGCCACAGGTACCCTCTGAGCTCACTCAAGGAGCACAAGGGGCTGATGCCTCAATACACACCTGTGTGCATATGCACACATGTCTGAATCCAGCCCTGGCACTACACTAAGAGTCACACAGCCACTCTGAAGCTGTAAGAGTGGGGAATTTCCTGCCATCTCTGCCCCTCCAAAGGCACAGATCCAGACAGGAAAGTTCTTTCCGTGCTACCAGAGCCCACAGAGGCTTTTCAGTTCACCTCTGCCTGTCTGGAAGTGTCCATAGGAGGAGTCAAGCCTGTCAGTCAAAACAGGAAGGGAGCAGTCTGACCTGAAATTTCAACAGTTCCAGCTACCTCCCGTAACCACAGCTTATATACTATAAGAGACCGAGAACTTTTAATGTCATTAATTCCTTCCTAACATGCAGTAGCAAGATAGGCATTCCTGTGTAGTGGGAGGAAGAAAGGAAAGGGCTGTAAGTCTTCTGGATAGGTCTTGTCTGAAGGTGCAAGAAATGCAAAACATTGCTTCAGAGGGAAGGTTGTTTACAGTAAAGCAGGAAACATTTTCCTGCTCATCTGCACAGGAAAGATCTCCCATGTACAAGATGGGCAGCTCCTCTGCCACAAGCTCTGATAGACGTGTGTGGCCAGAGAATGCTAAAGCTCAGTGAAAACAAAGTGCTTCACACCCAGTGACCCACTGAGACCAAAGATCCTTTAAGAAATGTTAGGTCTTTTAACAGTCATTACATGGACATGGCACAGGCAGCTTCATACCATTTTCCCCACCACGAGAAACCAGCTCTGGACCCCAGGGAGGTGACCAAAGCCTTTGAGCTTTGTGAGCTTCTGAATGCATGCAGATGGGCACGGCAAGTACATCCACAGGACTCACTGCGTGCAGGCAGAAAGATCATCCCTTGAGCTCAATGACAGCCAAGCCACCCTCAAGTAAAAGCTGCACCGACTGAGCCTTTCCACAATACGTCTCCAGCAAAGAGCTGGGGGTTCTCCAGCTCAACAGCCACCACGTCAAAGACCAGCAGTCAAGACAGAGACGCCACAGAAGCTTCATATAAGACACTTAAACTCAAATTAGCCTTGCTGGACAATTCCCCCTGGGACCAGACCCAGGGTTTGCTTGCTGAGTTGCTCAAGACTGTAGGCACCAGGAAGGCTGGTGATGGGCTAAAGCTCCAGGGAAGCCCTCTCTGCAGGACGTCTGGCACCTGCTTTCCCTCAAAAGCGTCTGTCTGCAAAGCCTTCTCATCTGGACAGACTCCCCAGGCAGGCCCTTTCTATCAGATCTGTCCTGGAATTGAAGAATTTGCCATCTGAATCCCATGACCAACCTTTCATCTCTACCCAGAGACTCCCAGGCACCACAACAACTTCATCAGACCAGCTCCTGCAGCACATCTCCTTGGAGCAGGAAAAATTAAAGTAGTCAGGACTCAATACTTCCCCTCCTTTCATTTTCTCCTATGATTAGGCTCCATGGGGAAGGCACGCAGCAATCCTTTGGCTCCAGAGCACTCATGCCTTGCTAACCCCTTTGATTTGTGAAGAACAAGGACCTCTCAGGAGAAAACAGGTTGGACAGGAGAAAAGTGGGTCTCCTGATTACTGTGCCACGAAAACTGGGGAAGATGGTATGACCTGTCCCCCTCAACCCAATCAATATGCCTGGGCATTGAAATCCCTTTTTCACATGTCAAGCCCAGAAAAGGGCAGATGTTTCTTTTCTGCCCATAGAAGAGAACAAAATCCCACAGCGCTGCTGCGTGGCAGGTGTCTCCCTTTGTTGCTATAAACCCACTACGACTGCACCGTCAGCCTCAGCTACAATCCTGTTGCTCAAGTCTGTGCTTTGTGCCATTAAGGGGTAGCAAATTACTCTGAGTCAAAGCCAGCCAGTTCTGCATCCAAGTGCCTTCACTTCCAAAATCTCTCGTAAGGATTCACTGCTGTCACCACACTCCTTTCCAGCACCTACTTCTTGCTTTGTTTGGACCAGCCCTGGGGTTCCCAGTCTGCAGGATGGGGATAAGCTGAATGCTGCTTTGAGAACCAAAAGCCAGGGAAGGAGAAATACAAAGGTGGTGGAGGGGCTACCAACCAAAGCTAGGTCAAAGCACAAAGCCGATGCCTTCAAGCAACAACTGGTACTCAGACACAGAGGTACATGATTTCTGATGGGGTAGTTTCGATCACAGTATCCATCACCTGATGACCCTGCAGTGAAAAGTCAGCTTTTGAGGCCCTCCAACACAGGTGGTCGTGGCTGAGTTACTGGAGAGAACGTGCAGTGTCACCTCTTTGATTTTTCCAGAAGAAACACTTGTTTGCCCAGAAAGAGATATTCATCAGCCCCTTCAGGTCTGCCTGCTACTGGATCTGGAAGCTACAAGAGCCAAGTGAACTGGTACTGCAAGATACCTCCAGTATGACAGCCGCAAGGGAACACAGCCATACATATCTCAGAGCCTTCAAAAGGAGGAAAAGCCCCCCAGCCAAAGCTGCTGAGGCAGATTTCAGGCTCGCTCTTCAGAGAAACCTCTGACCAGTTCCTGCTCTGTTCCTCCCCCAAGCACCCTTGGGCCAAAGAATGAGAGGCACCAAGTGAATACAACACTGCTTCCAGCAAGGCAATGTGACCTTTGCTATATCCATGTTTCTTCACTGGGCTGTTACTATATTGGATTTAGGACCAGCTGCAATTTGTAACCCAACCAAACCCTATTCTGACTCTGTTATTACCTTTATTAGAGAAAACGGACAGTAAAATTCAGTTTGGATGTCATAAATGACTGGATCAATTAAGTCATAACTGCTTAAAGGATAATGAAAGCTGCTTTCCAGGGAAGTCTCTTCTGCACCTTTCACTTCTGGAGCCATTTGCTGACACCAAGCTTACTAGAAGCACAAAAACATCCTATAAACTGCAACACACCCTGTTGAGTTTCCCAACTGACTGCCTCGATATACAGCACGATACGCTGCAAGCCTGTTAACAGCCTCCCCAAGGAGCCTGCTCTCGCCATTGGCTCATCCAACAGCCTCCAGTTCCTCTTCAAGCACAAAGGCATCCTTCTGCCAGGCCTCAGAGGCTCTGGCCCGGGGCATGCAGGCACCTCCAGCACCTTGGCAGCTGCTGAAAGGCTCCCTTCAACTCTAACCCCTCCTTACAGCATGGTGTGGAGAGGGATTTCAGGCTTAAGAAACTCAATTTCCTGTCCCAACCTACGCATCTTGGTTGAGGTTTCATGGTGGCAGGTCAAATCCTCAACACACAGCGAACAGAAGAGAGGGGCTGGTGTTGATATTCCTCCTCAGATCCAGACGCCAGGAAAGAGTGAAATAGTGAACAGTTCCCAATCACCATGCCTTTTCTTCCCTTTTAAAAAAGTCTTGTGCTGGGTACTTCTGCCCTTTCTTCTTGCATATCCGGGACCTCAAGAAACCTGCTAAATACTCTCTGCAATGTGTCCTACGGGACCTCCATCTTCAAACCCACCTTCCTTCCTGAAAGCAGGAAAGCACTGAGTACCTTCTCTCCCCTCCCTTCTCCCTCCATGACTTTCCAGGTAAACAAGCAGTGCTACTTGCAGGGAAATTGTGGGACAATTTTGAAGTCTTCCTCAATTTAAAGAGGTCCTGCATGCATCCCTGTCTCTCACCTCCTTGCACACACACACCCCAAGACTGTTGCAACCTACTGTGAGTGACAAAAGGACCAAACCTGCACCTTGCTAGACCTGGTAGCTCTGCTGAAGCCACAGCAGATTCCCATAGACTGGACAGAAATCAGCACGAAATGCAGATGGCAGACAGCATGGGAGGTAACGAAGCTGTGACTAGGGTTGAGGAAACCTTCAAAGAAATCCTTTCAAGTTTCCTTCAGCCACTTCCTAAACTACTTTGGTTAAGGTGAAAGGGGAGCTTCAACCTAAAGGGCCCAGCATCTTCCAGCCTGAACTGGAGTTTTGATTCAGCACCCCTGCAATTCTTTCTATGGACCTGGAGGCAAGATTTGTCCCTTTCTACTGTCCCTCCTTGCAGCTACAACCACAGCCAAGCCAAGAGAAAGCACTCGGTTGCTATGCAGGCTGTGCTTGAGGACCAGCAAATGCTAAACGCTGCAGAGCCTGCAGAAGGCAGCCCAGGAAGAGAAGAGACACCACCCAAAAGCTATTTTTCTGTTGCATGCACATCTATTTTCTCAGTGAAGGAGTATGAGAAGGTAGACAAAACCCTCCTGGTGTGTTGGTCGGGAAAAGGGAAAGAGGAAAGCCTCTGACCTGCCATGCTGCCCAGAAGGGCTGGGAGGGCCAGTCAGAAGCTGCCAGAGCACAGCTGAAGCTGCCACTAGCCCAGCCTAGCTGCTGCAGTGACCCAAGGAGCCAATACACGCTGCAACAGGGCAAATCCCAGCCTGATATTAGGGAACAAATTTTCACAAAGATGGCTAAACACTGGGACAAGGAGGTGAGAAATTTCCACCCCTGGAGACAGTCAGCATTCAACAGGACTGGGCTCTGCGCAACCTCCTCTAACATCAAAGCTGGCTCTGCCAGAGATCTCCAGAACACCCTTCCTGCAAGAGCCAGCCTATGATTCCTACAGCAGCTGTTACACTGTGCACGGCATTTCCACAGGTAAAGGATGACAGCACTCGAAAGGCAAGCCAGATTTTTAAAAAGGGCATGACAACCCCACCTCTCCGCACGCTAACATTTACTCAGCTGCTGCACACAAAGCTGGGAAGGGCCAAAGGCAGAGGCTACACATCTGCAAAGCACTGGCTGTCCAGATCTGAGGTGGATCACTGCTGTCACCCAACACCTTGCATATCTCCCCACCTTGCTGAGACTTTGGCATGGCTACACAGTGGAAAAGCACTGGGTTGGGAACTTTGGCTACTGGTGTTCTGCATATACCCACATTACCAACTCCCTCTGTCATCATGCATGCAACCAGCCCCAGAGAAAACATATCCTGTGACCAATATTCAGCCTCTACGGCTCATGCAACCATTGGCCTAACAGCAGGAGCCACACTGGTACCATGCCGTGGATTCTTGTACATACCTCCAGAGAATATGGGTAGCTACTGTCCATCATGCACCCCAGATGGTGCAAGAAGCCATGAAAAGTCATTTAACAGGCAAGAGACAAATGGCTTAAAGATACTTTTGTACTAAAATATATTCTTCAGCAAAACCTCCAGGTGATTTGTATCTGAGGTCACTCTCACATCAGTAGCACTCCCATTTCCATGGAACAAGCAGTGCATGCACCAGGTTCTTCTGTTGAAGGAATGATTTCAGGTGCACACAAAGAGTGATCATCACACACAAACTACGTAAAGATTTCACCAACTAGGTCCTGCAGTGGCAGGCCTCTAGTGACCTGAATGCCAGAAAGCAGTTCCCCCTTAGCCAGGTAGCCCCCTGTGCCTCCCCAAAAGGCCATGCTTACTCTCAGCTCCTGCAGGTAGCACTGTACAGGGTCATAGTCCACCACAGGAAAGAGGATCTTCACAGCAGTGCTGTTCTTCACCACACCCCGGGAAAATGACTTTAGTGGCCGGTCCACACTCTCCAGATGCCGAGGAATCTGGTTTGGATTCAGGTGGATTAGTACGTCATAGAAGTCCAAAGGAGGGCGGAAGACCATCTGCAGGAAGAAAAGACCAGTGCTACTCAATATAGGACACAGGTGAGCAAGAGAGATGAGAGAGGTTTCCCAAGTCCTTGCTTACATTTTATTTCCTTCTCCTGAGAAAGCAGTAAACTAAAGCCAAAATTTTGTGAGACTAATGCCAGAACTTTGCCAAAACATCCACAGGAAAAACATGGCTGTAGTGGAGCCACAGGGAGCCCCATTCCCTCTGAGGTGAGACATGTCCCCTATCCAGTATGGGCTCTGCTCTCATCAGAAGGAAGTGACCCTCACTCCTCCGCACCCCATACAATTGCTGTAACAAGGACTCTGTTGAGAGCAAGGTGGTTTCCCCATGGCTATCTCCTGGTTGATAGGCTAAATGTTCTCTGGACCACCAAAGGGCACCAGAGAGGACACACTGGACTGCCACAGCCCAACTGTACAGCAAGCTCAGCCCATAGAGAAGGGAGATGCTCCCTGCCCACATCAGACATCTAGCCAGAAGAACTACAGTCCCTACCCTATCAGTTTACCAGGTCAGCAGTAAAATCTAACCACTGTCCCCAGGACTTGGGTACAGTCCCCAAAGAAGAGCTTTCCATGGGGCCAATGTGGTCCTTCTCTCCAGTCCTGACCACAGTCCCCAGGAAGTCCACCTGAGTGAGACAGGTAATCGTGCTACACATGGTAAAATCCCAGGACAAAGATGGGAGTCAAGAAGCCAACAAGAGCCAGACAACACCTAAGGAACATGAGGAGCTGTGTCATAACAGGATGGTCCCATCTGTCCAACAGGAGTTGCCCCAGAAGGCACCAGCATCCTCAATCAAGCAGAGAGAGGCTGAGAGCAAGCCCTGTTAATGGAGGGGAGCAATCCCAGACACGTAAATATTTGGACAAGCAAGATCTGGCACAGTGAATAAAAGCTGTATTAAAATGGAAAAAAACCTTAAAACTATGTATACATTTTGGTGGAATAAATGATGTGGAGATATGAGCAGAGGCATGGGACACTGTCAAACTTAGCACTGGCAGAAAACCCACTGTTTGGAGCTGCTTTATAGCCAGGCTGGGGAGAACAGATATGAAGAACATCAGTAACCAGCACCAAGTTCCAGCTCTGGTCCACAAAGACCTCCTTTCCCACCAAGATGACCAAGTCCATGGCTTATCGTACCCTGCTGGGAGCAAAGAAAACGGACCTCACAAACCGCTCTCTGCATCTGCAGGAGAGGGGGGGGCATGTCCTCAAGCGACTCAAATGCAGATTAAAAAAAACTTGGAGCATCCTCTTAGACACATGGAAAGAGAAGGCAACTCCAACTTGCACTGGGAAGGCTTCTCCCTCCTTCCACCCACATGCTTTGATTACAAACTGATTAGCAGCCCTGGAAATAGTGTCTTCTGTTTATCCCTAAGGAACGTCACAGGCCTGGGAGTATGCTAGAGTGGATCAGAGGAACATCTTGGGGATAAGAAAGGATCCCACTGCGATGGCCAAGGGGAGAGGAGGGCAAAGAAGGACCAAGAAGACTGGGTTGGGGAATTGGGAGGATGCTACGAACAGGCAATGGCTTGTTTCAGGAGCTAGCCACCCCCAGTTCACACTGCATCTCTTGGGTTTTAGTCTTGTGCAACTGCAGCACACCAGGCACATCTCACACCTAAGTGTCTCACTCCTTCACAGCCCTGTAACACGTCTTGCTGCAGCCTCAAGCAGATCTCATCCCTGTAAAATGTCCAGAACTGAAAGGAATGTCAGTAAATGCTTTTTATATTGCCTAGGCAGGGGAAAAAAAAAAAAACAAAACACAACAAAACACCACCACTCAGGGAGGGCTTTTTTCCAATATGAATCTGTCATATCTAACCACTGTTTGGCTTTTTGAGACCTCTCAGCTTCAATTGCCTAAGTCATTACTTGGCAGGCCAACAAGTTCCCCTCCAAAATACACATATCTCCCTTCAAAGGGCAAATAACTGTCTGCATCAACCAGGTCCATTTGAGTAATGGATGTTTTAACTTAAAAGAGAAAGTGAAGAGGGTTAAATTACACACAGCCTTGCTCCTCTGCTCAAACCAAAATAACATCTTCCGTAAGTGCCTGTTAGCATCCTACCAAAACCTCTGCCACACTGGGCTTGGTTAGACTCCAGCAAACAAGCCAGATTTGCAGTTACACCAACACAGAGTCTCCCAGAGGCACCATTTGCTCCAGCCATGGACGTGCGATCAGTTTGGCACAGGAACACTGCAGGTGTGCTCATGTACCAAGAAAACCAGAGAATACAAAATAAATTTTTGCCAGTGAATGATATTTCACTCCAAGTTGCTCTCCAGAGCTGGGTTTTCCAGAAGCAGGGTAGCACAGCAGTGCACCAGTCTCCCAGCTCCCATCTTCACTGCTCTTCATCTTGGGGTGACCACATGGGGCCACAGCCTGAATCCTGCTAACACCTTCTCTGAACATCCTTGTTTAGAAAAGAACAAAGCTGTGAAGGGTCTGGAGAACAAGTCTTATGAGGTGCAGCTGAGGCAACTGGAGTTATTCAGCCTGGAGAAAAGGAGGCTGAGAGGAGACCTTATCACTCTACAACTACCTGAAAGGCGCCGTAGGGAGTTGGAGGCTGGTCACTTCTCCCAGGTAACGGTGAATAGGACAAGGGGAAACAGCCTCAAGTTGCACCAGGGGAGGTTCAAATTGGATATTAGGAAAAACTTCTTCACTGAAAGGTATTTAAAAGATGGGTAGATGTAATGCTGAGGGACATGGTTTAGTGGCAACTTGGCAGTGCTGGGTTAACAGTTGGACTTAATGATCTTAAAGGCCTCTCCCACCAAAACAATTCTATGATCCTAACACATCTCATCAATCATAACTGAAGACCAGTATGCTTTGCCAGAGCCTGATAACCCTTGTGCTGGCACCCCAGGGGGTTACCTTCACATCCTGACTGTTGAGCGGGTCCATGAGCTGCTCCTCCAGGGCACGGAGAGACTCTGAGGCTAGCACAACAAGGCGTTGCAGAATCTGGGAAGAAATCCAGAGGGTGAAATTCTGAAGTCCTATATGTAGCAGGGACTGCACTCACATAGAGGGCCATTGGAGCTGATTCCAGCTCTGGGAACAGGGAACTGCCCCAAGCCAATAGCCACCACAGGGCAATGACTGAGGACCCAGCTCACCTGTGCTGAGGGTCGATCTTGGGTCCACATGGAGGTCCACTGGTCTTTGGGGGTGGCTATAAACATGACAGGGAGGCGAGCACGAGCAGCCACAAACTTGTTCTTGATCTCTGTGCAGTCAGTGTCTGGAGAGGGCAGTTAGACAGGTGAGATGTTCTGCCCCATTCAGAGCCCTCCAGCCTTCTCGCCCATGTATCGCAGCCCAGAAAAGATCAATATAACAGGCTTTTTCCTCTCCCCCCCTCTGATCCCACAGTCCATGTGCAACCAGAGCTCCATCACCACAGGCTTGCTCTCTCTCATGCTTCCCTCAGCATCTGCCTGTGGGAAGTTTTGGGGACAGGATGCGGGGCTAGATTGGCCTTTCCTCTAAACCCACCCAGGCGGGCCCAGACAAGGCACAAAACATGGCAGGCACTGGGACTGACACCGGCTGGGAACTCACATTATAAACTAACAACAGAGTCTGTACCCAAAGAATTTTCTACTTTTCCCCTCCTCCCCCTCAAGCAGAGAAAAAGATAGCTCTTTGGCTAAAAATACTTCCCATTTAGTTCATTAAAAAAAGTTGGAAGGTATTAAAATATCAGTTTCCAAAACCCAATTCACTCTCTCAAAAGGAGTGCTGAAACACACAGAAAAAGCTGCTCCCTCTGGCAATACCCACACCACTCCCAAGCAGCTTTACCTTTTCTTATAAACAAGCTTTAAAAGCTGGGCACAACTACCTCCCCCTCCCCACCACCACCCAAAGCCAAGACAATCCCGTGGTTTCTTCTGGCTCCTGAGAGAAGATAGCATGTATCCAAAAGATGATCAACAGACAGAACACAAGGAAGACAGGAGGAAAGCAGGTGCACTTGGATGCTCAAACATGGTCCTTTGGAAAACAGAGACCTTCACCAGGAAATTCTCAACACTCAGGAGGTATCAAAACATGGAGGACTGTAGCCCCTTTCCCTTGCAGGCTTTGTGCTCTCAGAGCAGACACAGTGCAGAAGGTTCTGAAGCTTCCTGCTCCAGAGCCCAACTGCTCTCCCAGCACAATTGAAGGTTTGGCTGCCAAGAGCCAGGGCAAAGCCTCAAGCGAAAACGCTGGCTACAAAGAAGCAGAAGGTTCTAAAGCATGGCAGGACAGGGTAAGGGAGGGGAAAATCTCCTTGTCCCCTCAGAAGCCATGACCACCCCCATGTATCCATGACCCTCATGCCGTGACTCTGCCCTGCCTGCTCACCTGTGAGGCCGGTGTTCAGGTTGACAATCAGAGGGTTGTTTTTCCAGTCAAAGGTTGCCAACAGGTCGAGGAAGCGCAGGAACCCTACCTGAGGAGAGCTGTAGGAGAGACAAAACAGTTCAACAGCAGCACTTGCTCCCTTGGCAGGAAGAGGTGCTCAGGGATGACTTAGTGATAACCCAGCCCACAGGCAGCCCAAAAATGGACATCCATGGTGGAAGACAGAAGCCCAGAGCAAGGACGGGGCCCTTCCCCTTCTCTGAATCCCCAGGGAAAGTCCTCCCCCCTTGCTCCTCTGTCCCAAAGTAAAAGAAACCAGCAAAAAAAGCAAAACATTGCCCCCAGTCACCTTATCTCCCACCACTGCCCCAAATAGGGCTCCCAGGGTTGGAGCAAGAGGGAGGTGGATAGAGGACTGCTCCCATCTCTGGTGCAGCTCCAAAGACCACCAGCCAAGCTCCCACTCTGCCTCTTCCCCTATGACACAACACGTGCACGAAGCCAGACAGCTGGGATGATGAGACTCCTGCTAGCAGGCTATTTGAGGAGACAGGAACGCATTCTAGGCATCCGGCTGTTACTCCTTCCTACTCTGGGGAAGGAAACCAGACCCCAAATGCAGGACAGAGTAACCTTCTGGCTCCATAAAGAGCAAAAACACTCCCTTTAACTCCATTTCACTCTCTCTGGGCCACATCCCGTCCACCTGCCAGGGGTCAGTAAGCAACTGGCGCCATGGAGTTATCTACCAACATACTACTACAATTTCAGTAGCTGACCTCATGCCCTTCCCTCGGGAGTCCTCTGCAGGAAGAAGGGAGGCTGCAGCCACCAGCACCACAGTAACATCCCTCCCAGGGAAACCAGGAGCAGCAGCTCTTTCTCCTGCTTTCCTGGCCATCAAGGAGCCCCACCAGTCCTCAAGAAGGCACAAGACAGCCCACGGTTGTGCCACCAGCACCCAAAGGTCACAAGGACTCTTGGTCCCACCCTTACCTCCGTCCCCTCTCACTCTACAGCACACTGGGCACAGGAAGTCACAGTCCCACAGCACCAAGCATCCCCATCCCCTGCAGCCAGCCACTCCCTACAGGGCTTAGGACAGTGTTTTGGCAACGCAGGGGTCTCACGCTCACTGCTGTGCACCCTTCTCAGCACCTCCTGCCTCAGAAACATCCCATCCCTCCTCCTCCAGACCAGGTAAGGAAAAAAGCACTACATCCCCATCAGGCCAACCTGGGCTCCTCATCCTCACCTGGGTGGTGTGAAGGGGGCCGGATGGAGGAACAGAAATGCCACAAGGAGGTCCACACACTCCTCAGAGATGCTGTCACTCAGGAGCTGTGCGCTGACCCAGCGCTTGGCCAGACGGCAAGTGCTGCCAAAGACAGGGTGCTGCTGCTGGAGCCTGCAAGGAGGGAGACAAGACACTGCTCAATCCACACATTTCAGGACCCAAAAGCAAAAATTTGCCAGGAACGTGTGCACAGTATCATGAGCATGAGGCACTCTGTGGGTGTTAAGATTTTGGGGGAACAAAGAGGAAATGCTGTCACATGTTCCTCTCTAACCATGCTGCTCTTCAGTACTTGCCTCCCCATACATCATCATCCCTCCACCTTCCAGCAGCGCCTCACACAACGTGGGCTGAAGGGCCATTTCCCAGAGTGAGTTCCTCTCCCCACCATCACCCTCCACCATCCAAGGGCACCTCCACACTGTCTTCCAGGTATGTCCCATGTCCTGGCCCCCCAGGAACACCCCTGCCTCACCTACCCATGGAGGGAGCTGGTTAGATAGGGCAGATGCAGTATCTCCATCTCCAGCTGCCGAGACTCCTCTGTGTCCTGGTACTTCAGCATCCCTTCTGGGGTGACCACTTCCTTCAAGATCAGGGGCTCCCGATGGTAGGCTACTTGGAGACGGAAAACGTAGCCATCCTGAGATGGGAGCAGAAGGTGAAGTCAAGCTTGGTGGTAACATAAGCAAGCTGGCGTGCTACGCTGCAACTCCGGGACACAACAGCAGCACCCTGGCATCACCATAGTCTCGTTATGCTCCTTCCTATGCCCACCATCCTGGTTTTGTCCAGTGGAACCATGCCACAGCCCCAGCCTGCCTTCTCGGTAACAAGTCAGGTCTGGAGAAGGTCCCTGTCACTCCCCTACCTTGTACACATCAGTATGGGTGACCGCCGGTCTGCAAACCAGCTGATGCTGCTGGTGGAGGAGCTCAGCCAGCTGGAGGTGGAAAGCTGCTTTGATGCGCTTGATGGCTTCTTTGTCCTGCGGCCACTGGCCACTGCCTTCCATGTGGCAGATAACTGGGGGAAAAGGGACAGCAGGAGGTGAGTAAGCCCCATACAGAAAGGAGGCACTACATGGGGGTGGCCAGGACTAGAGATTACAGCAGGAGAGCAGAGCCCGCAGCACACCAACACAGAAGTAATGGAGTCAGCATCACTGCCTGCCTCCACTTCCCCCCACCAAATCATCTCTTGCACACATCTCTCCCCACTTACTCTTCAAAGGGGCTATGTAGGCCGGGCAGGGTTTCTCCTCCGAGGGAAGCAGCAAGTTCTTGATCCTCAGTCGGGTATGGGAGGAATAAATTGGCTTCATGGGAATGGGAGGGAAGACCTGGGAAAGAACAAGCACCTGGGGACTAAGAAAAAGGGAGCAGAAACCCCACAGCATCATGCACCCCCTCACCCCAAACCTCCCACCCAAGCAAAGCCATCCAGCACGGAGGGCTTAGGTAATTTGTGCAGAGCCAGCCCAAGGGACAGAAGAGCAAAGAAGAGGCACTGCATCACCCTGAGGTGATGTGGTTCCTGAGGGATCTCAGGAACCACAAAAGCAGAGAGTGACTAATTCTATCTTTTTCCCCTCAGCCAGGGCATCCCCCCAGCTTCTTGCAGACCCCCATGCACATACCATGCCCAAGGACACTCACGTCTGTGTACCGGAGGGCTGGATGGACACCCTGCACGGCCGTCACTGTCAGCGGCAGCTCCTTCAGGTTCCAAAGCTTGCGGCTCAGGTCATCGTAGGAGCAGATGACACTGACCATGGCCTCTTCGCCCGTCCCCGATGCCTGCGGACACACAGGAAACCTCTCAGTTCACCTCTGCCATTCCTGCACAGGTACCCATCTCACCACCCGCATCACAGCCAAGCTTCGAGCCAGCCCAGGGAGTAGCTTCTGGCAAGAAGACTCAGCAAAACGGGGAGGTAAGAGAGAGAGGAAAGACAAGAGCAAGACTGTCTGCAGCTCCCCAGCAGCCACAGGCATCCTAGAGGCTGCGTTTCAAGTGGCAAGTGAAATTATCTCCTCTGTGAGATGCTAAGACAGCACCAAAAGCTGTACTGCAGCGTTCTAGCTAGGGAAGAAGGGAGAAGCTAAGAGTGATTTGGGAGCAAAGAGATCACAGACCGGCAGGGTGAGAGGTCTGCTACCACCTCCCCACCAGTTACTGCGATGTTAGCAGAGGCAGGAGATAGCATAAAACTGCACTGACCGTATCCTTAGCCACATGAAGCATGACAAAAAGACAGAAAACAGAAAATATTCAGAGTATCGCAGGAGCTCTGGGGAGGGCAGGGCAGTTGAGAAGCGCTGAAAGGAGAATTGCTACAGCCCTTGTTGCTTCCATCTCCCCAAAGCGCAGCAGAGGAGCCTGAACAAGGAGAAGGAGACATCACTGATGCCAAACTGCTCAGCTTAGACACAGCTGAATTGAGCCACATGCACCCGGCCAGCCTGGGCTTTATAGCAGAGCAGCAGCACCCTCTGCGGGGTGTGCCACGAACGACAAACCCCTGTCCTGCCTGTCTCTAGAGCTGCCTGCACTGTCCATCCTGCATCGTCCCCCATGTCCCTCCACGACCGCAGACTACCCAAGCTGCCTGCACACAAACAGCTGGAGGAGCAGAGACAGACACTCCTACACACCACCCCACACACAAGAGCAAGTTCCTTCTTTGTTCCTCAAGGACTGGGAGCAATCAGATTTCTAAATGGCCCTCCTGATCAGGGGAAGTGCATCACCTCTCAAGACTGAGTTTACCAGCCCTGCTTGCCCCAGACTAGGCGTACAGGGACATGGCACACACAGGTCAAGGCCACAACTGGTCCTGGCACAGAAGATTCTTTTGATCAGATTTGCTCCTCTTCGCTCTTAGAAGAGGCAAAGGAAACTTCCTCCTCCATCCAAGAACTGCGTAAAATCTAGTTTTACCAAAGACCAGCAAAGTGGTGACAAAGTACTCATGGTTCGTCTCCTAGGCTTTAATTTCCCAAGTTGGAAAGCAGAAGTAGGAAGGGTGACATTTCCCAGCCTCCAAAATGTATCTTTTCTATCTCAATGTGACGCTTCTTTGTTGCAGCTACACATTCAGCTGAAGCATTAAGTATGACTTGGTGGGCATGACCTAGCACTTTGTACCATGACAAGAAAGATCCTTCTGCTGGGTTTCACAGCTGGACCTACAGGAGGATGGAACAGAATTGTTTGGCCCATGTCGTGAAGGACACAGGACCTGAAAGGTGCAGCTGGAGGAGCACAGCGGGACAGTGGTATATCCTCAGACAATGTGGACATAGCAGACACAAGCAGAGAGAGGAAGCCAGTGGGACACTTGCAGGGGAAAATGAAGTGTGGGGGCTGCCAGAGCAAGAGGACTTCAGCAGCTATGCCTTTGGCTGGCACAAAAGGCTTGGCAAATCTGTGGAGAGCACCATGCTGCCCACTGAAGCCCACAGATAGGAATTTTCTTTACCTTCATTATCCATTCTTGGGAACCACCCAGCTACCTCAGGGCCACAAAGCTAAAATGACCTCCCTACACCCCTCCCCATACAGCTCTTCCTTGGGAAACCCCCAGCCCCGCAGAGGGAGCAGCCATACCTCTTGTCCAGTCCTGATCACAGACTCCAAGAGGGCTCCGGTGTAGCAGATGGAGGATTCGGGAATATCTGCATGGCTATGTGGAAAAAGACAACAGAGCATTAGAGCTACAACACACCAACCCATCCATCCTGACACTACATGCTGCACGCACAGGCAAGGGTCAGTCCAAGGATGAAGAATCCCACCATACAGGAAGGTCACAGTGAGAAGACCAATCTCTATGCATTCCTCCCACGCCCAACGGATCCACCCAAAGCAGCCCATCAACTTGTGCAGCTTCACAGGATTCAAAGCCACCAACATGCAGCCTTCCCTCACAAGACCCCTCCTTGAGTCAGGATAAAGAGGCCCAACAACTTCTTTGTTCTGCACAAGAGGGTCTTGTATTTGGCAGAAGGTACAAACTACTACAGGGAGGTTTTCCGACGCTGTAGGGAGACCCAACCTGTGAACCACTACAGGGTCTCAGAGGACTTCATAAAACATCCTGCAAGGTCCAGACAGTTTCTCTTCCAGCTCTGCCAATAATGCGCGTCCCAACATCCTATCTGCAAGTAAGGGCAGGACCATGCTGCCTCCTTGCCCTTAGCATTACCATACATGCAGCCTTCCCTCACAAGACCCCTCCTTGAGTCAGGATAAAGAGGCCCAACAACTTCTTTGTTCTGCACAAGAGGGTCTTGTATTTGGCAGAAGGTACAAACTACTACAGGGAGGTTTTCCGACGCTGTAGGGAGACCCAACCTGTGAACCACTACAGGGTCTCAGAGGACTTCATAAAACATCCTGCAAGGTCCAGACAGTTTCTCTTCCAGCTCTGCCAATAATGCGCGTCCCAACATCCTATCTGCAAGTAAGGGCAGGACCATGCTGCCTCCTTGCCCTTAGCATTACCATGGTCCAGTTGGATGGGACTTTGAGCAACCTGATCTAGTGAAAGATGTACTCACGGCAGGGATTTCGGACTAGATGACCTTTAAAGGTCCCTTCCAATCCAAACTATGCTATGGTTCTATCAGCAGAAGCTACAGCAGCATGTGCTTGCCCTCCCTACCTTCTCTTGGGAAGCAGCTTGCAGCATCAGGACCGCAACTGAAAATTACTTCCAGATTTCACAAAACCAGGACTACCCACAACATCTCCCAAAGCACAAAGCTGACAACGGGGTTACCAGGGACGTGGAACAGGCCAGGAAAGCAGCAGTGACTCCCACAGAGCTGCAGGTCCCCCAGCCTCAGCTGCTCCTCGGTGTAACTTACAGCTTCAGGAGGTGCCTGACGATCTGCTCCGGAATGAGGCGTTTCTGGCAGATAGTGTCAGCCTTCCACACCACTGCCTCACAGATGCTGCCGTCCTGGAACCGCCGCAGCTCCGATTTCTCCCCCCAGAAGGTCCGGAAGTCCAGGGCCTGTGGGGGAACACCAGCCAAGGCAGGCCAGGGACACGGGTCACCACCATGGCTGGCCAAACTACTCCCCTGACCATCAGCCAGGTCCACAGCCATCTGCAACCACCAGCACTACTCCCACCCCACTCAGCACAAGCAGGGCTCCCCTCACCTCAGGGTGATCAGCCTGCGGTCCCTTCTCCAGCGTACTGGCAGCAAATTCTGGGTCAAAGAGGAGCCCAAATGTCAGGGACCCGACATCCTTGTGTTTTGGGGGCTCAGCATCAATCGGCCACTGTGGAAAAATGAGGAACATGAAGCACAAGGAGAGATGAGGTTGCTGGAGCAGCAGCTGCTGGGATATTGAGCTAGTAGATGAACTTACTGCTACGTGCAGGTGTCCGGACAAGCACAGACAGGGAAAACCTCATTTATTTAATAGGTGTCCCCAATGAAAAAAAGAGTTGTTTTCACCATACCAGGACTTCTGCCCAGAACAAGCCTCCCACCTGCATCCCATACCCCAGTGTAGGACCTCAGGTCCTGTACCCCCACAACAGGGACAGGCCCATCTCCTTTCCCAGTGAGCAAAGATACCCTCCCCATGCCCAGTAGTGCCATGAGGGACACAAGAGACCCCACATGCTGCAAAGGATGCAGCACCATTGCCAAGCTGCATTACCTCAGGGATCTGGGGCAAGGAGTGAGCCACAAGCAGTGCTCTCCCAGCCAGCCCACGGGCCAGCAGCGAGACAACGAAGGGAAGGGCTGCGGCCACATAGTTTCCACCCCGATCCATCAGCTCGTTCAGCAGCTGCATCTTCTTGCAGGTACTCTGCAACTTGGAGACATGCTTCAGGCTACAGAAGAAGGAGGAAAGCTGGTCACCCATCTCTTTCAGCAAACCCTTTATGAGAGAAAGATATGCTAGAGGATGGATAAAGTGGGGAGATGATGGTCCTGGCCCAGGATGCAGGCTATAAGAAGAAACACTGGCATCTCAGGATGCACCACAGGAGACGCTGGTCCTTGGGACAGTCATCATTCCCAAAGGCCAAAGCATTGCCCTCCTCCTCCTGAGAGGCTACCGAGACAGTAAAAGCGGAATGGCCAAATGCAGGAGGCAGCAGTGTCTACCTCAGAGCTAGCAGGGTAACCTCCCACCAGGCAGGTTCCAACCCATCCCAGTCCACAGCCAGAAGCAGCCCACTTCTTTCTGAACAGGCTCCCCAGCATTACCCCATCGGCACAGTGACACTCACTGGAAGACATGGTCAAAGGCTCTGAGCATGGGCTTTGAGGTCATGAGCAGCGCCTGAAAGCCGTCCACCATCCGATCATCCAAAATTTCCATAGAGCGTTTAGCTTCAAATTGGACCTGAGCAAGGAGACAAGACAGAGCAAAAGCATGAATGGGAGGGGATAAGAAAAGCAAACCCCCCAGCAGTGGTCACCAATGCTCTCCTATCAACCACGGCCATCCCAGCTTCATGGTCACCTGTAGACCCTGACCCCAAACAGTCTCTGTTGTCAACACAAAGCCAAGTCATCGACAGCTGTTGCTACTGGCAAGACAGTCTCTCCTTGATTTTCCTGCCATCAATGTCATTTTTTTTTCTGCTCCAAAACAATTTCTGCTAAATAGCTGCTTGGTTTTATCCAAAGGTGCCCACAAAGAGGAAAACAGCTTTCCTCCATCAGTCAAGCAAGACAGGTACATCCAAATCTTAAAATTCACTTCTAAGCTTTGGAGCTGGAGATAGACGTTAAAAGCTTTAAAAGCAACACTGAACCCCTTTCCCATGTCCAATGTCCTTCTCCAAGATATCTAACCACCCTCTGCCTGCCTCAGCTTACTCCTAAGACAGCATCTCAGGTTATCATCACAATCTGCTCAGTACCTGGTGGTATTTGCTGGCAGTCATATCAGCGCAGAGGTTCACCAGGCCAGAGGGATCCACAAAGACCACTTCAAATGCCTGGTGGAAGTCATCCAGGACAGGCTGGAAGAGTAAATGTAGTCCTTAGTGCCACAGCACAGCCCAGACACCAGGGCACCACAATTGTGCTGCCATCTGACATCCCAGTAATAAGTATGTCCCTGCCCAGGCATCACTGGCAGCACAGCCAGACACAGGCATGAGACCTCTCTGGAGGGTTGCTTACCAGGGAGGAATCCACATCCTTTGCTAGGCTGATCCCCGTCACACTCAGGTCAGTGGTGGCTGTGGGCAGACAGGAAGGAACAAGTCACACCACCATCCACATCTTCCCCACCTGTGACAGTGGTACCTGGCAACACCACTGTGGTCTCATAACATTAACAGTGCTACAATGCAACGCTGGCCTCCACCTTGTAGAGGTGGCATCCCACCCACACCTCTGCAAGCTGCTCCATCCAGACCTGCTCAGCTGTCTCATCCCCTCCTGTCCATCTCACCCAAAGAGTCTCACCATCAGAGAGAGAAAAGCCACAATTTCCCCTTCCCTCACTGCGTTCATGCTTCATGGAGAGGCTCTGCTGATACCAGCCTTTCCCTGCCCAGAATGGTCCCAGGAAACTTACCCAGGAACTGAAGGGTGCTCCTCAGCACCTGGTACCCACTCATCATCTTGACGATCTTTCGTTTCATCAGCAAGTAGGCAACCAGCATGGAGACCAAGAAGCCACTGAAGCACCCCAAGCCCTATGAAAACAGAGGACTGAGTCAACAAGAGCTCAATGAGGCACCACAAGCCTCAGAGTCCACCACATATGACTGCTTCTGGCCTCTTATCTCCAGCAGGGTAGCCCCCAAGCCTACCAGGAAGACATCGAGGCAAAGCCCTGTACAATAAGCAGAAATACGGATGATCCCCTTGCAGGAAGGCAATGTGTCAAATTTGGAAAATGGGATTAATTAAAAAAAAAACAAACAAAGAAACAAACAAAAACCAACGAATCACTACATCATTCCAGAATGTCAAAGAAGCACAACACACACTCTCATTGCAACCCACAGGGTAAGACAGAGCTCCTTGAAATCTAACACAGCCCAAATCAGAGTCACAAGCCCACCACTCCACCCGCTAGGACCAAAACACCTTTCCACCCCTAGGAAGGGAGAGGAGGCCAAAGGGAGGTTGGCCAGGCAAATGGCTCCTGCTCCGTGTCCTGGCACAGGACATACCTTGCTGAGCTGCCGCTGGTTCAGCCAAACTTTGAGAAGGGCCAGGCCATCCTTCATGCCTGGGAAGTCAGTGGCTGCGCTAGACAAGAAGTGCAGGTGGGACAGCAGCACCGTGTCACAGAGGATGGAGTTGTTGTAGTGCGGAGTCGGGGGCTCGGTGGTTCCTGTGTGGGGAGACAACAGCACGTTTGACCCAACCACAAACCACAGAAAAGGCCTGCAGCAAACCCACCTTGTGAGGCATTGAGTGCAGTCTCTGGCTGAACTGAGCAGCCTGGTGTCCATCCAGCCTCAGGCCCTACCTTCTTTGGGGGTGTTCTGCTCCATGAACCAGGCTGTTCGGACATTGTTCTTGTTGGGATAGAAGCGGCTGGGTTTGAAGAGACCCGGGGCAGGACAGGCATGGATTCGGACAGTGACCATCTTCTCATCCTTGCCTGCAAGCACAAGGGTGTAGACGTGCAGCAGGAAGAGATGTCAGAGGACAATCTGAGAAAACTGGGAGCATCTCCCTCTTGTGGAAAGAAAAAGCTCCCTCCCAGCAGGGCTCAGCAGCCGTGGACATCATCTCAGAGCAGGGAGCAACCACATCCCACAGCCAACAATAACCCTGAGGTCACATTGCTCATGTCCAAGTCCCATCTTCATCCCCACTGGCCAGTGCAGTACCCCAGCATCCTCCTGTCCACCCTGGCCTTGCCACACCACTGCCTGTCCCAGACCTAAATCCACTATCACCTGGGGTCTGCAGAAACAAGCAGCACCCAGCAGCACATGCATCCCACATCATCTTAGAGACAAGCCAGGCTGTGCATAGCTACCTGAGGAAGGCAAGAGAATGGCAGGGGGAAGGGGTGAGGAGAGCAGGGAGGAAGGACAATATGAGAGACAAGCATGTTTTTCTAGGGTCTGCTTTACTCCTGGAAGTATCTACAAGGTGCACGAGCCAGCAAAGGCAAGGCTGGGGAGCTCAGCCAAGCTGCAAAGAGAGACTGGGAGGGAAAGAGACTTTGAGGACTAGGCTCTGTCCCAGGGAGAGGACAACTCCAAAATTTATCACCAATTGTGATGACAGACCTGGACTGAGAGGGTCTCCAAAGGACCTGTTACATGGTATGAGTACCTAAAGCCAGCACCCGCTCACAATCTCCACCAGAGCAAAATTCAAATGCTACCTTGAGGCCTTAGGAGCAGGATGGGCTTGAGATGGTTGCTGTTCATGTAGGCAAACTTCACACTGCCAAAGAGTTTCTCCTTGGAGAAGTGCTGGGCGATGTGGGCCAGGTACAGAGCCCTCTTCCGGTGGTAGCGCTGATTCAAGTTGTCTTTGTCCTGGAAGATTTCCTGGGAAGAGAGGGACAGGGGAATGACACCTCACCTGCCTGCAGAGCCTGGTCCAGACCAAGGCACTACAGCACCCACCGCTCTCCCCAGCCCCACAGGCAGCCCGATCTCAGACATGCGGCTACAGCCCCAAGGAGCTCCAAGTTCGTCAGGAGCACTACTTTGCTGCTGGATCACCAGACTGTAGGATCACAGGAGACAGAATACAGCCACGCAGCCAAACAAAACATCACTTCGTCTCAAACCCCCTTAGATCAAGTCCAGGCAGCAAGGGGAGAGAGCTCTAGAGGGGTAACAGCCAGCAAATCACAGAATCACAGAATGAAATGGGGTTGGAAGGGACCTCTGGAGATCATCTAGTCCAACCCCCCTGCCAAAGCAGGTCCACCCACAGCAGGTTGCACAGGAACATGTCCAGGTGGGTTTTGAATGTCTCCAGAGAAGGAGACTCCACCACCTCCCTGAGCAGCCTGTTCCAGGGCTCTGCCACCCTCAAAATGAAGAAGTGCCTCCTCATGTTTAGGTGGAACTTGTTATATTCAAGTTTATGCACGTTTCCTCTTGCCCTACCCCTGGGCACCACTGAAAAAAGACTGGCCCCGTCCTCTTGACACCCACTCTTTAAGTATTTATAAGCATTAAATATCACCCTCCCTGAGACACAGTCTTGACAGCTGGGGCAGAAGCACAATGGGGTACAAAGCTGGACAGTATCTACCCCCCGGCAACATGGAAGAGGTTCAGACCCAGGCAGAGAGAAGGATGATCCTCATGAGGAATTAAAATTAAAGCAGCTGCAAGCTCTGACTGAACTAGGGGTGAGATTGCACTGCCCAGCTCCTTGTGGGAACGACCACACTGCATGTCCAGATGCTGTAACCTCACTCAGGAATGGAGAGGGCAAGGCAGGGGCTGCAGAGGACAGGAGGGGACGGGGTTCAGCCAGGCCTCAGGCACATGGGAGCAGGCACAGCCAGACTCACCTGTGGCATGGTCACTGCCACATCCACGTTGATCTCTGGCTTAATGCAGGTGCCCAGCAGGTAGCTGCCCACCACCTTCAGCTCAGCTGGGGGCACGAAGCGGAACCTCCCCTTCACGTTGAATGGCACCTGCAGGAACGGGACCTTCACAGCTTTGGGGAGCCAGGTCTGGTCAGTGAGCTGGGAACAGACAGGACACATGAAACACTCTAAGCATCACCAACAGCAGATCTGCAGAGACCCCCCTCTCCCTACACAGCTGCAGGTATCTACACCCAGGGCTTAAAGATGGAGCATCTGCCTCTCCCCTCCAAGAAAAAGTACTATTATTTTAGTCTCCAAAGAAGACAGTCCGTGAGGACCTCTGCTTGCACAGCAACAGCAAAGCCTGCTCCATACAGGGGTCTTGCTGCCTCCTCCAGCCCTCTGGAACATACTTCAGTTTCTGGGGTCTCTGGGATGGCGCTCAGCAGGGTGTTAATTTCATGGAGGAAAGTATCAATCTTCTTCTTCTTCGTCTCCTTCAACGTCACCTCCTTCAGAAGTTCTTCGATCTACAGAGGGAAAGGGGACAATCAGAGGCAGCTGCAATGTTGCAATTGCACCTGCCTTTTACCTTGTCCTCCAGTACAAACTACAAGAAGGGAGCAGGTGAGCTGGGAAACACGGCTGAGCCTCTCCACAAACCCTGCCTGGACGTGGGAGTCTGGTTAGCCCATGGACAGAAGGATAACACAGCTTCTGCCATCTCCTGTGAAGTGCTGGATGGCTATCAACTCCATCCCACCAGCTGCTGTGCGAGGTCCAGCCACAAAAAAAATGGCACCATTCACATAAGCATAGCTCTCAGAAAGGTTTTTCGTATGACAGAGTATCAGCTGCAGAAAATGACCATGCAATTTCACACCATGAACCTGGCCCTAGAGATCCTGCCACAAACACTAGTAGGTATCCAAGAGATCAAAGCCACTCCTCATAAAAATCATAGAATCATAGAATGGTTTGGGTTGGAAGGGACCTCAAAGATCATCTAGTTCCAACCCCCCTGCCATGGGCAGGGACACCTCCCACCAGACCAGGTTGCTCAAAGCCCCATCCAGCCTGGCCTTGAACACTTCCAGGCATGGGGCATCCACAACTTCCCTGGGCAACCTGTTCCAGTGTCTCACCACCCTCATAGTAAAAAATTTCTTCCTGAGATCTAATCTGAATCTTTTTTCTTCCAATTTAAAACCGTTTCCCCTTGTCCTATCATGACCCTTCCTGGCAACCAATGTTACAGTCGCCAGAAGCCATCCAGTCACCAAGCCTGACCTCCCCCTAACACTGTGAGCTTGCTTTCCCAGGACATAAGTAAACTCTCCTGTCTCATCCAAACACAGGAGGAAGGTGCACCTAGTGATGTTACCTCCTCACCCCGATAAGCAATAAATCACAGCAGCGAGGGACGCAACAGTTACACTTCCACCACACTGCCGTTATGCGGTGGAGGGATTCAAGTTTAACGGTGTTAAAGAGGCACAGGGCCTGGCACGGGATGGCAGTGGGAATTGGGGTGGAAATACCAGTAATACGCTGGGTGCCTCGTAAAGCCTGTGGCCTTCTATCCCTGCCTTCTGCAGAGAAGCGGCTGCAGCCCGGATTTACCGGAGTGGGGCTCAGGGGCCTGCCAGCGGCCCGGGGTCTCTTTTCCAGGCGGTTCCCGGAAAGCTCCGGGTCCAGGAGCTTTCTCTCTCCAGGATTCCCCTGCTCCCCCCGCCACCTTAACCCCCAGAAGGGCAAAGCGCTCCCCCCCGGGGCCGACCTGCAGACGGAGCAGGCTGGAGTGGAAAAGGTCCTCCGTCTCCTTCAGCTGGCTCAGCTCCTCACTGGTCGGCGGCTTGTAGAGCTCGGCCCGGCTCAGCTTCGCCGGCTGCAAAGCTCCGGGCCCGCTGGGGGCGGCCCTCTTCCCGCTCCGCGCCGCGGCCCCGGCGGGGGGATCCCGGCCCGGAGCCTCTGCCTCCTCCGCCGCCTCCGGAGAGCCCTGCGAGGAGAGGAGACAGCACG
>NW_015090911.1:88542-108272 GCF_001431845.1 Calidris pugnax | reverse complement strand
CGCGCGTGGACCCCGCCGCCACGTGCAGCGCCGCGCACACGCCCCGGCCGCCGGGCGCCGCTCCCCATTGGTCGCGCGTTCCGGAACGAGGCTCCTATTGGTCGTCCTTGCCTTCCCGCCCCGCCCACGGAGCCGAGCGCCTTCGCGGCAGGTCGTGCTGGGAGCGCCGCGTTTTGCGGCAGTTGCGCGGCGCTGCTTGACGGCAGCGTCGTTTCCGCCCCGGATGGCGGTGAGGAGAGGGGGGTCTCCCCCGGGCGGCCGGCGCCGACTCTGGGGTCTGTGGCGGGGCAGCGAGCCAGGTTCCTCCCGCTGGGGTGCCTCCTCCTGCCTCAGGCCTCCAGCTGGGCCTCCCCAGACTTCCTCGGGCCTTCCCCAGCCCTTGGCTGGGATGGTGCGCCGAGCTGCCCCCCGCCGCCTGTCCTGACGGCCTGTAAGCCAGATTCACAGCTTTTAACCCCAAAGCTGCAGTTCTCGGGGCAGCCCGGTGAGGGTGCCGCAAGCCGGCTCGCCCCGCAGGACGAACTCAGCCTGGAACCGGCATTACCCTAGGGACCAGGGCCTGCCTGCTGTGCCTCTTGGGGACCCTGGTTTAAGCGGCACTGCGTTTTTCACATAGTGTGCTAAAGGGACCTTAAAATAATTGTAGGGTGGGGAGGGGCGATGAAGTATATCAGAGTTTAATAAACATACCAGACTCCAGTTTTCAGCCTGGCTTGGGGCTGTTTGTGGGGGTTTGGTGGGTAACCAGCACATCAGCTGGGCTCAGAGCAGCTGATGCCAGCTGTATCTAAACAATAGTAGTAGTAAAATAAGCTGCAGTTTGCACAATACATATGATTCTGACAAAAAGCTGGAAACCCACCCCTCTCTGTTTTTGAGCCTCAGGAGGCTCAGCAGTAGAGAGGTGTGTGCCTTCCAGTGTGAGGATTTTTGAACAACGCTGCGTTACTCGACGTTTTCGAGACGATCTGAAGACAGAGTAGCATTTCCTGCACCCAGAGAAGAGCTTTATTTTCCAACGCAGTCGGGCTGGAGGCAGCGCAGCCAGGTTGATCCTGGGCAGGGCAAGCGTGGAGCTGCCTGTACACCACAGAGCTGGGCTCTGGTATTTCGTGATTAATCGGGGTAGACATCTGGTACGTGCCCTGCAGAGAGCACAAAGCAAAGCCACGGCAGCCTGACCTGCCTTGGCCAGCTACCATAGGGGCTGGAACAGGCACCATGAGAGGGGCTGGGCCAGCAGCTGCCCGTCTGTGGATTGCCAGAGTGGGGAAATAACATTTATATGTGCCTTTACATATATATCCCTTTACAGAAACACCTCTGAACCCCAGGTCTTACTGGATTTGGGTTGTCAGGCTATTTAAAAGCCCGATTCAAGCCAATGTGTGTTCCTCAACGGAGGACACGGGTTTGGGACTCAGGTCTAATTTCAGTTCTGTTTCTAGCTCTTTGACTGGCTTTTGCATAACTGTAGACAGTTGATAATTCATTTCTCTGCACCCTACCATGGAACAGGGGGGGTGTTATGACTCCGGTGAGACTGTCCTTCTGCAGAAGGACCCTGCTCTGGGATAGTAAACCAAGCCTGGAGTGTGTCTTCTCCATGCCAGGTCCAAATTTTTCTCCCTGAACCCCGGCCACCCCTCAGGTTCTTTTTCCTGCACTGTAGGAATGCTGTAATGAGGATCTCTTCAAGAGCAAATGCATTGGCATGATGAGGGGCCTGAAGCATCTCCCTTATGAGGAGAGGCTGAGGGACTTGGGTCTTTTTAGTCTGGAGAAGAGAAGGCTGAGGGGGGATCTGATCAATATTTATAAATACTTAAAGGGTGGGTGTCAAGAGGACGGGGCCGGTCTTTTTTCAGTGGTGCCCAGGGATAGGACAAGAGAAAATGGGTACAAACTTGGATATAAGAAGTTCCATCTAAACATGAGGAGGTACTTCTTCACTTTGAGGGTGGCAGAGCCCTGGAACAGGCTGCCCAGGGAGGTGGTGGAGTCTCCTTCTCTGGAGACATTCAAAACCCACCTGGACAAGTTGCTGTGCAACCTGCTGTGGGTGGACCTGCTTTGGCAGGGGGGTTGGACTAGATGATCTCCAGAGGTCCCTTCCAACCCCATGTGATTCTGTGTTAAGAGAGAGGGTAGATCTCGTATCCATCCTGAAGGTAGACGTAGGAATTCAGAGAACTCCCCAGTGAATTGGGCTGAGCTCTGTCCCCCACACACAACCCCAAAGCCAAATCAGCCCACTGCTCGTGGGCTGCACTGGTGGGAAATACAGGTTTGGGGAAAAATAAGCAGGCTGGGTATTGGAGAGAAAAAAAGAAAAAGGTCTTTGCTGCATCTGGCTTGTGAGGGAGCAGGGCAGGCTGTCACCCTTACCTCTGCCAGGGAAAGCAGAGCAACGCCACCTCCGCTGGTGCCCGTGCCTGCCCAGCTTTCACCCTGCAAGAGCCCGTTTCCACGTGCTGCCACTCCCCGGCATCTGCCTGGGAAATCACAGTACCCAGCTCCTGTTCCATGCCAGGCATCGTTTCTATTCCCAAAAAAGGCTGTTATCACCCTGTGTGTCACCTGTCCCCAGCTGGGCACGGCCACCAGCGTCATTGCCAAGAGCCCCCTCAATACCCCATGTTCGTGATATTAACAACTTCCACACAGAGAAACCTGCTGAAAGCCAGGTCTGAGCTTTGTGTCACCAGGGGACTGTGACTCCTGCAGGGGGGTGTTGGGCTCCCATTTTCCAAGGTCAGTCTCCCAAGAGCTGAGCTGGCCCATTGTTATATTTGGGGACCACCTCCTGCTCGCAGACGCTTGCAGCGGGGACAGGGGTGACAGCTGTAGGTATGAGACCAGGCTGCTGGTCCTTGTTACTGCTCATTGCAGCTCCTGCCCGGCTGCTGCATCTCAGCCTCTCTCAATCCCAGCCACCAGCAGCAACACCCCCAGCCCTCTCCAGAGCATCCCAGGAGAGGATTTTTGCTCACTGTAACCTCCAAATCGCTTCTTCCTCCACCTCAGCGGCTCAGGTTGGGTACCACGGGCTGCCCCTCAAGGCAGGGAGATGACCCCCTACAAACCTGTGCATGCACTGCCCTGCACTCCTGTGTGTCCCAGGTTTTCTCCAAAATTCACTTCCAGTTAGCGTAGATGTTTAACTCCTGTCTGGTTTTGCAAGTAATTCTTGTGCACAGCCCCAGTGACTCGGCTGAGTACGAATCACAGCATGAGCTCCTAACTTGTGAGGCATTTGTCCTCTGTGTTCCCAAAAGAAACAGCCCCTTGGCCAGAGGAGCTCCTGTTTCTCCCCTTTCCCTCCCACCCCCAACAGGACCAGGAGCACTCGTGGTCCATCTCTGCTCCTCTCCCCCTTCCCAGTTCATCGTGCCCCATCTTCACCATGCCGCACTGTTCCCCGAGACGTGATTCACTGCCCGACACCTCCGAGGGCTGTGGGCACACCTGCGGTGCCGGGCTGACCTCTGATTTAAGGTGAGGGTAATTACAGCCCTGCACAGGATTTTTAGGAGGGCTGGGAAAACCAGTCTGGTCATCCCTGGTCCCGAGGTCACATCCCTGTGCTGCTTGAGATCAACAGGAGAGGAGGGACTCGAGCACTTGGGGAATAACTGGAAGGTCCAAGGTGGGTCGCCCATTGTGAAACCCCTCAGCATCCCCCTTTAGCCCCTGGGGTGTAACGCCTGGCCACGGTGGCAGAAAGGCTCAGGGTCTGGCCCCAGGGGGGCTGAATAACGGCCTGCCACCCCCCAGCACCTTCATCCCCCAGCTTCCCAGCAAAAGCACTCACCCCATAGCCTCCAGGATGGGGCATGTGCACACATACACACACACACAGAGGAATACAGCTTTGGAGTCCTCAACACAGAAAGGACATGGACCGGCTGGATCAGGTGCAGAGGAGGGCCATGAAGATGATCAGAGGGATGGAGCACCTCTCCTGTGAAGACAGGCTGAGGGAGCTGGGATTGTTCAGCCTGGAGAAGAGAAGGCTCCGGGGAGACCTTATAGCAGCCTTTCAATACCTGAAGGGGGCCTATAGAAGAGCTGGGGAGGGACTCTTTGCCAGGAGGTGTAGTGATAGGACAAGGGGAAACGGTTTTAAATTGGAAGAAAAAAGATTCAGATTAGATCTCAGGAAGAAATTTTTTACTATGAGGGTGGTGAGACACTGGAACAGGTTGCCCAGGGAAGTTGTGGATGCCCCATCCCTGGAGGTGTTCAAGGCCAGGCTGGATGGGGCTTTGAGCAACCTGGTCTGGTGGGAGGTGTCCCTGCCCATGGCAGGGGGGGTGGAACTCGATGATCTTTGAGGTCCCTTCCAACCCAAACCATTCTATGATTCTATGATTGTACATACATACGTGCACATACACACACACAAACACTTATACAACTGCACATGCATCCACACAGATGAACACATAGATATATACACACACACCCCTACTCACACACATGCCTCTAGACAGACATGCACACACAGGCATGCACATGCGTGCACACATAAACACATGCACACGTGTAGATACGCACATACACATGTACACATACGCCTGTCTCTTCCAACCTAAACCATTCTGTCATACACACGCACATGCACACACACATATGCACACACACCTCTTACACACCCCTACATGTGCATATGTACACACACACATATGCACACACAAATACACGTATGCACACACATGCAAACCTACAGACACACACCTACAGACACACGGACCCCCACATGCACTCACACACACAGAGGCACAGCAAGAAGCTGCCAGGGGGGCCTGGGGAGGTGGGGGTGCCGGGGGGCATTAGAGGGACTGGGGGGCACCAGGGCAGGTTTCTCCCTGGACGTGTCACCCTGGGGTAGCTGGGAAGCCTGGCCAGCCCTGCAGCAGGGCCAGTGACGCCTTTCCCAGAACAGGTTATTTAATAAAGTATTTCAGCACCTAGTGAGTCATTAATTACGCCCCATCCTACAATGCTAATACTAATACTAAAAAAGGATTTTATAGCATTCCACACCTTCTGCCTGCCCTCGCAGGCATCACGCACCTCCCACCATACCACCTTGCCCCAAGAGCCACAGTGTGGTCCCAGCTGCCCACCCACTGCCAGGTTCCCTCTTCTGTCCACGTTTCATTCCCACGTCTTGGAAACCCCTGGGGAATCTGAGGAATCCTTCCCCTGACTACATCCCTAGGAATGTGAGGGATCCTAGTCCAGGTGAAGCCATTCCCAGCCAGTTTCTCACCAAGGGTGAGCATCCCCAAGCTCTATGTGCCATCATCTTCTTGGCATGGCATCCCAGAGCTCCTGCTTTCCTGAGAAGTGCCAATGGGTGGCAAGTTGGCATTAATGCACCCCTGGGGAAATCCCACATCAACACCAGCTATGCAGACAGGGCCATCAAAATTCAACAGTGACATCTTACAAAGGGCAAAACTCCCCAAAATAACGTGCATACTTCCTTTGAAACATTTACAATGCCATGACACAGCCCGTGACTACTGTCACACAGGTGGCCAAGCCAGCCAAAAATACCTTATCCTGTGTCCTACAAGGTCAACCCCAGGGCTCAGATTGTCCATGAACACCAACCCCAAGGCAGAAACCACAATCCATCCCCTCACTCCACACAAATGGAAATCACACATGGGCACGCAGCCCGCCACCCCACACCGGGATGAGCCAGGGTGACAGTCGGTATCCAAGTGCCAAAGCGCCCGGCTGCATGAGTGCCCTCCCTCCCTTTCAGCCAAACCCAACCTGTATGGTGCTGGGAAAACGTCAGCAGAGGTGATGATGATGATGGTGGTGATGATGACTTAATTGAAATCTTCAAGCACACTTGGCTCAGATTTAACAGCTCTAGCCCTTTTTTCATTTGTCCCAGCCCCGCCATTCCAGTCACTCTTTGAGACAGGTATGGTCCATCCTCACTCCCCCGGTGGGGAAGTGGAGGCAGGGCAGTGGCAGGGTCTGCCAAGGTGCAGGAAAGCTGAGTCAGAGCTGATATGGGCTTTTGGGAAACTCCCTCACAGTTCTCCATTTTGCTTTTGCTTCTCACAGAAACACAGATTATGCAACTGTGTTGTCTGTCTCTTTGCCAGATCCCTCCTCATTTGTTTTTAACCCATGGAGGCAGATTCATCCCCAGATGTGGGTGTTTAAGAGATGTTCTGGAATTTGGCAGCTCAGCTGGGAGAAGGAGAAAGCCCAAAGACTTCCTCTACTGGGAGAAAGATAGAGGGTGTGCTGAACCACATTACTACCCACCCGAGACTCTACACGAGAGGGTGCTACCAGAAACCAGCTTCAAAGCTCTTCCACTCCAAGAACATCTTGCAAAAGTATTACCCTGTGGGTGCTGAGGCTGCTCTCCTGGGCCTCCTTCTCCACAGGGATGAGTCCCAAGCATGCGGTCTCACCATACAGGGTGCTTTGGGGCTGGAAGGACAGAGGGGAGTACTCTGGCTTTGGGCTGGGATGAACCCCTATTTCCTGGCCCCTACAGCCCCTGCAAGCCTGCTCTGTGAGCTGGAGCTGTCATCTGCTGAGATCAGAGACGGCTTCCCCATCAGAGAAGACCCCTTGGGGGTCTATGTGGGGGTCCTTCCACCAAAACAAAAACTGGGCAAATATGCTTTGCTGCCCTTTAGTCTGGTGTGAGCTCAAAGAGTAGGAATCACCTGTCCTTGCTTAGACACCCAGGGTGTCTAAGGCTTAGACATGCCTCAAGGTGAGTCAGGGGAACATGAGGTGAGGTCAGCTGGTTCCAGAAAGTGCTGGAGGCTGCACAGGGAGCTGAGGGCTTTATGCTGTCTAACGTCCATGGGGTTCCAAAAATCCCACATGCCCAGACCAAGTGGTGACAGGCACCCTTGAGACTCAGCTGGATGCTTTTGCTTGGATACACCATCCTGCCCTGCTGTGGGTTACCAAGTCATGAGAAGGTGGCTTCCTGGCCCCCAGGTGATCAAACTCTGTCCTGAAACAGGCTGATTACTGCATTACATTTTTATGTTGGAGAGGAATGGCTCTGCTGTCATTTGGGGTTTCCTTTGCCTCCCTTGTGCCTGAAGTAGGAGGAAACACAAAGAGACAGATCCCCCAGGCAGCGGGTCTTGCAGTCTGGGTGAGGAGAGCAGCAGTGCCCAGGGGAGAAATAATGGGCACAGGACAATTTGAAGTCACCTGGGAGATGACTGACATCTTTCTTTGGGGCATTTTCCATTGATTTGCCTCTTAAGCAATCTGGGAGTGGGGTGAGGGTGGGGGGGTGTACCCAAGACTTATTATTAAAGGGATGGAGAAAAAAGGGAAAAAAATTTTAGATGGTCATAAGACCATAAGGTCTTTGTGTCCATAGGACGAACAGCTGTTCAAGGTGGGACTCTTCTGTCCCCAAAAGACATCCATGGGAAAGGTTATGGCAGAGCCTGCAAAATTACAAGAGGCAGAGTGTGGCTGGATAGAAAAGGACCACTCATCATCTTGTCCACCATGAGAATGAGGGCATAAAAAAAAGCTAGCAGGTGGCAGGATCAAAACAAGCCAAAGGAAATGATTCTGCACCCAAACAGGCCATTAGATTGGGCAGCTTTTTGTCACAGGATGTTGCAAATGCTTAAAATTTACTAAGCCTCAAAAATAACTAAACAAATTCATGGGAGAAAAATCTACTGAAGGAGTATTAAGTACAAGGACACCTCTGACTCAGGTAGTCTGAGTCACAACAAAATGTTGGAGGTTGAGGAAATATTCTGGGGAAGTATCACTTGTCCTTACACCCTTCCAAGGGTGGACTTCCACAAAGGCTAGACGGGCTGTTGGGGGACATTCCTATATTTAAGAACATAGAAGCACCCAGAACTGATACACGGCATCAGTTGTGATAAGCTTGTTACCTACTTGCATGATTCTGCCCCAAGATCTCCCTGCTGTGCTGTGCAAAGCATCTCCTGGAGGTATGGGGTACGGGGGGGGGGGACACAAGGCACCTGGCAGGTGGGGAAAGGAGATAGCACCCAGCAGGACCCGTGCAGGCAGGTCCCTGGAGATAGGGTGATAGCAGGGGAATCGCTCGATGCAGTGCCTTGATAGAGCACCAGCCGCCGGCTCTCGAGCCAAGAAACCGAGCCTGAAGGCCTCGAGATAAGTCGAGGGCAGACGGAAACCAGCCCATGACCAGGCAGTGAGAATTTCCAAATCTCCTTTTTCATTCCTGTGAGGCAGAAAAACAAGATAAAAAAGGAAAATACTCAAAACAACTAACATATAGACTGTGTGTGAGCCGACACAGGCAGGACGCAGGAACGACCACAGAACCGAAGCCGAAAGGCAAAACATGAATTTAATCTCAGTATGTCATAGATGGGGGAACCTTTGAAGCAGCAGCCGGGCAGAGGCACGCAAGCCAGGGATGGAGGCACCACGGAGCGAGAGAGGCCTTGATAGCGAGAGAGACAGTGACAGGGTGTCAGAACCCGGTGTTCTCACCGGTATTTCAGGCACTCAAGCAGGCGTAGTTTTCCACCGTGCTTTGATCTTCTCCGACAAGGGGGCAGGAATCTGAGGCACGGTCAATAAGGTGCCTCTAAGTCCATCACAGACCTATGTTATCTAAGTGCAGGTGTTCTACGTGTTGAGTACGTAAGACTAAACAACAATCAGACCGATATATGTGTTTTCCAACACCCCATGTGCGAGTCACTTGAGTGTGTTTACAACCCTCCTCACCCATCTTCCATCGCTTTCCCACCCCCTGAGCAGGCTCAGCCCAGCCTGGCCACCCCAGGCCCAGCTGTGGGGTCAGGCTCTGAAGGTGTGAGCACCTGCAATGTCTTCATGGTCTTCATGACCAAGATGCCTTGAGAGGTGGATGGTGAAAGCACCAGCAGGAGCAGGATTCAGAGTCATCCCAACAGATGGTAGCACCTTTCCATCTTTTGGGCTGTGTCTATGAACGAGTCAAGCCCTCTGCCACCAAAATAGCTTCCAGGTCTTAAAATCATCCATTAACCCTACATTACTGTGCATCCACTGAATGGAAAGAATACCATCCTCACACCAAGGGCATTGCAGAGCGTTACCATCTCTCTCTCTGTGTGCAAAGTGTCTCCTGTGCAGCCAGTGCCAGTTAGCAATGAGTCTTCCAGGCTTGGGTCTTGCTCTGCAGCCATCTTCGATGTCAATAAAACACTGCTGGCCACATAACCAACTGGATGCCCACGAAACAAGGTCAGTAAGTGAGAAGCCTCTTGTTTTCTCCTGCTTTGCCAAGACTTTGGAGTGTCACAGGTTATATATATTCCCATGTCCTACGCTCTGAGAGCCCGGGATGAAGTATTGCTTGCATTTTTTTCTATTATTTATTAATCATCAGATTATTAAGAGTAACAGCAGGGTATTTTCATTGTGCTCTTTTATCAAATCCTCTGACAGCTTTGGTGAATTTTTAGACAGCAAGTAGATATGAAAGTAGCATAAATGTATATATATTTCATATATATGTGAAAGATGTGATGTCGATGAGTGTAAACAAAAAGGAGGGTAAGGTAGCAGAATGAATGCCACAATATTTTCACATATATGAAAAAAAAAAAAACAAACAAAAAAACAACAGAAAAATTCCTTATGATCAAGTCAAGCTTGAAAATGGGTTTGGAAGGAGCAGCTTTATACTGTTAGACGAGAAGCTAGGAACAATGTTATTAAGCCCTCCCTTCTAATTTCTTTTGCTCATAAGTGATCAGGTAAATGAAAACATGTCTCACTCTAGGGAAAAACTCTGCATTTCTGAAGTTGAGCACGTGTTCTGCTGCTGAGAGAAGGATCTCAGTGCCCTGGCAATGCTCACTAGTGCTGCACTTAAAGAAAAAAAAAAAAATTAAAAATGGATGCCGAGAGAAGAACATGCTTGAGATGGAGAAAAGCTTTTATACAAGTTGTGCAGCATTCGTGGTATTTTGGCTGCTTCTATGCAATGAGGATTGGTTCCCTGTGAGGTGCTTGCTGCTTCCTCCAGTTCCCATTTTGCAGCCCCTGCTCCATACGTTTTCCATGTGGAGGGAGATGCTTTCGGGCCTCCACCCCACGGGGGCTTCCCTGCTTTGCCCCACTCACACCCCTCTCACACCAGAGGGGCAGCAGGAAGAGGGAAATAGCTAAAACTTGCCTTTTTAGGTCTCTCCCGCCAGCTGGCAAATACTTTCAGCTTTGTTTTCTTCCCCAGGTCTAGAGCAAGGAAAGGTCCTTAGATCATCTCAGAGATATGGGAGAGCACAGACCAGACAGGACCAGGCTGCAGCCAGCTCTTAAACTCCCTGCCTCCTACTCTTGTAGACCCTTGGGAATCTGCGTGAAGACAAAAGAAACCCATTCAAGATAAAATCCCTGGCTGATGGTTGGGGCAGCACCAGAGCCTTCTCCACCTTTAAAGCTGGGATGCTCCTGCACAGAGGACTGGCCCTGATGCACACCCAGATGCAAGCGTGCAGCCTGGTGCTGGCTCCCTTTGTGCTCTGCCAGCCCTTGAATCGACAGCCAAGGTTCAGAAAAGAAGAATAACCCACCCTACAGACCAGGCAGAGGATGCTGAGATGTGCTGGATGGCACAAGGACATGGGGTGTACCAAACCAACCATGCATTGAGAGCTTCAAGGTGGTGTGGCCAAGGAGTTTCTTGCAGGATGGAGAAGCATGTGGGTAATTAATGGAAATCTCCTGGCAGATAAACAAGCCTGGAGGAGGTTTACCTGGCCCTGGGGGTGGCTGTAGATGGGGATTGAGATGTTGGCATAGCAAGGCACTGAGGCACAGCAGCTACAGGGCACAGCCACCCTCTGCTCTATCCACAGCTCCCCCAGGGACCCTCTCACAGAGCTGAGCCCTCCAGCCACAGCCACAAAAACAGGGCAGGGAAATAACTGGTATTGCCCCAGGGTCTACAACAGGGTGCTGGTGAAGCAAAAGGGACCAGCAAGGGGTGGCTGGAGGGGACATGGATGCAGGGGAACTGGTGGAGCTGAGAAGCAGACCTTCAACCTCCACCTACTGGCCCCTGAGCCCTCGTCCCTGCAGGGTGGCGTTGAGTTGCTCATACCCTCCTTTCTCCAGGAGGACAAGTGAGCATCTCTCTTGGACAACACTGGAGGGTTTTGGCCTTGTGAAATCAGACCAGTGGGTTTCTGGTTGTTTTTACCCAGACCCCTTAGAAGCTCTTCCCAAGTTTCCACAGGATGGCAAGCCCCAGGGTGGAGATGACTGCACTGCTCAGTGCGTTCAGGCCAAGCTGTGAGGCTTCTCCAGACTTGTTTGCCTGTCTGTGAAATTTGCATTAATTACTCTCCTGGTGATTCAGGCTCCTGCAGAAAAGTTCAGCCTCCTGCTTACCATGCTCAGGCACACAGAGGAGTTTGCAGGGCTGATGTAACGGTGTTCCTCTCTATCCAGCCCAGTGCTGCTGAGCAGGAATTCACACCCACCATGGTGTGGTTTCCAGAGCTCATAGCCTACCTGTGCCTACAGATGAATGAGACATTGCATTGACCACATGAACCCTCTAAGCAGTTCTTTCAGAAGAACATCTCATTGACGGGGGGGGGTTAGATTGGAAATGAGAAAAAAATTCTTCACTGAAAGGGTTGTCAAGGATTGGGAAAGGCCACCCAGGGAAGTGGTTGAGTCACCATCTCTGGAGGTTATTTAAAAATACAACATGTAGATGTGGCACTTAGGGATATAGTTTAGTGGGAATTGGCAGTGTTAGATTAAGAGTGGGACTCAATGATCTAAAAGGTCTTTTCCAACCTAATGATTCTATGATTCTATGATTTTTATAGGAGGCTGGAGGTGGAGGCTCTAAGGGAACATCTCCTGCTCCATACCATCTCTGGACCTCCTGACCCAAGTGAGTCTCTCTGCTGTTCAGCCACCCAAGCCAGTTGGCTGTGCCTGGGGCTTGGTGCTTACACTGCAGTTTGGTTTCCTTTCTCTGAATCTGTTCATATTTGTTGTGGGAAGGGTCATGAAAAGGCCAAATTCAGCCTCAGCAAAACAAGATCCATCTCAACTCACTTGGCCCTCCCTCTGTTTCCTAATAGACACTCTTCTTTGTGGTCGGTTTTCAGGGCCCTGGGCAGGACCTGCACTGTGCATCTTCAGCTAAGCCTGGCTGGCCGTGCATTTTAATGGAGCTGCTGGCAGAAGATGACTGCATTGCTGCTGGAGACCAGCCCAGGGAGACCACCAGAAGTACGGCAGTGAGCGAGAGCACTTGTAAGCTCAGCTGATAGCAGCTCATAATACACTGGAAGTGAAAGGTCCCGGCCCGGCACAGATCATGGTGTTGATGTGCACCCAGTCCCTGAACCAGGAGTGGTGGGAGACCCAGAAAAGTTTCATCCTCCCCCTCACTCACCTCCTGCAAAATTCTGTCCCATCTCACCATGGCTTCTGCCCAAATACAAGAAGCCTGCTGCTCTGAAGCTAAAACCAGGATCTGAGGGACTCACTCATGAGTCCCACCAGCTCATGAGGGCTGCTGCTGCTGTGTGGGTTCCAGCTCCTTCACCCCGCTGCCAGTGGCTCAGCCCCAGGAATGGGGACAGCCAGCAGTCCCTGCTGGAGGGTCACCCACTCTCAAGGGAAGGACCGTCCTGCAGAGCAGAGGTGAAACTGAAGCACTGGGGATGTCAGCTGAGGTTCTTGCCTCTCCCAGACACAGCCAGGGTCCAACACCACCTCAGGCCAGTGATGCTGACAGCTGGGCTATCTCAGCCACACTGTAATGCTTGAGACAGGGACACTGTGTGCACCAAGAATAACCTGAAACACCAGTCCCTGACACAGAAACTGGCACCAAATGATACGGATATTTCAGTTACAGCCCCATCAATAAAGCAGTACATCCCCCAGACTGCTGCTTTGGAGGGTGACAACAGTCCCTCCAGGCTTCAACAGAAATGGGATCAGGAGCCCCTGAGGACCACAGCACGTACCACCGCTGCTGTGTGCAGCTGGAGGATTGTCCCTGTAGCTGGCAGGTTGAACAGGCTCAGATATTTCTGCACGCTGAGCCCAGAACGGGAGGCGTAAGATGACCTGAACAGTTGGTTACACAAACTCTTTGGAAATGCAAACCACTGTCTGACAGGCATAAGGTCACAGCCCGTCACCCTCCCCAGGCCCTGGAATCACAGCTGAAATAGCATTGTAATGCGCTTATAATTTATTCATCAGCTGAATGAGAGCAGCAGCAGGCATTTTGATGGCACTCTTTTATCAAACCCCTGGCATGGACTTCATCCATTTTAAAAGAGCAAACTAGAGTAGAAAAGGGGAAAAGAAAAAAAAAAAAAAGAAAAAAAAAAAAAAGAAAAAAAAAAAAAAGAAAAAAAAAAAAAAGAAAAAAAAAAAAAAGAAAAAAAAAAAAAAGAAAAAAAAAAAAAAGAAAAAAAAAAAAAAGAAAAAAAAAAAAAAGAAAAAAAAAAAAAAGTAAAAGAAAAAAAAAGAAGGACGACTTTATTCCATTCAAATTTAAACAAGCAGGAAAAAGAGCAAATCAAAATAAAGTTTAAAAAAACTCCACTAAAGATTTTTTTTTCCTCTTCATTTTTCTTCTGCTTTGTTCTGAACCTTTCAAACTTTGCATTTCTCTGCTGGTGGCTACTTTGATGCAGGAGGCTCCCATTAACCCAGATGCTGCTGACTGATGCTCAAAAGCATCTTCTCATCCCTGTGCTGAGTTCTGCCTGAGGACTGGCTTGCCCCATTTTTAGGTGAAAAAGAGCCAAAAGGTGAATGGCGGACAAACTTTAGTTCTCAAAGACTCGCAGTTGCTTCCCTTGAGGCATGCTCTGCTCCCCAGATACAGCAACCTATATAGGTGCCAGTGTGAAGGCCAGGACTCTTGTACGCCCATTCTCTTTTTTGGGAGGTGAGGATCGGCCCGTGCAGTAATGCTGCGTTGCTCACCTGGACAGCACAGCAGATAATTGCACTTTGATTTCCCTTGTTAAATGCTCAGGGAGTTTTGGGGGGAAATCAAAATCTTTCCTTGGCAACAAGCATTAGTACCTGGGCTGAGATCCATCACCCTGGTGCTTCTCTGCCCTCCAGTACTGAGGTATCTGGTACAAATAATAGATGTAACCCCAGATTCCTCTGTCACTGGTTCCTCCAGAGCTGAGAAACCAGCCTGCAAAGCCCAAAGTGGTGTTTCCCCTCAGCCCACAGGCAGCCTGTTCTACTCTGGTGGGAATGATGGGCTGCCAACAGTAGTATGGGCTTGGATGGAGATCTGCATTCAGCCTGGGCACCAGCACGTCTGGAAGGAGATGGAAGAAATAATCCTGGCCCCTCCCTCTATCTTCCATATCCCCATAATGGTCTGGACAAGAAGAAATGGGATGAGATCCAGGCTGGGGGGGCACCCACCAGCTTTCTAAAAAGGAGGTGAGCTGAGCCCAGAGACATGTTGACCTAGGAGGAAGTGAATCTCCACTTTGGGCAGTTTGAAGGACAAATATTAAAGAACTGGTTGGGCAAATATGTCTTGGGCTGCTATGGGCAAATTGAAACTGCCTTGGGGCAGGATGGTGATGAGGTGGACTTCCAGATGTGCTGCACTGCTTCATTACAGCCCAAGGAATAGCTGTTGGTGGTTGGAGTTACAAGGGGTTCCTGGTGGGGCTTTAAGTGGTTTGTAGGGGTCATGGACAGAGCTCCTACCCTCTCCCTGATCTTCTCCATCACAGGAGCATCCATTTGATGTGCCACTAGTGAGACAGTGTTGAAGTCCAGCCCAGAGTCCCCAGGATCCCTACCAGTGCCTTGCCAGAGCAGAGGAGTAGGGAGGAGGCAGCAGGAGAGGAGATAGTCTTGTCTTTTAGCCCAGGCGACTCCGGTTCCCTAGGGGAAGGAGCAGATGTCTGATCCTTTGAGCCACTCAAGAAAGAAATTGGATAAAGCACTGAAGAATATCACGCGAGATCATCCTGCCCCAAGAACAGAGTCACATAGGTGGGACCTGCCCCACCTTCCCACCTCTTGTCCCCTCTCTCTGCCAGCTCACAGGGCAGTAAACCTCTAATGTGACATCAAGATGCCATTTGCATTTTCAAAGCTTCTGCTGTTGCTAAGCAGAGGAATCACCTCTCAGTTTGTCATCCTGCATGAATGCAGCTCACAGGAAGGAGGAAAGAGAAGAGGAAGAGAGATATTAAAAATAGATGATGAGAACAAAGCAGAAAGGACTTGAAGTTTTCATCTTAGATTTACATAAGGCATTAGTGGCATCTTGAGGTCCACTTTACAGTGACACGTTCTGCTGCCAGGGGCTGAATTGATGGCATGTGTAGCATCCTCCTCTCCTGGAGAGGCTTGCCCTTCCTGGAGCCATGTGTTCCTACACCAGCCCCTATTTCTTGTTCTCTGAGCCCAAAGAACAAACCGATTCCTTCAGGTGAAACCAAAATTGGTGATGAGGAGGGAACAAAATGGCTTGTGGCACAGCACACCCCACGGACAGCCCTGCGCGCAGGCAGGCAGTGACCATCCATGGGAGGGCAGCTAAAGGAGGAGGAGGAGAAGGCTTCAGCCTTTCATTGCAGGATATTGGAGCTGACTAGAAGGGAGAAATGCCGTATGTTAAATCAAAAAGTTAGGTCCATCTTGGGGCAGAGTGGGCCAAGGGAAGGGGGCACTAGGCCAACCAGCTGAGCTTCCCTGGGAGCATGAGCAGAAATGCAGGCAGGAGCCCTGGAGGGGGCTGCCTGGGCTTCCAGGTGCTCTGTTGCTTCAACAGCTTTTATTTTCCATGAGCAGCGTATGCTTTTGTCAGAGAGAGGGGAAAAAAAAATTAGGGGCGAAAAAAGACCAATATTCTCTTTAAAAAGCAGGCCTGATGAAAAATTTCAACCTGCCCTATTGAATACACCAGGGCTTTCTTTACTTTCTGCCTTGCATGATTACCTCTTTCGTTAACATTCGAGGCAGGCAGCAGGCGGAGATAAGTCCTGAATAGCTCCAAACTTTGCTTCTCCCATCTCTCCCAGTGTTCAGACAAAGCCCGCTCTGGAGGCTGGCTGCAAGGAACGGGGTTCCCATTGACACAGAAATAGGGGCAGCTCAATCCCAAAAGGGCTTGGCTCCCGCCTGTTCCATCAGCCCAACATTTTCCTCCGAGCCGTGTGGTGAGCTGGGACACCACATTAATGGAGCAGAGCAGGCAGGTCCCTTCCTGGCTGGTATCCATGAGGAAGGTCACAGTGTGGCCCTGCAGGTTGGATGCCTCATTAAACTCATTAGCAGTGAACATGGGGCAGCACGTGGAAGGGCAGCTGGAAGAGAGCACTGGATCTCGGGCCTTTGGGAATGGTGGCCATGGCATTAAACCTGGGTGTTTGGGAGGTGGGGATGGAGGTGTGAATGGGGCTGATAGGGTTTGCGGAGCAGGGAGCAGGAATGAGCAGCTGGGACTGGGCTCTTGGGACTGGGAAGGGCTGGGATGAAGCCAAAGATGCATTGCTGACACCCATTGCAGGGCTGGGTGGGATGTGGTGGGCAGAGGTAAAGTGCTTTCTCTCTCCTGGAGGAAGCGCCGCTGAGCGCATCATGTCTGGAACCCTCCCAGATGTGGCCCAGATGTTGAAGCCAAAGAAGATTGTCCAAACCCAACAGTGATGGAAGTACCTGCCACCCAGGAAGTCTGGCACCAAAGTCAGAGCTTGGCTCCTGCCCACATGTCCTGCCCATCAGCTTGATCCCGTATTGACCAAACATTATGTCCATCAACCCAAGACTCTGGTAGGAGCTTTATCTCCTACCAGAAAACACACCCAGCATGGTACAACACAGCCGCCAAGGAGCTCCTCCAACCAACAGCACTTTGGCCATGCAAGCGTTTGTGATGCTGCCATCCAGCCCCCGGGCTGAGGATGTGGGAGCAGAATTAAGCAGCTTTCTGTAAATATGACTCGCTCCAGGGTGGTAAGAAGCGAGCGATGGCGGGTGACCTGTGCCTGTGCGTACAGAAACACACACCCTTTCACAGCACAGCCCGGGCAAGCCGGGGATGGAGGAGGGATGTTCCTCCAGATTCCCTCCATGGCAGTGAATGAGAGCTCAGCCCAGCCCACGACAAAACCCGTGCCAGTCTCTGCAGGGACAGTTTCTAGGGCCAGTTGGGATTTTGCAAGGGCCTGTCCCCCTGACGTGTCAAGCTGGAGTATTTAGAATCATAGAATCATTTAGGTTGGAAAAGACCTTTAAGATCACTGAGTCCGAGTGAGTACAGCCTGTAGGCACTTGCACGCCCTGGACTGGGTACCAGTACTGGCTCTGGAACATCTTTGGAGAAGGTGATGGGGGTCTCCTTGGGGCAAGCCCAAGAGGCAGGAGGAGGGCAAGCAGAGCAGCTACAGTGATGAACAGGAGGATGCTTTGCTCGCCACCGGCCGACAGCAAATTGGTCCTGGTAACAGCTGGTGCACAGGGAAAACCATCTGCGTCCTGCTCTCCTCCCTGGGCAAGGGTCTGGAGAAGGAGTGGTGGCTGCCAAGTGCCAGGTAGACACTTCAAGGTCCATCTGTAGCACAGGCTGTCCCAGCCGCATGGTCCCCCACCAGTGCAGGGAGCTCCTGCTGTCAGACCTGTGCCTTCAGGAAAGTCCATGGCTCTGGAAAAGGAGGTTGGTCTAAATGGTCACCCATGCCCATGGGACTGCTCAGGATGGGAAAGCAGTGAGAGGTGACAGAGGGAACAGAGAGGGTCAAAGCTATGCAGGGATGTGGAGATGATGGGACGGACCATCCAACCTGTTTCTCCAAGGAGCGGGAGCCTCTGGGAGGTGGACTAAGCCCTGTCACGTGCAGAAGGATGGAGGAAATGCCAAGCAGAAATGGGTTCCAAGATATCACAAACATGAGGTGTCCAAAGAATCCCATACCTTTCTACGCGGTAACTCCTGTTATTGTCTAAAATAAATGTCCTGCCCCTCTGAACGTCACCGAGTTGGTGGATGGAGCAACACCCCGCAGCAGCGAGTCCCACATCCCATGAAATAAGTGTTCCCTGCTGTCGGTCCCTGCCGTCTGGACTGCCCCTGCTGGCTCTCCCCTGGTTCCTGCTGTCCTCCATCGCTTTCTTCATCTAATTCATTCCTAAAGTAAATCAACTCCTCAATCCTCCTCTCTATACAAGCAGCAGCATCTTAGGGTCTTTCCATCATTCCACCCCAGAGAGCAGTGATTTCCTTCAGACACCCCCAGTGTTTTTGGAGGGGGACGGGACGGGACGGGGCGGGACAGGACAGTCAGAACTCGTCGTCAGAGCCTCAGAGTTATTTAAATTATTCCTGCTAGAACCGCCTGAGTTCTTCAGTCGGAGGAACAACGCTTCAGCCTCGCCCCGTCAGGGCTGTCACCTCCTCGTTATTTCCCCTCTTCCGGGTGACATTAAGGGGTCCGGCTTCCACCCGCAACCCCCCTAACTCCCCCCCGCCGCCCGCCGTCAGGCTTCCAAGGGGGAAGCGCAGGATCCGCGCCCCCTGGGGCTGCGCTGTCTGTCCGTCCGTCCGTCCTCCCGGACAACCGCTCCGTCGCTTTTTCCTTATTTATTTTTTTTTACAACGAATAATATTGGGGTTGTGCGTGGAGGCCACGCTCACGGGTGGATGTACCTCGCTTCCCCCCCTACCCCTTGCAAACTGTTCTCCCTTTCCCCGCACCGGGGAACAGGAGAAAGGCTCGAAATTGCGTTTTTTTTTTTTTTTTTAAATGCCTGTAGGACCTCGCGTGCCCGTGGAAACACGTGAAAATACACACCCCCACACACAGAGACACAACCCCGTGGGAGGGGAACGGGGCGGGGGGTGGTTGTTGGGGGGGGTGTGTGTGTGTGTGTATAACTGTCCCTGTCCCCCCCGCTCCTGCTGCGTGGGAGTCGCTGCGGGATTCTCAGGGGGCGCGGGGTCACGCACGGCCACTGGTCAAAAAAACAACCCTTTGTACAAAAAAAAAAAAAACCAAAACAAAAAATCGGGCTTTTTTGTCACCGTAGTTGTCTGGCAGCGTGGGACGCCCGTGCCCCTCCGCGCCTTTCCTCCCGTGGGGCCGGGTCGCGCCGAGGTGGGGGTGGGCGAGAGACCGGGGGAAGCGGCCTGAAGCTCCGCCCCCCAACCCCCTCCAACACGCGCGCGCGAGTGGTGGGCGCGCTGCCCCTTTAAGGGCGCCGGTGGGGGCGTGGCCCGCGGCGGGGCGTGGCGCGGCGCGGCGCGCTGAGGTCAGCGGCGAGCGGGGCGCCGTCACAAAAGGAAGTGGCGGCGGCGGCGGTGGCCGTCAGCGCGGGGAGGGGCGGGGGGCCCGCGGGGCAGCGGCGGCGGCGGCAGAGACAGCGGGAGCTCCGGGTCGGCGGCGGCGGTGGGGGGGGGCGTGGGCCGCGCCATGGCCCAGCAGCAGATGAGCAGCTCGCAGAAGGCGCTGATGCTGGAGCTGAAGTCGCTGCAGGAGGAGCCGGTGGAAGGCTTCCGCATCACCCTGGTCGACGAGTCCGACCTCTACAACTGGGAGGTGGCGATCTTCGGGCCCCCCAACACCCTCTACGAGGGGGGATACTTCAAGGTATGGGCACCCCCGCCTCGTCTTGCCTCGCCTCGCCGCCCCGCTGGGCCTCCCGCCGACGGCGGGGCCTGCACACCCCAC
>NW_015090911.1:21039-88488 GCF_001431845.1 Calidris pugnax | reverse complement strand
TGTGGCGGCGGGGGGGGGGCCGGGGGGAGGTTGTGCTGCCCGGTGGGTCGGGGGCAGGGCCGGGGCCTGCGGGACCTTCCCTCTCCCTCGGCATGTGGCGTGGGAGAGGAGCCCCCGCCGTGATTTTTCCCCTCCTAAGCCCCTGGCGGGGTGCGAGTTCTTCCTTCCCGCCCCCCGAGCTTCCCACCTGGCTCCCGTGCAGATGTGTGTGTTCGTTTGGAAATAAGGGGCTCCCCTCCGTAGCCTCGCTCGCCGTGCAGGAGCATCCTGTGTGGGATGGCTAATTCCGGGTAAAGACTATGTTTCCCTCAAAACTTCAGGGGCTCCAGGACTGGTTGTCGTTATTATTCTACATCCACCCCCCTCCCCTCCAGTCCCCTCCTTGTTCTCCCTGTCTTCCTCTCCCAACTTTTAGAGGGTGGCCTTCGAAGGGCTATGGCAGCACTTAATTGGTGAAGGTAGGATAAATGCTTTCAATTCCTCTCTCAACCTTCCTGTTAATAGAAAAAAAACTTTCGTGGTTGTTGTTTCCCCCCTTGTAAATGCAGTGGGCAAGAGGTCTGGCAAGGAACTAAAGGGAGCAGATGTAAATTCTCAAAACAACTGGAGGAACAGTTTTTACTAAAAGGACCAATTAAGAACCCCTGCAGAAGATACGTTGCATTTGGCATGCCCCTTTGCACTTGATGTCCACATGGTCTCTGGCAAAATATTGTCCCCCTCAGCTCTTTTCTCCCAGGAGTTAACCATTTTAGTGGTGGCTCCTGCGTCTCCCACTTCATGCCCTTTGGTTTCTGTCAAACTGTAAAAGAAAATTTTGGATGATCTCTTTGCTTGGCTAACGTGCATCTTAAGTGCTTCTTGGCCTCTCTGGGTCAAGGTTTAAGAGCTTTGTTCCACAAAAACCAAAATAACCTGTAGCTTGGGGAATAATACATTAGAGTCACATTCAGTTTGGCCTCATTGTTTTGAAGGAAGGGAAGTCTTTGGCACAAGGCTTGCCTTTTGTAATGAGTTGGCTGGCTTACTCATGTAGGTGTGATAGGTATATTCTTAGACTCACCTCCATTATTACTTATTCAGGAAGTCACTCTAGTCTTGGGTTGGTAACTGGGTCATTTCTACATCCAAATGGCTTGGCGACCTCTTCCTGCACTTAGATTACTCATCCATTTTTTTTCAAAGAAATCACAATGGGTCAAAATATTTTTGTTTGGTTGAGGGCCTGTCTGGACTGTATCTTTTTTTTCCTGGAAAGAAGCTGGGGCAGTCTCTGAAATAATCTGAGGATATGTGTCAACAAGTGTAGATTTAGGCAAGATTGCTGGTTGCCTTATCTCAGTATCAGGAATATAATATCACTTGGGGTTTTTTTTTTTTGGTATTTGATATCCTTGAACTGTTATACCTTTTTAAACTATTCTCACTGATCCTGTGATACTTATTTTGAGAATGGGACACTAACATCTCATGATGCCTTCACCTTTCCACAGCAGAGGGATTCCCTTCAAGCAGCATGGCTGGAGTCTGTCATATGTTGTCTCTGCCTCATCCTTCCTCCATGAGGAGCAGGGCATAGCACTGGTAGTGTTTGATTTTTGGTTATGCATCCTAAATTCTCAGCCACTGAAAAAAGTGGTGTTAGAGCCTCATTCTGTCCCTAGGGAGGAGCCCTGTTGTCCTGAGGAGTGATTTTCTTGCTTTTCTTTGTAATGGGCCTTCAGGCAAACTTTAGATGTGTTAGACTTGGTTTACTGAATCAAGTAGAGATTAGATTTAATACCCTGAACTTTATTTGGTGGGATGACTTCTGTGATATATTCATAGTATGTGTGAGGTGAGCACTAGTTAAGATCGTCATCTGATTTATTTTTCAGATTTTTTGGCTTGATGAAATACCTAGCTTCATCTTGTTTTGTCTTTTTAGTTCCCTAAGATGAGGTAAGCAGGATTAGAAATACGCTATTGCAGGATGTAACTTTTTTTAAACTTTGTGGTGATGAGAGTTTGGGAATTTTCTTCCACTTGAGGTGTGGTTTGAGAATAGGAGCTGGAGGGGAAGGTGCAAAGGCTTCTAGTTAAGTTCAAGTTATAAGTACTTTGAGGAAAACCTGTGTTTAGACCTTAATAAAGAAAGTGCCAATGATGGTTGATTGGGAACACAAATGCTGGATTTATGCTCTTGGAGCTGGTAACATCAGCTTTTGGCACCTTGTTTATTCTTGGAGAAATACGACCTTTTTCTCTGGGCAGCTGAACTAGCTGAATAAACTGAAATGAGGAAGGTGCTCCCTTTGCACCTCCTTGACAGGACCTACTGCTGTTAAAAGCTGGTTCAACTTTTCAACAGATTCTGGTTTCAGTTGCTAATCCTGTAACTCTAGCATCGGATAAATGGAAGCAGTAAACACCTAGCCCTGAACGTTTGTTTAAAGGGTAGGTAGGTTATCAGTACCTTGGTGCTGAGTGTAATAAAGTCAGGGGCTTCTTAAAACTTCAGGCACAGCATCTTGGCACATTTTATCAACTAATACAGCGTGCTGAGATCTGCTGCAGTACTTCATTGTTTAGGATCTCCCAGCTGGATAGAAAAGGCTGCAGCCTTCAGGAGCAGCCCCTGTGTGAAGAACAGGGGCAGGAGCAGTCCTGAACCACAAGCCTCCCCGATGCAGTCAGCTAAAGGTACACTTCTGCAGTGGAGGTTGTCATGAGTCCAGGTTTTTCTGCACAGCTGTCCTCACCCCTGTCAATCTTTGCCTTACCTGAGGACTTTATGTAGCTATTCAGTGTAACTGGGAATAATGTTTTGGGAGACCCTTTGCTTGTGCTCCAGATTATCACCCCCAAGGAAGGAGTTGAGCTATTTTGTGCACCAGTTACCTCATGTTCCTTGCTGGCGGGGCAAAAGTAGCTCAGGGTCAGTGATATTAAGTCCTCCAGAAACGTCCAGTGGTAAGAGTAAATGTCTGTCCCTCCTCTGCTGTCAGCAAGAAATTCCCAGTTTATGACTAAAGTTTCTGGCAGAGTCGGTTGTGTTGGGCTACAGTTATTTGATTGCAATAGGTGAACTTGATTTTTGGTCCCTGGCTCATTTGGAGTTTGTTTAAGGGTGAAAGGTGGGTGGACATTGTGTGTCTTCAGATGTTGATTTGCTCATGGCTGATGCAGTTGTTGTGTTTTGGTGGATTGTTTTTCTGAGAACGAAATGCTTCATGACCAGGTCATAGGTAGTGCCAGTTGCTGCTTTCTTAGGTCAGCTGCAAAGGACGTGGTGTGTTGAGACAGGTCGTTAGATGAGGCTCCACTGCACTATGTGGCAGTTCTGAATTGCTCTGGAAACAATGGGAATGTGTGTGTTTCTTTTTCTGGTTTTGCAGGCAGTGCCTGAGCAGTAGAGAACCAGATTGTGCTGTAGACTGCAGAACTATGTGAGCAGTTCACCGATGCCACCTTTATGCCAGGATGCTTATGAGAGAGTTCTTCACTTGTGATGTGGCAGGAGGGCTTCTTCACCTTTAATTTTGGCAGCTGGTACTTAAATGGGGACCACCACAGCAAAGGTGATCAAACTGTGATCTGGTGATGGTAGGTCCTAGCTGGGATAGATTTCAATGCCTGAGGCTTGTGCACGGTGAAACTTTCACCGTCTCAGTTGACCAGAGAGCAGATCAGTCGCTGTCTGCTTTGAAATCCAGTGTCTCACTGTGATGCTTGGGCCTTTGGAGCCTGGAGGCTGAGAAACCTCTGCCCAATGTTTTGATCGAGTGATGTTTTCAGGCTACTTGTAGAGCTATTAGAAGGTGCTTCTTGATGGCTTACTCAATGCTTTGCGTGTTTGGCGCAATTGCACCTTAGTGACATGGCTTTTGATTGCTTTTATAAAAAAGGAAATTCTTCTCATTTTTTATAGTTGAATGGTATTCTTGTGCTGGTAGCCAACCTTTCAGGGAAGGTGCAAGTGAGAAATTATACAAATAGAAACTTCATTATTAAACACACAGCACTGCCCAGAAGCACAGTTTGACCAAGTATGCTGTGTCAAGAAGCATATTTAATGTAGAGCAAGAGTCAATATTAAAAGCTCCTTCAGAGGTGATTTAGGCTGGGTAGATGAAAATGAATACACCTAGCATGAAAGGAAACGAGTTAACTGCATTGTTAGAGCTGCTATTTGATAGTTTAAGGCAATTTATTTCATAAGGTATTTTTGCTAACTGAAGGAGCAAGTCTTGGCACTTAAGTTGAGGGGGGGAACCTCAAGCATTATGCTTAGTTTTCTCAAGCAATTTGGGAGCTAAATGTTTGTCAAGGCATAGTTTTCCTTGCTTTTTGTAACTCATTAGCCATGTGCTGTTTAGAATTCTGTATTGTTGGATTTCATCTTATCCAGGTGATTTGTTTTGATTTCAAAGCAATTTGCAATGCATGGGAATTATTTTTCTTTTTCAGAGCAGGAAATTGATATGGAATTTACTTATGGATAAGTGATGTCAAGAATGAGCACCATGTTTAAAAGTTTAGTAAAAGAGGCTACTTACCAGAAATCTTAAAATTAAGCAAACAGAAGTTTCTTAAGCACTCAGTATTATGTAACTGGTAGAACATTTAACTCCACAAAAATATTCCTCAGTGCCAAGGAAAAAATGTGTGGTACTCCCAGCACAAAAGCTGCCTTCTGCAGGCCTCTGCATTGCAAGGTGTTGTAGAGCTTCTCTCTTAGTGTATTTAATCTTCTATTTTTGTTGCCTTTAGGTATCACCGAAGCTAATAAGCACAGGTTTGATGCAGACACAACAGGATGTGAAACTGTGGCTGAATAGAGCCTGGAATTGCTTGCTCTGGGTCTGAGGAGCTCCCGTTCAGAGCAGGCTATCTCCAAAGTGAAGGAGCTACCAAGCTGACTACAGGCAGGGAGGCAAGAAACTTTTCCTGATGGTGGTTCACTGATCATAGGCACAGTTATGATCTCTAGCTCTGGGAGGAATATCCCATCGACCCTTACTCTGTGTATAGTTTTTTGGATGGCTACCTCTGTGGGCCCCGCAGAAGCCCCTGTTGCCTGTCCTCAGGAGGCTATAGGCAAGGTAATGATGGTAGCCAGCTCCCAGTTCTTTCCCTAGGACTGCTCTGATCCAGGTAGGGTATTGTCTATGCTAAGGTAGTGATTTCCAGTTCTGATACTGCCTGGAAATACTAGCCTCTGCAATGAGGTCGTGTGGTATGGCAAGAAGAGAGCAGTAGCACAGCCCACCTCTGCCATTAGAATAAAAATGGAAAGCTTTCCATTTGGAAAGGTTGAGCACTGTCAGTTTGCATAATTTTTCCATTGTTTGGATGTGTTTCCATGAGTTTGCACAGAGGGATCTTTGGATAAGGTGAAATAACAACATGAAGTTGGGCTTTTTTCTGGGATAACAATGCAAAGAACTGTGCCTCTTGAAATTTTTTGCCCATCTGTTCAAGAGATAATAAAACTAAAAGCATGCAGATAGCTTTTTAGATCTGGTTCATAGTATAGGAATTAGTGGAAGTTTTTGACTCTACAGTGTTACAGGGATGTTCTTTTCTTAATTTTTTTTGTTTACCTGGTTAAATCCTTAAGATCTCCAGCATTGCAGTGATACTGTGTCAGTGTCTGAGTGTGGGACCACATGAGTAACTTCTCAAGAGGTCAAACATGTTTCAACCTCGCTGTTTCTGATGTCCTGCTTACGCTTCCTGCTGGTTTACATACTGATCTGTTCACACCTGGTATCTTCTCTGCAATAGAGCTTCAGGGCTACTGCGTGATACTCTCTTTGCATCTAGAGGGTAAGAAATGCCAGGAAAAAAACCCCAAATGCTTACAGAACCTTAACTCTGACCTTTGGCATGCAGTTTGGCTGTGTAGTTTATGGCTGTCATGTGGAATTCATAGTAATGAATAGCATGGACTAAACGGTGGGGATTTCTTGTTGAACTCTGAGGTGTAACTGAGTTAAAGTTGGAAATGCAGCAGAGTTTCAGATGGACTGCAGTGCAGATGAACCAGAGGTGATGTGACTCATAACATAGCAGGTCCTCTTATAATTTGGGCCTGCGCATGATCAGATGTGTGCGTACATATATGCACGTGCACAAAATTAGCTTGCTATTTCCAGACTGCTGCTTCATTTTTAAAACCTTAGTGTTCTATCCAGCCTTAAGAGTTAGAGAAATTGCAGTTAATCTCACTAAGCTTTTGTGGTAGTGACTTCCTGAGAATGTCTCATCCCACTGGGCCAGTGTAATAGTAATAACTTTGGCATTGTGTACCCTCCCCTGAAGCATGAGTAGCCAAGATGAGCCAAACTGGTTGACTGCCTATCTCTACATCTTCTGAAACATTTAACATGCATAAGTATTTGCTCCTATTTGCTCCTACAAATAGGAGAAAGGTGATAAAGCTGCTGGATTGGGGTCCATGTAGGCTGTTTTGGAATCTTTCTTGACTTTAAGAAATGTGATCTTAAGACTTCCTGGATGTTAGAGGTTTTTATTATTGAGGATGTCACCTGGAAAACAAGGGGAACATTAAGAGGCTATATTAAGTGACACTTTCAGATATCATAGTATTTGTAATTAAAGAGAAAGCTGGTGAGCAGACAGGCTGTGTCTTGCTCTTTAAGGTTTTAGTACTAGAAGCATGACGTGTTCCCTTTGGTCTATTCTGCTGTCTTAAAATTATACAAGTAATTTAGAAATTCAGGTAAAAGGCTTTTCCTTGGGAGATGGAAACATAAGTTGATAGCAGTAGGGACATGTTTGTAATAGCTATGTGACTCTTCCCCAAGCTAAGATATGTATCCTAGTTAAAGTATTTCAAACATATGTTTTAATGTTCATTGTAGCAAAATATTTGGAGGGGTTAAGAAGCAAAATCCTTTGCCAGAGTATTTTAAGAGCGCAAAGACCAGTGTTGAGCCAGTTGTGCCACTTGATTCAGTTCTTGTGTGACAGGCACTTGTCCATTGTGCAAAAATTCTTGGTTTTAATCCTTAGACATTTCTGCAGCTAGAAACCTTTTGCTGTCAGATCTAGGCAAAGGCTGGAATAATACTCTCTTTTGCAGTACCCTCTTTGGCCTTATCAAAAGAAAAACCATGGGATGGAGTAGCCTTGACATTAAATACGTTCTGTGAAGATGCATTTGTTCCTGCATAAAGTCTGCTTGTGTAAACCTCTAATTCATGGATGTAGACTACACTGGTGTGCAAGTGTTTGCTTATCTTGGCTAGAATAACTTATCTCTGAAAGCACCCACCTTTATTAAAAGAATGGGCTTCTTATAATGTATTGAAGAAAACTGAATTTCATCTAGGTGCTCCTGATTATTTCTCTTGCAGAATAGTAAGTGTACCCACACTTAGTAGCTGAATGCCTTTCAGTGGCGCATTAAGTAGTATAACTTGAGAGGCTAATGCCTCTTCTGCACCTTTTAAGTCTCTTGTAGCTTTTATCTAAATCCCTTCTAAGTTGTCATTCATGTGGTAACAAAATGCCATACCCAAATGTTTCAGATGAAGGTGCATGCCACTTTTTGGTTAAGGTGGAGAGAAAAGGCCTTGTCTGTTCTTAATAATATTGCCACTTCAGTGGGATTTCTGCCTAACCTCTCTTTCTTTTTTTTTGTGGTGGCTCTTACCCAAAATGCCATGCAGAATAGGCACTGGGGCTCAACTCTTGCTGAAAACTTAGTGTTCAAATTCAGTGGATGATGGTAATGTTTCTTGTGTACAGTTCTGTAAGTGTCAAGTGGCTGTTTCTTAAGAGAACTGTAGTCATGTTTAAGCAATTCTCTACAGAGGACCTGTTGTCACTTCTTTTTTGAAAGACCAGTGAACTTCTAAATGCAACTAGGCATTTATATTGCTGTACGATCTCCATTGGAGTATGCAAAAATGAGAGTTTTGATACCAACATATGGAATGATTTCCATTTCTCAGTGTCTGCCAGAAACCTGAAGGCTTCAAAATTTGACTAATATGCTTTCTGTGAAACTTAACTGATTTATTTTTTTTTTCCCCTGCTGGTAGCAGTCTTTCATTTGTGTGGAAGAAGTTGGCTGCCTTTGTCCTGAAAAACAGAAATAGTGGCACTACTGGGAGAAGCTGGATAGATGGGATACACTTCACTGAGTCTGTGAACCCTTGGGCTTTGACGTTTTGGAACTGGCTGGATTATTTTTTGAAAATTTGTTAATACTGAAGTTTTTTCTGACTCTCGGATGATTATGGGTGGACACATCAGGGGCTAAAGGAGGGCCCTCAGGAGGGTCATTGTGGAATGTCACTTTGGGACATCTATTTTAAATGACAGTAATAACACAGTTCTCGGTCTCGAACCCTTATCATCCATGGCTATTCTCCAGTTGGAAAGAGGATGTAGTTGTATTGGCTGCTACTAAGGAGGGATGGGGTAAGAAGGTCTTGGCTGCTTTCTTTCTAGTGCTGTTAGAGGTGGTACTTGAATTTCATTTGAAGTTAATCATTATTTTTTTTTATCCAAGCTGCAAGCTTATCCCATTCTTACTATGTATTTAGTTGTTCACTTTGTTTCATGTCTCTGGTGTGAGTGATAAGCTTCTGCTTGGGCTCTTCGACCATATTTTATTTGCAAGGGACAATTAAGTAGCACGCTGGCAATCAACAAGAGCTGCAAAAGGCCATGCTGCTTAATGGTAATGTCCATGGAGACCACAGCTGGGCTGGCTACTGTAGGTATGTGCTGTCCACCTTAGCAGAGCTGCCTGCTGGGGGTTGTAGGCACGTTGATAAGTGGTGGATCAGGTCAGGTTGTGGTAATGGTTGTGAGTAACCATCCCAGAGCAGGTCATTGCCTGTTCCCAGGCCTCGTGGGGGTGCAGTGAAATGTCACGTGCGGTTATCTTCAGCAATCTGCAGCACATGCACCATACTAGAGATGTTGCCTGCTGTCCAGGTAGGTAATGCCACATACTGTGAGGTTGGCTTTGCAACAGCGGAGGTGTGAAGGCTCTAGTATGCTTATGATTGCAAAAGACCTTCATCATGATGGTACCAGACATCTTAATCTGTCTTGGGGTCTCTGCTAATCCATGCCCATCTCAGGTGTCTCCCTCTTCCTCCATCTCTTTTCCTGTCCTGCACTGACTGGGTCATGACTGAGGGCTGACATAAGGTTACCACATGTGACCTGATTAGAGCTCCTGGTGTCTCAGTCTTGTTCTGTTTCATCTTTCCCTCTGCAGATATTAGATTTGCTGAGCATGTGGATGACTTTCACCTATTTCCAAGAGAGCGGTGAAGTATTTTTGACCTGCCTGCTCTTAACCAATGCTTCTAAAGTGGCTAGTTTCTGCTATTAAAACAGAAGTATGCTTGCAGGTGGTGTTAGGGAGAACCTGTGAGTTGTACTTAGCAAATCTCGCAAACCTCTGCGATTTAGTGGATACAAAGAAACTCTTGAAGTGTTTGAAGGCTACATCAGTTCTGTATCTTTAACTATTGTACGCACCAGTTTATTTGTGATCTAGCTGTTTTTTCAGGCATGCGTTAGCTCATAGCAGGGGGTATAAGTTTTGGGCATTTTCTTCCCTTCTTTTATTAAGTATAGAACAGTGACTTCTGTGCTCTGGAAAGAACAGCAGATACAGTATGTTTCCTCAAACAAACATGGTATTAATAATGAGGTTTTTGCACTGTTGTGGGTCTAAACTATATTCTAAATCTTTCTATGAAAATAAAATTATGAAGGTGGTGTGTTACGGCAGAAGATGATGGTGACACTGGAAAGGAGAATTGCTATGCTTGGAAGGGACTTCAGTCATCTTAGACTACAATGTGTGTAGTAATGCAGAAAAACTGAGGGTGACAAAATTTAGGCGGAGCCTAAAGCCTGCTTGGGTGATGTGTTGAATTTGGATCTTAATTTGCAGATTAATAGCTCGGTGATGTCAGCTTGAGATAAGAGGGTTTATGTGAAATCAGCCTCTTCCTTCCAAGAAAGGTTTGTGTCTGTTGCTGGTTGCTTGTATGGCCAACCAACTTCTGTCGTCGGCTAGGTAGCAGCCAGCAAAGCTTTCTCCGGGACATGTTTGGTTGAGCTCTGTTTGGTAAAGCCATTAAATATTGTTGTTGTCACATTTCCTCTGAATGTGAATTGCTACCATCCGACGTTAGACCGGGTGAAAGGGATGCACAATCCAGAATTCATCATCTGTTCGGCCCTTTGTGTGGGTGAAGCGTGGCACTTGTCGAGAATAGTCTGTGGATGCTGCACAAACAGGATGAAAGAGCCAATGCAGTGCATTGTTCTAGGTCTGCTGGTGAGTGTAAGAGGTCCTCATCTGAAGGACACAGGGCTGGGATTGGAAGAGTCGTGTAGAAGTATGGGGGCTTTGTACAGCTTTGGCTGAATGCAAGGTAGGGCCAAAATGTTCTTTGACAACAGTAAGAGGCAGTATAATTTAGTAAACAGGATAGGGACTGAAAGTCTTATCTGTAATGGGTTCGTATTCATGATCCTGGATAAATTAACATTTTTACATAAAATGGGCCTATCTTATAATAGCATAGTTGACTAAATCTGTAGGTAGAAAGCATTTTGCTTTTTATAAATAGCACAGGGGAAAGCTTTCTTCCAAAACAAATTCAACTTGTATGTTTACAAGTACAGCACTTAAATTTGGAATAGCTGAAGAAATTGTCAAGTGAATAGCTTTCAGGCTGCTTAAGCACAAAAGCAAAGAGATTTTTGGACTAAGGACTTCTGCTTATTCCTGGTTTTTAAAAATAAAAACCTGAGCAGTTTCCTGAAGCGCCCCAGCACAGATCCTGATGTACTGACAAGTCACACTCCTCTGCACAGACTTTGTCCGTGAGGCAGCTGCAGCAATTCTCTATGAGCAAAAAATAAAGCTGGGGTTGTGTAACTTAACCTGGGGGAGGAGAGGGGGACATTCCTGGTGTTGCAGAGAAAGGCATCGAGTCAGGGCCTGGGGTATGTAGGCTTGCTGAGGGAGACGTGTGCTATGCAGGCTTCACAAATAATGCTCGGAAAGAGTGCATCAGGGAGAATCTGGGTAAACTTCTCCTTGGAGGAGGCAGAGAAATGCCTTGGCTGCCTCGTCATTTGAAATGTCAGAGGGGTCTGCGCTGATTTCACAGCTGCCCAACTTCTTTGCCCCCCACCTCTGGGATTTCTTTCTTGCACTCTCTTAATTGTTCCAGCCCCTGTGCTCTTCTCCTACCACCACCCCAGGTCTTCTCCCCTCTGCTTTGAAGAGCAGGTTCAAAATAAAGCCTCTTAGCGTAGCAAAAGCGGCGTGTGGGATTTGATGTGGAGTGTGGAGGTGTGAAACGACTCGCAGCACCACGGCACGGCTGGGGAAGCTGCCTGGTGTGGTGCCTCCTGGAGCTGGTGCCTTCCCAAGGCAAGATTTGGTTCTAGTGAGTGACGATGAGGTTTGGAGTGTATTACTGACATGCCTCCAAGTTCTGTTGTGCTTGTCACCCGAAGTGCAATTACCCAGGCTATGCCACAACACTGAGCTTAAAACACATGGGCAGGAAGCCAAATTCTACACTTAGCAAGCACTTTAAATAGAAAACTACAGCACAACTGACCTGCAGGTACCTTTCCTTGTATAAGGGAAGCTGGTGTTTCTAACTGCTGGAGGCTTCTTTTGCTTTAATTATAAATGCATTGATAAATGCTGTTGTACCGTACTTATTTGTTAAAATAATGTTTGGTCACAGCTTAATGTGATTGCCGTGTCGAGTTTTGAGTTTCAGGCAGAATATAAAGTTGTCTCCTGCTCTAGTTATGCTAACCTTGTATTAATAGATGCGGTGAAGGGAATACTGGGGGCTTTCTCCAATGACGCTGTGTCAACCATGGCAAGCCACCAAGGTCCGCGGTACTAAACCGTGGAGATCACTTTATAGTGCTTTAAGTGTGTCTGCGTTGCAGCAATGGCCCATTTGACCTGCCTCAAGCACAGCAGTGATCTGGTAGTGACAATGTGATATTTAACACCAGTTGTGAATTGACCCAGCTTAGGAGCTGGTTTTTTGCAGCCCATGCGTAATCCCACGTTGCCATGGTTAGACCAGTGCCAGTGTCCACACTAACAGATGCAAAGCTGGTGCAGTTGCAGCTGTAGATCTTTAACTCACAGCAGCGAGGGCCACAAAGATACTGGTATGGTGCAAAGACACCAGTAGCTTTGGTGTTGGTAGAACTTAACCAAACCTGGCTTAACTGTTTTTTCTGTTGGTTTATCCCGTATTTTATAAGATGTAAATAATGATTAAAGCTCTTGTTGTGATGCCTTCCTTTTTGGGTCTTACACAGATGAATTAGGGGAAGGGGAGGGCTACGCAGGGTCTTATTTCCCTTACTTATACTGTTGTAAAACTCAGGAGATATCACACAGTTTCTAGGAGGACGTAACTGCTTGCAGAGCTTAACTGAATTGGCCACCAGGTTCCATGGCTGCCACGGCAGGAGAGTCTGCCAGCTTAAGGCTCCCTTAGTTAAAACATGCATATAGCTGTAGGGATTATCCACTTACTAATTTCTTTGTGGCAGTTCTGTGATTATTATTTTTTTTTAAAAGACACCCATATGGGCGTGCGTTTCAAGGTGCCTAGCTCAGCTTGGTAAGTATTATAAGAAATATTGAGTCATTCTCTGCTTCTCTTGGTAACAGACAACAAAACAGAAGGAGATTTCAGTGAGTTATTGGAAGTGACAGCATAGGTGTGTGTAACCCTGGTTTGGATGTATACCTCTGATCGCATCTTCCACTTCATCACCTCAGTGCCTTGGAATTAAAGCTATCGGACTTCTTCCAGCTTTACAGGAAACCACTTCTGAGGGTATAGTTAAAACAAATCTGTTCCTACGAAAGGAACTGGAGATTATTAGGACAGAAGATCTCAAAGGCTACTAAAAGTTTTAAAAAAAAAAAAAGCCAGATCTTAAAATTACTGTTTCTGGCAGCTGATTTCCTAGAAGTCATGGTGAACGGAAGGGAAGCCCAAGATAGATGAGCTGAGGTGCTGGTGTTGATGAAGCGGTTGTCTTAGCAACTGCAGTCACTTAAATATCTCTAGGAAAATAGCTAGCAAATGTTAAGATTGAGAAATGGCGACGGGTTGACAGAAGAACCAGGAGTGATGAGCACCTTGAGGTTTTCACAGGGAGTTGATTTGACTACAATAGGGAGCTGCTGCCTTCCGTGGTGGGATTCCTGCATGATGCAACCCTGATGGTTCTTCCCGTGTCTTGGCAGTGTGTCTGGCTGCCCTCTTGCTGCACAAAGCAGGATCCCTGGGGAGAATCACTGACCTCCCAGGGTGTGTTCATTCCCAAAAAAAGTGGCTTCTGAATGTGGTGTGAATGCCAGTGCTCCTGGAGTGCTTCATTTTGCAGCCCCGCTGTTTGATGTAGTATTACAAATATTGCAGCCAAACCCCAGTGCAAGAGAAACTCTATATGCAAGCAGATATGAGAATCGTATTCCATGTCAGAGCTAAATTGCGGGAGCTGCAACTGTGTCGGGGATTGGCTTAGGTCCTTGTAGTGCTTATTGTGGTGAGAAGTTGAGACACCTTACCATGTGTGTTTTGCTAATTGTGATTGCATGTGCTGTTTTGTGGTTCTGTAGGTAAAACTGCTAAGTTCTGATCTTTTTACTTTCCTTATGGAGCACTTAATTTTCTTTCACGTTGGCACAAAAAAAAAAACCACCAAGCCCCAGAGAAAGCCTGACTGAATAAAACAAGCCGAGTTTGAGCCAATTGTTTCCTGCTGCCACAAGCATATTCTGAACTGCCAACTATGACAGGTATTTCTACAGGCACTGAATCTTAAGCAGAACACCAGGTGCTTGGAGAAGTTACAGAAGACTAGGTGTACGTTTTTTGCTTCTCATCTAATAGCTGATATCTGAGCTCCTCTTTGTGTAGTAACTTGTGAAAATTCGTAGTGAAAGCCTTCGTTCAAATGGAAGTGGAAAACTCATAAGCTACTTTTTGCTGCAAAGGCTAGTAAGTGGTGAAAACTGGTAGCAGGATCAATTTCCTATGACATTTTCCCTGTTTTTTTTTCTCTTAGGAAGAATCCTACCCTACAGATATAGGAACAGGCACTATATATATGGTAGGGTTTTTTTACTTGCATGTTTAAAATATACTTGGCTCTACTGGTAGTGATCAGGATGCTGGGCAGATCTACATTTCTGTGATGAAGATGCAGTTTGGCGCTCTGATTATTTCATTCAAAGCTTTGATCATTTGAACAGCTATTTCTTTTTAGCCATATTGTTTAGCATAGGCAAAATCTCTTCTAACTTCCTGTACTAACAAGTAAGCCAGTGTTACAATTCATAGTTGTTTGGACTTCTGAAGCCTTGCCAAATTAGAGGGAAGTTTTCCTTGGCGAGTGACATCAGCTTCTGCAGTACTGAAATGTTATAGTTAAAAATTGCAGTCCCTGGTGTAATGCAGATACCGATGGTAGGTTGTTTTTTTATTTTTTTTAATTTACGAGTAGCTTTTGCTGAAAGAGCAATGGCAAAAATACCTCGTTAGTTTGTTCACCTCTTTCTGGCTTACAAGCTTTTAACCTGTCTCACATCTCCCTCTGACCCTTCAAGGTGTTCTTACACTGAAAGTGCTAATCTCAGATACAAGACTTCAGACTTCTTAAGGCTTCTGAGACTTCATCTGACACTGATCAACAGATTAAGGTTCACAGATCACCTCTGGGAGTAGAATGGTACATTTTCCAAATCTTTCTTATAGTGGGCAAATAATATTTAATTTTAAAATGTGAGGGAGTATGGGATGAAACCTGAAGTGCTTGATGTAAACTCTTTGAATTCTGTATTTGCAGTGGACTTGCTCTACTGTTTGGATCAGCTATTTTTTTAATCTGTCTCCTTTCACTATTTTAACAGCTCAAATTTCCAAAAAGGCCTGGTACAATCAAAACCACCCTCTTGTCAAAATGAAGCTTGATATAGGGAGCTTTATAAACTAGGCACATGAGTAGTCTGGGTTTTCTGAAGAGAGCATATGGTAGCTGACACTTCAGCTGGAGATGACTTGGTAATTATAGCTCCTTTGACTGAATTCCTCTACCGTTTCATGGGGCTAATGGCAAATTAAGCTGCTCTTTGTAGACACAAGGAGGGCAGGCTGCGAAAAAAATATTTGGGTTCTGCACATCTTTAATTAGTCTATCAGATTTGCGAAGGGCCAAAAGCTTGGAGTCCAAGGTATGAGGTCAAAGTGGTTAAACTCATCTAAAAGGGGTGAGTATTCCTACCACTGGTGACAAAGCTTCTACTGAATGGAGAAGGGTCTTGGTTCTCTGGTTGATCTGTTTTAGGACAGGACAAGGCAAGCTTTGTTAGAAACCTTTGGGGTTTTTTCCCCCCTCTAGCTTCAGGTAGTAACTGGTTACTGAAATCAGCAGGGAATTGCTTACTTAGGTATTTCATTGTGATGGTCTGGGAGTTTCGTTGTGATGATCTGGCTTTGAGGGTGAATCACAACAACTTCTGTGACTTAAATGTCTCAATTCTAGTTTAATGTGTTGCAAGCATTTGTGAATATAAATCAGCTAAAGTTTGGCCTGAGCTGATTTTAGTCCAAGATAAATATAATACACAGTTGAACAAGCCCACTAGAGAAGCTTGAACCTGAGCAAGTGAAATCTAGTTTGATTTTTGGTTACTGTAGCCTAATCCTTGGTGTGATTTAGCTAACAGTTGCTAGAACAATGGGCATGGTTTCCACTGTTCTACGCTAAGCAAAACAATCAGAAAGAACAATTTATCTATGATATAGTGGCTGACTCATGCCACAGGGCTTGGTATTCCTTTAATCCTTTTATAAACTGTTTCATCCTAGCTAATGTAATTGTGGATGTTCTTATTAACCATATAATGCCTAATCCCTTTTGAATTCTGCTAACCTGTTGGCCTTAATGTTGCTTAGCAATAATTATCAAAACACAGGTGATTGTTTATTGTTTAACTCTTGACCAAACCTTTGAAATTTTTTGTGCTGACCTGTTATGCTTTTATTTTGGTATTAATGCTGAACAGCGAGTGGGAACTCGTTCGGAAGGATACTTGGTCACTTCAGCCAGATTGCCAGCCCTGAGCTTGGATCTCTTCTTCAGCTCCCAAGCTGTTGTGTTCCCACTTGACATAGGAGGCTTTTAAGAGTGCTTGATAAGCCTCCTTGCCGAAGTATGGAGTATTTTGTACTCCATAATGGAAGGAAGCTTCACAGTCACAAAGAAAACAAAGCATCTGTGTCCGGTTCTATGCGAATTTGTGAGTTGCATTGCTGGATCCCATTCTGTGATTTTTGTTTACCCATGCCCATACCCTACCACATAGCTATGATGAAAGAGGAACGGTAACTGGTGTTCAGACATCTTGGGTGTCTGATCCGGAGGTTGTTTAGCTTTGCTAGGATGCTGGAGAGGCCTTCACTTTGTGATTTTGATTCCTTGTTCTTTTTTTCTCAGATGCATTTGTTCTAGGCAAGTTTGGTTGTTCAAGGTCAAAGTTCTACTTAAAGTTAAGGAATAATACAGGCTTCTTAAATAATCCCTGCTATGCTTTTGTTGCAATATTTTTATCCCATACGATCTTGCCTTGTAACTCTTATCACAGTTTTAGAGCAATCTGTGGTAAGTAGGGTAAAGAACTAAAATTGTGCAGAGGTGCCTGAAGTGTCAACAACTTCAGTAGAGAAGAGTGGTGTTAAGGGCCACCCCACTTATTTTAAGTGCTCAGCTTCATAGTGAGACTCTGCCATCTCTTGTCTGAGGACAACTGTGCCCTCCTCAGGGCTTTGGCTTGTGCAAGAAATTTAATACGTGGCTCTCGGCCAAAAGCACTGGTCAACCTTGGCTTATTGCTTGGATATGTGTTCAATTCCCTCCTCACCTTGAAGGGACTAAGCCCATATCTTCTGTTTTTTGGGGGTGAGTAACATAGTTATCAGACTGAGTTTATACTGTGGAAGCCTTCCTTCCCCCTGTTGAAACTTCTGCCCCCTGGGTTCTTGGCTGTGTGGTGGGGAAGGGCCAAAACCAGCCAGCAGTGTGTGAATGTGCCTTTGTAGCCTAAGGTGCTCAGCTGGAAGGAGGGATTGCTCCTGTTTGTCAGCTCACTTTCCAGTGTGAAATATTTATAATCCTGACAGCTTTTTCCAGGGTCTGTGCTCTGAGCAGTCAGGCTCCTTTTGTCTTCTGGCTTGGGCTTTTGCATTCCTGTCTGGGCAGTGGCCTGACGCCAGGGGGAAAGCTGAAGAGAGCTGTGCTTCATGCCCTTTAGGGTAGGGCATCCACCCAGAAGGTGGAGGATGCAAGTTAAAGTGCCTTTGGGCTAAATGCCCCAGTGCCAGCTGACTGAATAAGGTGTCCCATTTTAGTGTTGTGGGTTTTTTTGAGGAAAATAGGACAATCATCTGAACAAACGCCTGGTACAAGTGGTCATGTACAGGATTTCAGGCAGGCTCTGAGTCAGCCTCATACACATGCTTGCGTGTAACCTTGAGTTCAGTATTAAATTCCCAGAATTCAATGTTCAGGACGTGTCAAGGCATTTCCTTCCTTGTTGCTTCTGTTGGGCAGGTCACGGAGCACTACTGAGGAGGAACGTGTGGAGAATCCTGGCTTTCCACCTGGAGTTTCCCAGGGTGGGTCCCCAGGTCAGCACTGTCTCCTGAGGTTCGCTTTGGAAGCACCAGACCTGGCATGCTCACACATGCAATGCTTATCCGGTTCTAACAGTGTCCAGAAAATCTAAGGATAGAGCTACTTGTAAGTAGCTATTAATTAATCTCTTCTGGAGAGTGCAGGATCCTTTTTCCTGTTTAAACATCTGTTCTTATCTCTTTGGAGGGCTCTTCTGTTTCACATAGGGTAAGGAGGTACCCTCAACCTATTACTACTCTGTGATCACTGCCTAGTCATGAATTTCTGGGAGAAGATCTTTCAGTGTAACAGGAAGATTACTTTAAAATCCATCCTTATAAACGCTTTGTCACTGAGTGACTATTTTTTTTTTTTGCATATTCTTAGGTTTTTTCCAGTGAAATTTTCTCATTAGTTTGCTGTAGTCAGTTGTCTCCTGGATGAAGCTGTGATTTTAAAGACATCATTTCACATTGGAAGCAACTTTAATGTCCTATGATAACATGTACAAGAATGTCAGACCAGTCAGTGTTTAATTTGCAAATTAAAAATCTTGCTATTATGGCTTTTTGTGTTAAACTACTGAGCTGTAAGGATAATGAACTAGTGGTGCAGACTTCCATGATCATTAATCAGATGTTGCACTAGCTGTGTTTAAAGCTAACTGTTCACAGTAAAAAAAGCAAATGAGATTAAATGTAATTAGATATGCTGCCTTGTATGTTTATTTTGGAGATTAGAGCAGAAGCATAAAAACCCCATATAATATAGGCTGCAATGTCCAGTGCAGAAGGGATTGTGCAATGAATGTGAACCCTGCAGCACATATGGCTTAGTGCGTGGTATGGGTTACCCTGCTTTGGATTTGCTGAGGAAAATTTATTTGGTTTTTTTCCCTGCTGATAGGAGAATGACAGCATTTTAATCCTGATGGCTGCACCTGGTAAAATGGCCCTATGTGAAATACAAAATCCGCAGACACAGTGCCCTGCAAGGCTGGGCACCGTTGCAGCAAACATCAAGGAGCTTGTGCTGCAAATGTCATTGCTTGGATGCTCCTGAGGTCACTTCCCCAGCATCTGACTCCTCAGTTTCTAGCTCTGAGGAAGACCAGGAGCCTTGGGCCTGAAATGCTGTCCCACTTGCAGCTGATACAGGCTGCAAGTTCAACCTTTGTATCTCTGTAGGCTTTCTGTCTTGAAAAGATGACATGACTTTGCTGAGCAACACTAAACAATAACTAATTATGTAGATGTCTTCCAGATACTTGTTGTTAAACACTTTGAAGCCATAAAACATACTGGATCTTCAGCAAAGCTGCCAGTGTATTCACTGCTAGCACAGGAGACACCTTGCCAGCAGGAGAAACTACTTTTCCCTATGAAGCCCAAATTGACTCGAAAGTTTTTTTGCTGTGGTGTTTTGAAAAGCACCTGGAGCTGACCTTGTAGCTAGTGGCCCAGTGTTGATTTCAGCATCTGATTAATCTTTTTCTGCTTTCATACGTTGATACGCTCGCTTTTGGGGAGAGGCTAACTGAAAATACTGCCAAGTAACTTGAGCAGCAAACAATCTGGTATTCTAATGAGGTTAATCCCTTCATATGGAGTGTAAAGGAGTATATTTTGAAACTTGTCCCCTTTTGCAGGTGGCAGTCCGTGCAGTTGTTGTATTTCAAGGGCGAGATCTGTGTTAATGATTGTGTAGTGTCCAGTGCAACGAGGCTGTGACTTGCCAGGTGCTCAAAAACCTGCAAAGTTAACCCAGCTCAGAAGTGCAACAAGGGGTTTGTGGTTATTGATGAGGTGCAAAAACGATGGTTACTGTACAGCTTGTGGTATGCAAATGTAAGTGAATTAGAGCTCTCTTGAAAGCCCAGTGTGCTGCAAAGGCTGGCGTTTTTCTGCTGTAACTAGGCTGTGGAAGAGCTGCCTTCTGGTGAGTGCTTGCTGCTTCCACTCTCCCAAAAAGTTAAATGTGGGATGTTAATGACATCCTCTGTAGAGGCATGTGTGGTGCCGAAGCCATACTTCTGAAGTCTACATTGTAAATCAGGTGATCACTAAATCTGGTCAAAAATTGCTGGCTTGGCTGCCTTTATCACTAAACAAGCAGGTAGGTCACTAATTTAACTTGCTTAGATTATTTTTCCCTGTTGCTGTCCCCCTGCACTACAGCTGCTAAGATATTGCTCAGGCTGGAAAAGGAAGGAAAACCCTGGTTGTTTTTTTGTCTCCTAGAGTAGAAGAGTACTGAGAGAGTACATGTATGCATGCAGTTTTCAGTTTATCAACACTTAAACCCACAGCTGACAGTATACAAAATTGTCCTGTCATGAGGTTTCTCCTAGGAAAGGTAACAAGGATTTGTTCAGGATTTCAGTAGTAACCAAAGGCTCCTGGTTGGATTTTTTCCTGTATATCCCACACTTTCTGAAAGAACCAAGTGGCTGCTCAGTGTAAGTGTATCCTTACACATCCTGAACTGTTGACACTTAACTCCAAAAATAAAGGTTTAAGTTGTCACTTTTTCCAAAATAAAGCATTTAAGTTAAAATTGAAGGGCTTTCTGGCTAGTTTGTTACGTGGCTGCAGGTGGTGCCCGGAGCGGTGAGAGGACAAGCCTCTGCTGGTCTATACTTCACTTCTTGCTTAGGGCTTACAGTGTTTTGATGCTGAAGCATTTCTTAAGTTAGAATACTGAAGCTTTATCAGACCCATAGTTGAGTGTAAGAAGTAGGAGACAACAGTTCATGCATTTTAGTTTTGGAGGGGTTCAAATGCCAGTGACAGTGCTGCCCATGCTGTCATTATTCATCTGGTTCTTAACAATCTGTTTGACGTGGTTGATTCTGATGGCCTCTTGTGTCCTACCGTGACAGCACGTTCCCTGTGGTACTCCAGTGGGACCCTGAGCTGCCCTGCTTGGTGTCCAACTGGTTAGCTGCTCTTTCGGTACCTGCTGGTCCTCACTTGTTTTTTTTAAAGCTATAAGTGTAGACAAGCTCTGGGACTGTTTTGGCATTGAGCTTCCAGTGCCTTGCTGTTTCCCTCCACAGCTGGTACTCTGCAGCCATTTGCACAAGCAGAACAGTACATGTAGCATCGTGATAGCTGCCACCTCAAACATCTGTAGCAGTGGGGAGAAGGCGTGTTGGTAGTGAGCAAGCTTGATGCTGAGAAGATACGTCATGTTCTTCAAAGATGGCTGGGGAAGGAAGACATCCTCATTAATGAGAAAAACGTGGACACAAGTTCATGTTTCTAGAGATATTTTGAACTTAGTTCAATAGAAGTTTTTCAGATAGTGAGGCAGAGGCTTTCTACTATCACTTCTCCTGGACAACCGTAACAAAGATTGCAAGGGTACTGCCTTCTCTTTACAATACCTTCTTGGAATTAAAATCTCCCTCCCAAACTGAGAAGTCCAAGCCACATCTTTAATCTCCTTTTCAAACTACTTTCCACCTGTGCTCACCATATAGTCCCCCCTGAGCTTCCTCAGTGCTGTAATGAGTTCACTGTAACGTTTTCTGTTATTTTTAAAATGCCTCCTCACTGTTGACAGGCTCTTTGTGCTACAGTAGAGTGAAGCTGACTGTACAGAAAATCAGCTTGAAAGAATCTCCAAATCTGGTTTTGGCACTAATATGAAGTTACTTCCCAGCAGTTGATACTTGAATCAAACTGTCATATTTTAATTTTGCTGTCTTTCCCAATACTGATTTATGCACTAAATCACAATTGTTTGTCTGCTCGGTCCATTGTTTTGTCCCTGATACTGCCTGGTAGGTTTTAATAAAAAAACCTAAGGCAGCTGAACTTGCATTGTGTATTTTGATGGGGAGGAACAGAACAACAAAAGAAAGGCTTTAAATGTGGTTTGGTCATCCCTTGTAAATGAATATAGGCATTTGTGCAAACAATTTGCAGTGCATGCAGATGAGATGCTGAAAGTAATGTGTAGAGATGGACACCAGAGACCTACCTGAGGTCTCTGCAGACCATTTTGGTTGGGAGTACCACAGTGCAGCTCAGTACTGTTCATCTTTCATGTTAGCAGGAAGGTGAGTGACTGACTTTCTCAGTTAACCTTGTAAATCTCTGTTTCCCCTACAGCCTTTTTCATTTTGCATTATAGCAGTTTGGTAAGTACCACTTGAACTGTGTAGCACACTGAAAAATAATATAGGACTAGATACGGCTATCTGAAAGCATCTTCTGAGAAGAATCCAAGAGGCTAAAAGCTGACTTCTGGAGTGTGGGTAGTTGGTTTGCTGTCTTCTCTGTATCTTTCCTGTACAGACAGATGAACACTTCAAGGCTATGAAGTGTCAGGCTGAAATGGCACACGTAGCACCTGAAATAAATTTGGATTTTTAGACTGTTCTATGTTGTTTCGACTAGTCTAGAAGCTAGTGACCTAATAGTTTAGCTGGAGACCATGGCTGTTAGGACATTGAAATTACAAATGAAATGCTGCCAGACAAAGTCTTGCAGCTGATGATTTTTGCTTCTATTTTGGGAAAGAGCTACAGGTACTTAATGAAGTTAAGGAAATTTTTCTTGAGTTAGATGGCCAAGGAGTCACTAGTGTTCGTTCCAAGGAAGGGAACCAAGTGACTTGGGATATCCTGGGATGGCATGCTCCCTTACTTCGTTAGGCTGCTCTGTGCAAGTGAGCTCGGTTCTATACTGTTGTCTCTGCAGATCTCATGTAGGAAGTGCCTGATGACCTGGCCAAAACATTTCTGAGGTGGGAGTGCCTTGGCTCCCCGGACATACCATGCTCCTCCTGCATGTGCAGTTCATGCTCCAGATTCTATAGAGGAGCTGCTGCTCTGCTTTATTGATGCTACTTAGCAGTTGTAGAAATGCTGGTTATTAGAGCTGGATTGCAGACATTTTTGCCATAGTACACAAGTTGAACCAAGCAGCTGCAGCTGGTTTCCTGGGATACCAGAGCAGAAGCCACGAATGGATTAGGTGATGTTCCCCTTTCGCTCTTGGACTCATTGACTGGGTTGTCAGTGTTGTCTAATCAACTTAAATCACAGGTTTGTTTTGGAGTGTACAATATTTGGAAAGGATTAGCAAAATCAATATGATGTCATTTATTTTGTAGCACGTGAAGTTGAGCACTGATGGTGCTGGTTTCTATTGTAGATGACGGCCATCTACTTGTATAGCTCTCATGTATCCTGTTAGGAAGGTTAAGGACTCCTGACAATGCTGTGTATCAGCATAAATGTTGTCTATCTTAAAATGAGACAGAGGGGATAACTTGTTAAGCATTCTGATAATAAATTTTTTTATACCCAGATGAGTTGTGTGATGTCGTACTTCAACACTGATGCTGAAAGCTTGCAAGCTTTGTCCTGAGCACTTCAAATGTTGGGAATATCAAAAAGTCCCTTGAAGAAAAGTGATCTCTTCTTTAAAGCTTCTTTTTCACATTGTGTTGCTGAACAGTAACCTTCAGAACAAGACTTGCATACTTTCTGTTACCGGAATTTGTAGGAAATCTCTTGCTATTTGTGGTGGTAATTGGGGGGTGGAGGGGATGACTTTTCCAAACTTCAAAGCATAGCATGCTAATTTGGAACTGTATTGAGTGTCTTGAATTGCAAACTGTTCAAGACAGATCCTTGCCCTGCTGCTAAGATTTAGTTTGGTTTGAATGCATACATTTAATGTTGGAGATACCGATAATAGACTAAGGTTAAAGCACTTTGAAGTCCTTCAGCCGTGTGGCCAAGAGATGAGGAGACCAAGCATCAAGAAATCTGTAGCTGAAGGTACCCTGTTTCAGAGAGGGAATTCCTTGTGGAGAATGGTTTTTTTTTTCCACTTCCTCTGATTCTAAATCTGACTTGAAACAAAAGCATGTATAATTGATGTCACAGATACTATATGTGGATTCTGCTAGTTACTGAGATAGTAATGGTTTTGATTTCTTCTCCTAAATTCATACAGCAGTGGTAAGTGAGCTGTCTTGTTCTCCAGCAGGTTTCAGAAAGTACCAACTTCTGCTGACCTAATTGATGTCAAAGGTGATAATTAAGCTTTCTAAAGTTCTGAAGGCAGTCCAATTAGTGTAGGTATTCATGACTGTACTAACAGGTGGGTGCAAAGTGGGAGTTAAAAGGGATTCTCTTATCTTTGTGTCATTGCTTGGCTGTTGCTATTCAGGGAAGGAGGGCTCCTCTCTTACATCTTTGTAGTAAGAGCTCCTTATTAGAATATAAGCATTGTGTTGGGGTGTGTTCAAGTGCACTAAAGTGTTCTTTTTAAAAGTGGGGGGCTTGCAGTTCTGTTTTTGTACTTCCAAGAAACTCTCCCATTTAAAAGAGCATTGTGAGGATTCTCCTTGAAATTAACAAGTTCAAGATGGTAGTGCTTGTGTGAACATTAAATTGAATGCTAGTGATGTTACTTGTCTGTGAGTTTGGTGCATAGGAGAAGAGGCTGTCCTTTGTCCTTTAAGGTCTAAGGGTTGTTGAGTTTGAGGTGTTTGGCATTAAAAAAAGCAAGCATGTTGGCATTTCGCTTCGAGTAGCACATGGTGTAAATCTCTGCTTCCAGTGAGACAGTTACAGGCCGAGGGGTTTTGGACATCTGCAGGATATTCTGTGTTGCAGCAGAACTAACAGTAAATGGGTACCATGCTGAGCAGGCAGGAGTAATTTTAAGGGTCAGGTATGCAGAGGTCTTCAGAGACAGTTGTGATGCTTGGTTGAGCTGTTTGTGTGCCTGATGCAGAAAACATGTAGTGGAATGGCCAAACGTGTAGTGGAATGGCTGGCTGCTGATCCTTCTTTGCAGCAGGCATGGAAGTCTGATCATCCCAAGTCCTGCCTTGGTGTACTTTACAGGCATTGACAGAGCTGTTCCTAAGAGATGCATGATCTTTGTTTCACAGGGCTAGTTCAGGGTTTGGAGGGATGTGGAGGTAAATTGTGGTGACCTGGGAAATGCAGAACCCTTTTGGTGCAGCAAAGGAGCCTCTTGGATCTGACACTTGACCTCCCAGGTGACTTCAGTAGCATGGAGACCATTGTGCTCGATGAAAAATGGGACAAGGTGGGGTAGGAGGGACTGAGCAGTGGTTCTAGTGAATAGTGCTGAATGTCCAAGAATAGGAACAGAGGGAACTGCATGAGTGGTGGGGTTTTTTTTGTCTGGGAAAGTGCTTGAAGTCGGTTCCTGCAGTTGTCCCCCATGCCACCACCCTTGTAGTGCAGGTAATTCCTCTACAGGTTACTTGAAACTTTGCTATGTGACAGGGTGCTTAACGTAAGACATAAGACGTTTTTTGTGAGCTGTTATGTTCTGTTATTGCCCTTGTATGGCTAGATACTTCCAAAACTGAAAGCATATGTGTGGCATAAGGCATTTCTTACACTAAAATTTCCAGCGTGTGGCTGCTCCTGTCCAGGAACGCAGCAGAGAGAAGTGCAGAATAAAGCAGTGAGAGGAGAACAGTTGGCTCCTGTTGGTCACCTTGCAGTGCTCTCCACCCCAGCCAATACTGTCATCTCTAAAATTTGCTAAGACATTCAGAGCTCTTAAATGCACATCTTTACATGCTTGATTCACAGTAGCATCTGGAGAAGTCTGGGTTTGTTTTGGGTTTGGTTTTTGTATTTTAGGAAATGAATTCCATACAGGAATATAATTGTAACCAGGTAAAAGTATAGCTTTGTAGGCTACATAGGGGGAAAGAAATTGTATTTGACTTCCAGTCAATTTGCAGTGTAATTTTCATCCAGAGATCTAACACAGCAGCATGGTTTATTATATTTATAATTTAAATAATATATGATGATGCTTAGCTTTTTACATATTATTAGGCAGAGAATGCCTTGAGGGCTACACTTTTTATTTCATTATATCCAGATCTAAACCAAGCCCTGACAAGTGGCAATTACTGTAAACATACTGATCATGTGTAGATGGCTTTTATAGTTTGCAAACAGCTGTATAACTTTTGGTAGTTTTGAGGGGGGGAGGAAGTAATTCAACATTGATTCTGCTAATGACTTGATTTTGAGAAGGTTTTACTCTGCATATCAGCCGGAGTCATAAGGAAGATGGAGAACTATAGTTGTCAGACAAATGTTTCAGCTGCTAAAAAACAAACCTCTGAAGTACTTTTGACAGTGTCTAGTCTGCAGTTGTTGTTGCAAAGTGCTGAAACAGCGTTTATGTTTCCAGTGTCTAAGCCTTTTAACTACCAGCAGAAGTTGGCTGTTTCATTTGGTACCTGATGCCAGATGAGCCTGTGAGTCCTCTCGTTCTTTAAGGGCTTTTACTGGAACCGAAATGGTATGTGAGTGGATGCGGGCAAATCGCCAAATGTGGGGCTCTTTGCTTTTCTTTTGTGCTAGGCTAAAGAAAAGAGTTGCCTCAGGTTTAGTGCTTATCAAAAAGTGCAATGTTTCAGGAATTCCTGAGAGAGTGGAGCTGGCTTTCCAGTTGATGTGCTACGTTTGGAGTGGCTGCAAAAGGTCACAAAATTGAAGAAACTGCACAGTTAATGATACCTGCTCTCAGGCCTGCCAAATGGCGTGCAAATGGGACTGCTTCCAGTTGATACTGTCAGATGGAGTTCCATGTTCTGCAAAAGTCCTTTGCCAGCAGCAAAAAGTGCCCCACTCCTGGTACCTATGGAAGATAACTGCTCTTAATGTCTAAAGTTGCTCAAATGGTGTGTTGCTGCAGAGCAAATTTTAAACATCTTTACTTTCTGTGTGCATAGACACAATTTATTTAAAAAATAGTGGTCTACCTGTGTCAGTATGTAATGTGGTGCAAAAATCAGGTGCAGACACTGCTCCCTGTTCTAGCAAACTTCCAGAAGTTTTTATTTGGTCTATGTGCTAAATGTTGTCTGCAAGGTAGACAACATCTACCTTGTCAAGGCAAGGTAGAAGTTGTAGATGGTACCAAGTAGGCACCAAGGGCTCTAAGTGTGTGTGTGTGGCTTTCAGATGCTGCTTGCTGGTAACCTGACTAGGAGTAAAGCATCTGTAGGCTAGGGTGAATACCAGCAGGGCTGTTAGCCTGTACTTGAGCATCTGTTAATTCATAATCACATCTACTTTATCACCACTAGAGGCTCCTCCAGGTCATGCTTTGGATACGACTCTGTCAGGAAGCAGCTCATGCTTTAAGTAGCGTGCAGATGTCTGAATCTGGCAGTGCAACACCTCTTTACAAGCAATGAACTACTTCTTAAAATCAAAATAATCAGTCATCCTCCTGATGGTATGGTTGAGCCTGAATCATCAATTTGAAATAGTTACTGATCGCTGCTGGTGAACTTTAAAGCAATGTTGACTAAAAGCTTTTAGTGTTGCTTGCTAGTTACTGGAAAAAACAAGCATGAAAATATTTGTTATGTTGAGTTTGGGTAAATAATTTTCATTTAACATCACCATATTTTATCCCAGCATAGATAAGGCTGTACTTACCAGCACAAATTATATTAGGGTTCAGACATTTCCATGTATGTCTGGGGTAGGTTTCCCATGAAAAAGGCTGTAGTTACGCTTGTATTTTCAAAACACTGTCAGCTTTTGCTGCAAACTGATTATTACTGCATGGTAATTTGATAGGGTGTAGGCATTGTACATCAGGTACAGTGTGCCTGAGATACAGGCTCTGATCTAACAGCCAAACAACATTGAGTTTTCAAGAATATATCTTACAAGGCAGGAAAGAGTTGCTTCATGGGGTCATGGCTAGCATACCAATATGTATGAATTTTTTGTTCTTTGCCATTCCTGGGTTTTGGTAGCCTCAGTTTATTCTATATGCAAGCAAGTCCTGTGCTCAGGTATTGGGATTTTGCAGATGTGGGTATCATTTTTCTATGAATGGAGTAAGAGAGAATCCCATTCCCAAACTGACCATGTGGATGCTACAGTTTTTGGGTGTGATGGTGTGCTGTATGCTGCATGGAGCTCTGTATGGCAGCTATTGGAAATGTAGTGTGGGTTTTTGTAGATGAAATGATCTCTGCAGTCACAGATACTTAACATGTGATGATCCTATTGTTCAGAAAGTGGAGGAGCTTTTAGGTGAGTCTTTGCAGGGAAAGCAACATGACTTATTTCTGTGGAGGCTTCAAAATAAGAAGGCGCTGTGTGGCTACTGGCCTACGCATGAGGACCTGCTGGAAGGTTATTTTTTCTGTTTCTCTAGCATCCAGCTAGTGTTCTTAAACTTTTCGCAACCTTAAAAAGGGAGGGCAAAGCTGAAAAGCAAGTTGTTCAAAATTCACCAGAAGCTAGATACCAGGAAGGTCTCAATAGAAAGTGATGGCTCACATTAGAAAAGTTGCTCTTGAAACTCTCTGGTTTTGTGAGGCTTTTTTATTGTTTGTTTTTTTTTCTTGAGATGTCACCTGTTCCTACAAATCTCTGTAGCCATTGATGCTGTACCTCTTGTAAGAGCTCGTACTGTCAATCTGCTACCGCAGTTTATCTTGTTGCTCAACCTAAGCTGCTCTGTTTTTTTCTCTACTGTTGTGTTTGGAGGCTTTTCTTTATCCACACAGCAGTTCTTACTAAAAGCAGACTGTTGATCTACCATAGATCTTGTCTTCTCTTCCCTGGTATGCCACTTATGGGTGGTTGCTTATGTGTCACACAAATTTCTTCTAAAGTCATGTGTGCCACTTCAAATCAAGAATAATATCTATGATGTGCTTAAATACAGGAAGAAAAATGAAATGAGTTTTAATTTCCCCCTAGATCCCTTCTTGGTACTGATGGGCAATACCACATACTGTTAGAGTATTTAAGTGCTGCCTTTAGTCACACAATTGCACAAGCTTCCTATGACTTTCCTGCAAGATCCAGCTTTCTCTGTCCAAATGATGAGATCTCTTGCCTGTGTTCTCATCTTACATCTATCTCATTACATTTCTGTCTTGACCTTGGAATCCTCTTCGCCTGCAGTAGTCTGAAGGGGTTCTTTCTGACTGCTACTCTTACCCTGTATGCCTTCAAATTTAATGTAAATGGCTAAAATTAATTACATACAAGCTTGAATTTCAAGAATGTTCGTTCATGTACTGAACTTACCTCAGCTGCACTAGTTCTGCTTTTATCAGAAGTATAAAAGGTGCCTTGAATATTTGTACTGCACTGCAGATGACTCAACCTGCTTTGCACCCTTCTGCTGGCTCTTTCAGGAGATACTTCAGCAAACTGAGGATTCTGGCTTTATCTAGATGTCATATTAGTCATTGACATGGCAACTAGTTGGAACATGGGTAGAAATATCAATGCTTTCACTTCAGTGTTGTACTTTGCCTTGTATATCCATCTGGTCTGGAAAATGTCTCTTTAAGCACCTGTGTATTAACAATCATCAAGAACAGCCATTTTGTAAATGGCTCTTGTCTAGCCATGTGTAATTAGCTTTTGAAAAGGAGCATGGTTGTTACAGCAGGGAGGTGACTTCCTGGTGACCTGCAGGAGATGGGGACTGTATGTGAAGGGACGTGTTCTTCAGTACCTGTCTCCTTAGGTCCATGTTGGGAGTGTAGGTACCACAGAGACCTTAACACAAGGCAGCCCGAGATGCGCGTCGAACAACTGGGGTCCTTTGGAGCCACTGAAGGCCGAAGCAGTTGAGCATCTCGTCCTTGTGATTACAGCAGCGGTGCTGTCTGATCTGCTTTTTTGGAAAGCAGACATTGAGCATAAGAGCTGGTCTTCTGCCTGCTGTAATGCAGCTGCCACACGATTATCTGCAGGAGCTGGTACTGTGGCAGATTGGGGCTGACGGTTGCTGCTTTTGCCCCCCGGCCCAAGCAAGAGTGCTTTGTAGTGTCAGAAACAGCAGCTTTATACTCTGCGGGCCTCGGTGAACTCTGTGGTTTGATTTTTAACTTAAGGTGGGTGTCTGTGTTGAGCAGTTGTTAAACAAATTAAACATATCACGTGAACGGGCTCCCTTTCCTTACTAGGCCAAAGCTCAAATTGAGACTATAGCACTTCAGTAATACTGTGGAATTTGCAGGGTGGGTGGATGTGTGTGTATTGTTTTGAAAAACTAAATCTGAGGTCTGAGCTAGGATTCGTCTTTCTGTAATTCTTATCCCTTGCAGTGCAGTTTACGGGTAACCAAGTCATTGCTGCTCATGAGTGAAGCCACACTGGTTGTGATGCTGTGAGCTCCAGATCATCCAAAGCACAAGGCAGGGGTGAGAAGTGGTAGAGAATGACAGAATGCTGAATACCTCTTGAATTTGGCTCCTCGCTGGTGAAAAATGCCCAAAGCATGTTACCCTAGAAACAATAGCCTTAGGAGCAAGGATGGGTGCGTATCAGCTAATGTACTTGTTCTAACTTAAACTTGGTTTGTTTGAAGCAGCCTGTGGTAATAATCCTAGGCTAACACAATGCTGATGGTGTCTCCATGCTAGGAGACGGTGCTGCTGTCTCTATTTGGCCCTGTGGTTGCTGGTGGAGGAGGCCAGCAGGATGGTTTACTCCTGCTGAGTAAGCTCCGAAGGGGAGGGCTCACCACCAGTAAGGTGGTGGCTGACAAAGGAGTAGTGAGGCTGCCCAAGTGTTTAGTTGGCTTCCCTGCAGCAGCCAGCACAGACAAGAATTTCAGCTGCAATTCCTGGGTGCTGCTGTTCAGTTTCTGGAAGCCTGTATCCCTTGTTAAAATGAAGGCTGGAGCACCAGCCTTGATGAGTCTGGTCGGAAGAACTGCTGCCTGCCGTGCTGAAAAGGGTGAAGTTGTGTAACACTGCAGCACAGTGCTATGGTTTACACTTAGGATGCTATAAATACTCCTTTCCCCTTGCCGCTTATGAAAGAGGTGACTGCATCAAGACCTGCCCTGTGTTTTTAACAGAACATGTGACTGGCTGCCCCTTGAGGAGAGCCTTCCTCTTGCATGCAGCCTGGCTTGCATACGGAGAGAATCAAGGCAATTAGTCATTCACTGACTCATGAATGGTGCCTGTTTTAAGGAATTGTCTAAAAATAGTTAAAACAGGCTGAAAGAAAGGGTGTTCGTATGTTGAGCTAGCTTGGATATCTCCTCACTCAGCAGAAGTGAGTGGTGTGGCTTGCCTCACCAAATAAAGCAATCTGCTGTGTTTTGGTAAGTATGCAAATGGAGGAATGAATAGGTGAGTTTGTAGAAACTCTGTCAAGCCTGGTATGAAGTGCTGCGAAACTGAGATACGCTGTGGTCATGACTACTTGCATTTGAGCAAACTAAGCTATAGAAATGACCAGGATAAACCAGAAGCATATCATACTCTCTCATGTTCAGCCATTCCAGAGACATGCCTGTGTGTGAATCTGCTTTAAGGAAGTAAATGACTCACCCAGGTCATGGAAGCTCAAAATATGAGATTGAACATCTTGCTGAAGGTCATAGAATACCAGATTGGAAGGGACCTCAAAGGTCGCCTGGTCCAACTGGTCTTGGTCTAGACAAGATAGCCCAGCACCCTGAAAACTGTTGTTGTCTAATGCAGCTCTTGATAAAAGAGACAATCTTCTGGACCCTGAAGCCTGGCAAGTGGAGGCGAGTGCCTAGAGTGTCAACCCATGCACACATAACTGGAGAGCTTCCACACGTGCTGCCAGCAATGCCAGTAATGTAGCATCATACATTGAATAAGCAGCCTCAAATATTCCTGCCACTGCTCCAGCAAAACTCTTACTGTTTTTGCAAATAGAGTTGAAAAAAAATGCTTTTTCTGAAGTGGAAACAAGCTGTTTCTAGAACAGCTGCACTAGCATTAGAGCTTTATCTGTGCAGGTACCAGCATCCTCAGTTACACCCGCAGCAGGGCTGTTTTGAGTGCCAGCTTCTCCTTCTTCAAGTCTTTCTTGAGTGCAAGATCACCAAGTATCTTTGGCTACTTCAACAAGTATTAGACATTATAGGGAGATGCAAGTTTCACATATTGAGATTTATTCTTCTTATTTATTTTGCCCAAATGGGGAAGTCAGTGTGTTTGTACAGATACAGGTAAGAACCAACTGGAAGATAGTCAGTGAGCCTGGTTTCCAGCCATACAACTTGGGCATGGTCTGCAGGCCACCAGAAGGCATGAAACCCAAGAGCACAATCACAAGATGAAGCTTTCAGTGATGGCAGAAGTCTCCTTGTGCTTGGCTTCTCACAATATAACATATTTAGTCTTTTTTTTTTTTCTCTTTTTTAAACCAGGCCTGATCCTGGAGTGAAGGTTGAACTGGGGGCAGAGTCTAGTAGTATTTCAGCATGGGAATTCCCAGTAAACCCCAGTATGATGTCAGCTTTCTCACATGGAAATCCAAAATTGCTTTCGTGCCCATCTCCTGTGGTCAAAGCTCAGCAAAACTGTTGGGCTGGCAGCTTGCCATAGGGAAGAGAACCAACTAATTCTCTTTCATGTTAGGTCTTACCTAGCTGCTGGTAGTTGCCTTTTCTGTGATGAGGTGGCAGATGGGTGCAAGCACTGAGTGAAAATGAGCAAGTTACAGAAGAAATGCTTGGATGGCTCAGGGTGCCACTGTTTCCAACTCAGTATCCCTTGCTGGATGCCACATCTCCTGCAGCTGCTGCAGTGATGTTTTCTGTAGCTGAATGCTCCCTGGCTCAGAAGAGTCTCTAGCCACAACCAAAGTGGTTGTCACACAGTTCAGACGGAACCTCACAATTAGTTGGGCAATACTGTGGACTTGTCCCCGCAGTAAAACCCACTAAAAGAAAGAAATATCTTCTCTTAACTGCTGAGTTGCTTGAGATCCTAAACAGAGCTGACTTGTGCAGTCTAACTCAATCTCCAGATGAGTAGCAGCTGCCAGGAGCAGTTCTTGTCATGAAGGCTAGAACATCCACACTGAACTTCCAGGTTATCAAAGGGAGGCAATATTAAAAAAAAAATATCTCTTTATTTCTATTTAGTAATGTTAGAAGAAAATGGTTTCCAGGCACTGCTTGTTCTGTCTTCATTGTTCAGAGCAGTTTCATTTACTGGGATCCCTTGAGAGATGGCCCAGGCAGCAGGAGTGTGAATGTATGAGGTCGTAGGAGCTTGGATGTAAACCAGCTCAACACGGCTGCAGTGAATTCCCCCCGTTTCCTTCGGCTCAGCTATGGTTCTGTGTCTATTGTTAGTCCTCATTTTGGATCTTGCTTGGAGGAGCAAAAGACTAATATGTGGGTGAAAGCCCTGTCTTTAAAGGTATAATTGTGGCCTTAACCATCGTATCACAGGCTTGCTGCTTTGGTCTGGGTTGGGTGACTTAACAACAGTCCCAGCTTTATGAACGTAGCTACACGGACAGAGAAATATTTAATAACAATATACTGTTAAAAAAAGTCTTGGTAAAAGGAAACCTAGTTTATACCAGAGGAGTCTTTCATTGGAAACGGCAGCTTTTAGTAGTGCCTCAGATATCTTGTATACACTTCCTAATTTAGTTATGATTTAGCGTGAAACAAGAATGGCTTCCTGCCTGTCAAACCAATCTCCGATTTTGTAAGTTAACCTCACTTCTTGACTCCTCTTTGTTCTACTGACTTCTGGCTGTACTTTCTTTATTGTTTAGAAGCTTCATGTCCTTCAATAAAAACTAGTTCACTCTTTGTGTTCAGGCCTTTGTGATTTAAGTTCCTTATGAAACAGCGCCAGTAATGCAGAATATAAGGAGTTTGCTGCGGTTAGTGTTCAGCCACTGCAGCAGCGAGGGAATTTTCAGGACTCACAAGACTTAATCTTCTAACTTGGATCAGAGATGTGGTCTGAGTTCTCTAAAAGCACAACAGATGTCAATAAATGTTCTTATGATGCTGCTGGGAAATGAAGCCAAAACTGGTCCTAAATTACCAGGCTAGGGCCCAAGCTGTGCCACAAGAAATTACTTAGGACACGAGTCGTTCTATGTGTAGCTGAAATAGCTTTGTTGGTCCTTAATTCATTCATTTTTATATTTTATTTTTTACCTTGTCAAAGTTGGCAGTGCCATGTGGCTAGCTTTAATGCTGCTTTACAGCTTCTGAAGCTGGACGGTATCGAGGTGCTTTAAACCTCATTGATGTGAGAAACAGGCTGGTAGTACTTACTGCTGATCCCTACCAGACGTGTTTTCCTGCACAGAGTATTTAATGCTACATGCACTAATCCAGGCTTAATGTGGAAGGGGAGAATCCAGTAGATGGACTCTACGAATGCTTGATGTGCGAGAAGCAGCAAAGGGCATCCTGTGGGATTAGATCCTCATGCTGAGGCTGGTGGTGGTCTGTAGTTCCTCTTCTGGTTGGCTTTCTTGTACGTTGGGTGTGCGGTGATGTTCACAGCAGGCTGGCAGGAGGCATTAATTAGGCGTGTGGTAGGGGAAGTGATGATGTGCACAGCCAGGAGCCTGGCCATGCCTCTCACCAAGGGAGATGAGGAGGCCTGGTGCTGTCTGCAAGGGCTCTGACTCTTAGCAGGGTGGGTGATCTGTAGGAGAACCTGGTGCAGAGTCAGTAGGAGCTTGTCTGGGAGCTGCCTGTAGAAGATTATTACCAAAAAAAAGGCACAAAATAATTAAAAAACGTAAATGCTTCCTTTGTACATAATTGTAAACGCAGTCTGCAAAGGATGCTCATTTTCACCAGTGCTGCGTTTCCACAGGGCTTGCATTAATCCTGTGAAGTTTTAAAATAAAAAATTACCTTTAACTGGCACTTCCAGAAACGCCAAGCAGCTGCAGTTTCTGTTGGCTGCTGTAAAAGCTGCTGCTGCTGCTCACTTTTTCCCCAAATCAGGTCAGTTGTGATGCTGGTGGCTTTCTAGGAAATGCATGCTTTTCCCTCCATTGCCTCTCTGCAGCGGGCAGGTAGGATGGATTCATTATTCTTACCCTTGCTGCCTAAAAATTGGGTATCCAGGTGTTGTCAGCGTGAGAGGAGGAGAAGAAATCAGTGTCAGACCACAGAAGTGTCATATACAGCTAGGCTGGAATAAATGCTGAATTTCTAGGCAGCTGAAGCTCGGAGGGAGTCCTGCCTACATTAGTGCTCCCTGCCGAGAGGGAGATGATATTAATGTGTAAGTGTCGAGTCAAGTGCACGGCAAGATCTCCCAAAACAAAGTCACTGTAGTAGTTATTCATAGCGACTGAATCAGGACTTAATTCAGTGATTGGTAGAAACGTTATGTTTGTATTTTCAGTCAAATAATGTAGTATCAAGTACAACTTTTATTTTTCTAGCACAGATGGATTTCACTATGGCTTTGCCTTACCCAAACAGAAGAAAAAATAACAAGCCTGAAGAGCAGGCACTAATGAGGATGCACAGGAACAAGGCAATAAAGTGGGAAACGAAGTGACTGTGCTGGTAGCAATATACTTAAAACGTGTGGTGGTGAAGTTCTTGTGTAGTAGCTGTAAATGTCTGCAAAGGGCTGACTCTTTGGCCAAGCTGGTCTATTCAGTATAACATCAGAGGACTTTATTCTTTTTCTAGGGACTGTTAAGTATGACTAGTTATAAAATGAGGAGGGAGGGAGTGGGTTGATGACTGCAGTCTCCACCTTCCTGGGTATCAAGTATGTTTGGTGGTGTTGAGGAGCCACGTCGAGCGGGTGGCTAAAATCAGGACACTGAAACAGGATTATTTCTGTTCAGTTTAAGCTCATGGTGAATGCAGAAGCGATTGGGTACTTGTAGGTGGAGGACTAAGTTGCATCTTTAGTCCTCCTAAATTAGTTTGTCTGGCTGTAACTAAGCTAACAACAAGCTGCCCTGAAACTCTGCCACTCTCTAGTACCTAGCAGCCTGGCTGAACTAACTGAGAAGTAAGCTCAGACAGATGAGCTTATTGAAAAGCTTATTTAAAAACCTTATTTAAAAATAAAGTTTATTGCCTAATTTGATATTTTTGTCTCTTTAACATGTTTAGAATTGAGCTTTTAGTGGGGGAAAAAAAAAACAACCTGACCTGTAATCACAGCTGTTGCTGCATCTTTGCAGGCAGTCTTGCAGCTTGTCTTGGAAGTTCTGGGCTTGCTCAACCCACTCAGAAACTCAAATAGCATTCAGTGAGAGCAGAGTGGGTTTACATAATTTCCCATGATTTTTCTTACAGAAGAGATATGATGTAATTCTCTGGGTCCCGTTTGTAATGCCCTGGAAGAGCATTTAGTTTCACTTTCCAAAATCTGAATGATCTCAACATAGAAAGTTGAAAGTGATGTTTTTTGGTTTTTGTTTGGAAAAAAGCCCCTGCCTGTAATGCGGGGTTTCCTAGTTTGGTGGCTTTTGGCTCCAAAATTAAGTTTGTAGAGAGGCTTCACTTGCTTTATGCTTCAGTACAGCATCTCAATGTGATAAATACCTACAGGGTAGTCAAAATTGGCTTATCAACAAGTAATGTGACTCTGATTTCTCTAAACATGCAACTGGTTACAGGCAAGCTGGGATCTTAGCTGCTTCCACATGGGATGAAAAAGTTTTCTCTTAATTTCTATCCAGTTGTGTTTTCTAGTGCCAGAGTTCAAGAAGCATCCTTCATGTGGCAATGACTGATACTGCAGGCAGGCACATAGCCCTTCTCTCTTAAAAGAGTTGTGGATGCAAAACAGGACTTAGAAGTTTTGAAACAGTCTTCCAGGATCTGCAGCTGCTGCTCCACATCACATACAGAGACCATAGCTTGCAGTGGTCTTCTTGATTCAAAATCTTTAGGTTTAGACAACTTGAGAGCAGATGTTTTTTTGCTGAGAGGAATTGGACCTGCTTCCTCAGCTCCTTTATATCCCACGGGATATGTACACGGTAATGCTGGTACACTACTGGCTTTTTTTTTTGCCTTTTTTGGCTGCTTAGGAATCATTCCTATGTAGAAGGCATACAGGTTCTGCCAAGGAGTCCTGTAGCTAGCTCAACCCTGAGTTTTGTTGTCTCTTGCATTTTTAATCTCCTTGAGTTTTGTTGTCTCTTGCATTTTTAATCTCAGTCCTAGGGCTGTTTTATGTCTTGGATCTCAACGAAACTGCACGTAAGCACAGGAATGGGCTTTCTTGGGAAAACCCCAGTGGTCTGGAGGAGTCTGCTCTCCCCCCGGGTAAATCTCTGCTTCGCTCCTGGTGTGGGGTGGCACGTGGATGCTTCTGTGGATACCCCACGCAAGACTGGTGGTGGGAATCTGTTGGTGGGTTGAGCTGTGCCAAGGGAAGGGTTTGTGCTCCACAGTGCAGCAAGCAATGCGTGACACCCCCTTTCAGAGGGGAGTGGTTTTGGCACTTTGTCAGTCCAGATTCAGCCCTTTCCTACTGGCTGGCTTTTCTGACTGCTGTAAGTGGCAGAACAGCACAGAGAAGTTAATACCCGGTGCTGGGATCTCTGTAGTCTTCCCACAGCTGGCTCAGCTCTGGGAGCCTTGCCCCACAGCTGGCTGCTGACCACAGAGGCACTGGAAGGGAACGCTTGCTGTCATTGCCCATCAGTATTTGGTTCATCAAGTTGCACTGATCTATTAAACGAACACAGTTGGTATTCAGGCTTGGGGAATGCTTGTGGTAGCAAGAAATGTAGTGTTAGGAGCACAGGTAGATGGACCACCTTTACTCTCACATGTGAGAGGCAAAAAACTTTGCATCTCAGTACAGCAAGTATCTAATTTTTTTTTCTGCACAGAAAGTGCAGTTACTACATAACATATTTGCAATGGCAAATGTAAAACAGGTCTATTCACTTAGAACACTTCTAGCCTGCTTGTGAACCCAGAAAGACAGAGTAGTGTCTTGAGTTCCGGCTTCTCAAATCTATTTTACTGTGTTTAAGAACAGTTTTGGGATTGTGCTTCTTGAATTAGTATGTGGAGGATGCCTTTGGCTTGCTTTCTGAGCATTACCGGCCCAGGTCTGTTCTGGTGTTTCAATTTTTCTTGTTCAGTTAGCATTTTACTCATAGGAAATTGTGTAGAGCTGTGCTGTGGAGCCACATGGGCACTGGTATATAACATGGTCTCTTTAATGGCCTTAAATGAAATTGGGTTTTTCTGGTCTTTCACTGTAATGGTTGCTTGTTGATCTCTTGTTGTTGTTCTGTTTTGTAACTAAAGTATTTTGCTTTTTTCCAGGCTCACATTAAATTTCCTATTGACTATCCATATTCACCACCTACCTTCAGATTCCTGACCAAAATGTGGCACCCCAACATTTATGAGGTAAGGCGTTTGTCTTTTTTAAACTTTTCTCAGGCTTGCGAGAAGGCTTTCTGCTTCCTTAAACTTCTGGAAGTATTGCAGGTACTAAATGTCTTAGCTGTGACTGAAGCTGTTGGCTGTTTGTGCTAAATGTCAGCTTTATGCTAGAACAGTTAAATCTAAATGCTATAGGAAATGCTGTTCTTGGAGGAATGGACAGAGCAGTCCTCATACCCACAAGCGCAGCAGGCAGCCTCAGCTGGAGAGCTGTGCCATGAGCCTTGCCCATTTTAGAGGATTCTTAGATCAAGGCTGGGAGGGAATGGGGGTGGGGGAGTGTCTTACCCTATTTTGATACTTAAGCAACTAGTTGTTGTTTGTACACAGTTGAAGTATGCTTTTATTTGAGTATATCCTACAAAATTGTGTGCTGACACACAAGAAGTAATGGAAGACAGTCTTCGGCAGCAGTCAGCCTGCAAATAAAGGGGGTTTAGACTTGAGGTGCTCCAACTGCAGAAAGACCCAGAGGTAGGCTGGAGTCCAGCTTCAGGAGGAGTCATACACAGCTCAGTCACCCTGGGGATGGACTGAACAGATACGTCTGGACTCTGAGAAGCAGCCTCACTTTCAGAAGCCTCATTTGACAAGCCATGGCCCTCACGAAGCACTTCAACCATTCTGAAGTTCCTGGAATACACGGTGATATACTACTTCTGCAAATGCTAGAGGAGCCAATGAGGAGAGGTGCTATGCTGGACCTTGTTCTCACCAACAAGGAGGGGCTGGTGGGGAATGTGAAGCTCAAGGTCAGCCTTGGCCTCATTGACCATAAAATGGTGGCGTTCAAGACCCTTAGGGCAGCAGGGTGGATGCACAACAAGCTCACTACCCTGGACTTCAGGACAGTGGACTTTGGCCTCTGCTGGGACCTGCTTGGCAGATCACCATGGGATAAACCCCTGGAGGTAAAAAGGGCCCAAGAAAGCTAGTTAATACTCAAGGATCAACTCCTCGAAGCTCAGGAGAGATGCATCCCAACAAAGAGGAATTCAGGGGAAAACACCAGGAGGTCTGCATGGATGAACAAGGAGTTTCTGGACAAACTCAAAAAGAAAAAGGAAGCCTAAAGGGTGGAAGCAAGGACAGGTAGCCTGGGAGGAATACAGAGAAATTGTCTGAGCAGCCAGGGATCAGGTTAGTAAAGCTAAAGCCCTGACAGAATTAAACCTGGCCAGGGATGTCAAGAGAAACAAGAAAAGCTTCTATGGGTACATAAGTGATAAAAGAAAGACTACAGAAAATATGGGCCCTCTCTGAGAGGTAACTGGAGACCTGATGATCTGGGATATGGAGAAGGTTGAGGTACTCAACAACTTTTTTGCCCTAGTCTTCACTGGCAAGTGCTCTGGCCACACTGCCCATGCCACAGAAGGCAAAGGCAGGGACTGGGAGAATGAAGAATCACCCACTGTAGGAGAAGATCAGCTTCGAGACCATCTGAGAAACCTGAACGTGCACAAATCCATGGAACCTGATTAGATACATCCATGGTTTCTGAGGGAACTGGTGTATGAAGTTGCCTCTCTCCATCATATCAGAGAAGTTGTGGCAATCCAGTGAAGTTCCTGCTGACTGGAAAAGCGGAAACATATCCCCATTAAAAAGGAGAAAGGGAAGACCTGGGGAACTACAGGTCAGGCAGTCTCACCTCTGTGCCCAGCAAGATCATGGAGCAGGTCCTCCTGGAAACTCATGCTAAGGCATATGACAAATAAGGAGGTGATCAGTGACAGCCAAGATGGCTTCACTGAGGGTAAATCAGGCCTGACAAATTTGGTGGCCTTCTGCAGTGGGGTTACAGTGTTGGTGGATAAGGGAAGAGCAACCGACATTGTCTACCTGGACTTCTGCAAGGCATTTGACACTGTCCCACAGGACGTCCTTGTCTCTAAATTGGAGAGACGTGGATTTGATGGATGGGCCACTTAGTGGATAAGGAATTGGCTGGATGGTTGCGGTCAATGGCTTGATGTCTAAGAGGCGACCGGAGACGAGTGGTGTTCCTCAGGGGTCAATATTGGGACGGGTGCTGTTTAAGATCTTTGTTGGAGATGTGGACAGTGGGATTGAGTGCACCCTCAGCAAGTTTGCAGATGGCATCGCTGTGTGGAACGGTCGACACGCTGGAGGGAAGGGATGCCATTTAGAGGCATCTGAACAGGCTTGAGAAGTGGGCCCGTGTGAACCTGATGAAGTTCACCAAGGCCAAGTGCAAGGTCCTGCACCTGGGTCTGGGGAGTCCTAAGCAGAAATACAGGCTGGGTGGAGAATGGTTGAAGAGCAGCCCTGAGGGCTGGAAGTTGTTGCTCCTAGATGTCCAGCCTGGAATGAGTGTGCTTCAGATGTTAGCACTGATGGCTTAGTAGTAAATGGCCAAAAGCCCCTCTAAGCTTTAGTGCGAAGCAGGATAGTAATCAGCTTTAATTACTGGATGTTCAGGGGGATTTTCCTAAGCACAAGGACATCCTGAAATCACTCACCTGACAGTCTTCTGGCTTGAGTTTTGGACTTTGCACAGTATCTTGCATGTAGCCCCAGATGGTGTTTCTCTTTAAGGCTCTATTTCAGTTACATGGAAGTTTGATCCATAAATATAGACAACTTTGAGACCTGCAGACTATTGCAGATCCATACTGTGGATGTTGTTCTGAATCCAGAAATTCTCATGCAGGAGGTGAGTGAGAAATGGTTACCAAAATGGTACGTACAAAGTGAGTCTTGGAAAGGACCTCTCCCAGCCCTGGTGGGAAAGATGAAAAATTGGCTCTAGAAACAACTGAAGGGTAGGAGGAGAAACTAACCCAAAACTCCATGGGTGTATTTTGGGGTTACTCTTCAAATACTCCAGCTTTCAGCTTTGTACTTTGTGTTCGTAGCAGTATCTCTTGGAGCTGAGGGAATCTGAAGCAGCTTGCAGGCTGTTTTGGAAACAACATTTAAGCACTGAAGATAAGGCACTGGGATAACTCCAAATGAAACTGAGAATAAATCAGCAAAGGGCTTGAGGTTTGAGGGCTTTTCAGGACGAGGAAAAAAATACCAACAATCTTTTAGTGCGAGGAAGATGAAAGAAGGTAGCAGTTTACAGAATCTGCTGGTGGGATCAGGTGGAGAGGTTGGGGTTGATGTTCCAGTTCTGAGCAATGAGACTTGAGTAATTTGGGTGTTTTCCCTATCTTGTTTACTTGGGTCACCTAGTTGAATTTTGGTAAAGCTGCGTCCACTTTTTCTTTATTTTTATGACATAACAGTCCACAGCCCTAATAGAAGTATAGGTTATTCCCCACTGGCGGATGGATACCCTGGCTTTCTTGTTTGTATCTTCCAAAAATGTGTGTAGGGGAAGGTTTTCCCCTTGGCTACGCTGATCCCTAAAACCTTGTGCCCATCTCATCAGGCCTCGTGAGACCTTTACCCTTCCAGGCTCTCCCAAAGCAGTGCTGCCCTGCCTGAATTCCCAAACATGCAAGATTGATTGTTGCAAGAGGGAAACTTTTTTTTTTTCTCACATCATTGCTTCCCTCTCTATTTTCATGTTGCCAAATATCTTCTCCATGTGGTGCTGACCGGATCGCTTGAGGAACTTCCCCCCCCGACACACCCCAGTGCTGTCACGCTTTCTCCTGGCCACCAGCTCTGCGTTCTCCCAGGAGGTGGTGAAAGGAAAAACTGGCTAAACTCGCAGAAATTATTAATAAAACCAGAACAGGCTGTGAACCTAACCTAGCATTAGTAAGGTTAACTTCAACTTAAAATGACCTTAAAAATATTTTTACATTGCACAAGCCTGTTTGAGTCCCAAAAAGGAAACTGCCTTGTTGTGGCAAAGTGCTCCAGCAACGTAAGTGCATACTTGGGTATTCAGCAGCTCCAGGTGCTACATCGCTGTGCGTAGTTGTTCTTGACACACAAAAAAAACTGCTTCAAAATGATGAGGGCTTGCTAGATCAGCACACCTGGCAGGGTTAGCGAGCCACTGAAATCTGGATGCCCATCACAAGCCTCCAGCATGGAAGTAAGATCTCCTTTGGCCTTAAAACAAAAGTCTTTGTTAACCAAGGTGAATTGAAATGTTTGAGACGCCCTTCAGGTGGGCTGCTGCTGTCTGTAGCTGTGATGGCTGCCTCGGGCTCAAAGGCATGGATGCTGTCACTGTGAACAGCAGGGCTTTCTGCTCTGGCTCCTGGGCATTGAGCAGCGTTGGAAGGTCCTCAGGATATAGGTGAGACCAGGTGTGTGGGGACCTGCCAGCCTGTGATCTTGAACGGAGTTGATCCACAGCTTCAGCCTTGTTCTGACACCAGCCTGTGCCTCGTGTCAGGGTGACAAGGGACGCCGTGAGCGCTGCCCGTCAGCTGAGGCCATGCCACCAGCAGGTGTGGGGCTGCCTCTGGGAACTTGTAAGTCATCGAGGGAGGTCATTCTGCCCCTCTGCTCTGGTGAGACCCTGCCTGAACTTAACTGTGTCCAGCTCTGGAGCCCTCAGCACAGGAGGGACATGGACCTGCTGGAGCAGGTCGAGCAGAGGGCCACGAAGATGACCAGAGGGTGAAACACCTCTCTAGGAGACAGGTTGTTCAGCCTGGAGAAGAGAAAGCTCTGGTGAGACCGTACAGAGAAGCCTTCCAGTACCTGAAGGGGGCCTACAGGAGAGATGGGGAGGGACTCTATGTCAAGGAGTGTACAGACAGGACATGGGGTAGTGGTTTTAAACTGAAAGAGGGGAGATCTTTTTTTTTTTCTCACATCATTGCTTCCCTCTCTATTTTCATGTTGCCAAATATCTTCTCCATGTGGTGCTGACCGGATCGCTTGAGGAACTTCCCCCCCCGACACACCCCAGTGCTGTCACGCTTTCTCCTGGCCACCAGCTCTGCGTTCTCCCAGGAGGTGCTGAAAGGAAAAACTGGCTAAACTCGCAGAAATTATTAATAAAACCAGAACAGGCTGTGAACCTAACCTAGCATTAGTAAGGTTAACTTCAACTTAAAATGACCTTAAAAATATTTTTACATTGCACAAGCCTGTTTGAGTCCCAAAAAGGAAACTGCCTTGTTGTGGCAAAGTGCTCCAGCAACGTAAGTGCATACTTGGGTATTCAGCAGCTCCAGGTGCTACATCGCTGTGCGTAGTTGTTCTTGACACACAAAAAAAACTGCTTCAAAATGATGAGGGCTTGCTAGATCAGCACACCTGGCAGGGTTAGCGAGCCACTGAAATCTGGATGCCCATCACAAGCCTCCAGCATGGAAGTAAGATCTCCTTTGGCCTTAAAACAAAAGTCTTTGTTAACCAAGGTGAATTGAAATGTTTGAGACGCCCTTCAGGTGGGCTGCTGCTGTCTGTAGCTGTGATGGCTGCCTCGGGCTCAAAGGCATGGATGCTGTCACTGTGAACAGCAGGGCTTTCTGCTCTGGCTCCTGGGCATTGAGCAGCGTTGGAAGGTCCTCAGGATATAGGTGAGACCAGGTGTGTGGGGACCTGCCAGCCTGTGATCTTGAACGGAGTTGATCCACAGCTTCAGCCTTGTTCTGACACCAGCCTGTGCCTCGTGTCAGGGTGACAAGGGACGCCGTGAGCGCTGCCCGTCAGCTGAGGCCATGCCACCAGCAGGTGTGGGGCTGCCTCTGGGAACTTGTAAGTCATCGAGGGAGGTCATTCTGCCCCTCTGCTCTGGTGAGACCCTGCCTGAACTTAACTGTGTCCAGCTCTGGAGCCCTCAGCACAGGAGGGACATGGACCTGCTGGAGCAGGTCGAGCAGAGGGCCACGAAGATGACCAGAGGGTGAAACACCTCTCTAGGAGACAGGTTGTTCAGCCTGGAGAAGAGAAAGCTCTGGTGAGACCTTACAGAGAAGCCTTCCAGTACCTGAAGGGGGCCTACAGGAGAGATGGGGAGGGACTCTATGTCAAGGAGTGTACAGACAGGACATAGGGGGCCTACAGGAGAGATGGGGAGGGATTCTGTGTCAAGGAGTATAGAGACAGGACATGGGGTAATGGTAAAGAGGGGAGATTTAGATTAGATCTCAGGAAGAAATTCTTTACTGTGAGGGTGGTGAGACACTGGAACAGGTTGCCCAGAGAAGCTGTGGATGCCCCATCCCTGGAGGTGTTGAAGGCCAGGCTGGATGGGGATTTGAGCAACCTGGTCTGGTGGGATGTGTCCCTGCCCGTGGCAGGGGTTTGGAACTCGATGATCTTTAAGATCCCTTGCAACCCAAACCATCTGTGATCCCAGCAGCCAGCTGTGAGAGGCAGCAAGCCAGCAGGGATTGGAGAAGCCAACATCTGCTGTCTGGCCTCAGGCCCTGTCTGCACCTTCATCCCATCCTGCAGTAAGGCACTGGGACACCACGAGTCCCTGGAGTCAGCTTCTTTGGAGAACATCAGCTGTGGTGAATACTGCTACAGCACTCCTACAAAATAGTTGTGTCAGAGTGCTGTTGCTGATGGAGAATCGGTTTTACACGCTTCTTAAAGAGTTTATAAATGGTGGGCATTATGGAGCTTTAAATCTATATTCAGGCTATAACTCTGGTGAGTAAAACACAGGGTGAGGATTATGTGGCTGCATGGGTTCCGTGTGCTGCCAAAGTATGCTTCCTCTTGCGTGCTGGAAGGGATTTTCAGTGAAACCTTCAGAGAGCATCTCCTGCTTTTTCACCTGGTGTTTCAAACAGCCGTGTCCGAGGGGAGCGGTGTGAGCCGGCCCCGCACCATCTGTCCAACCCCCTGTGTCCCAGGAGAGGTGGTGTTTTGACACCTGAGCTAGTGGAGAGTGCTAAACCCTTCAATTCAGAAATTCCTGTAGCAAGCTCAGCTACCACTGGGAGTTAAAAATTAATTTTAACCCTACTTTAGGTCTCCTGTGACTGAAGCTCGTGTCTGTCGCTGTGACAGTATTTGCTGTCTGGAGACCAATTTAGTTTTATGTGACTTTATTACTATTTTTGCTTGCTTTGCTACGTTCTTTAAACCTCTTTGAGATTATTTTTTTTTTTTGGTACAAGTTTGCAGGCTAACCCTGTTTAACAAGGGAAACTTTTGAGTGTATAAATAGAGTAGACCCAGGAAGAACTGGGAACCATTTCCATTTCTTCCATATTTTTACTGGCACTCGGGGTGTTCGTATCAACAAGGTTAAACTGCTCAGAATGTAGAGTGTTAGGGTTGAGTCACCAGACCTTTGCCTCAAGCCAGGCTGTTCTCAGCTTCTGTTTCTGTCTTGCAGAATGGAGATGTATGTATTTCAATTCTTCACCCACCCGTAGATGACCCGCAAAGTGGAGAGCTGCCATCGGAGAGGTGGAACCCTACCCAAAATGTCAGGTAACTGTGAATTTGATGTACAGTGGTGACCTCAAAGGCCTGTGTTGAGAGAGGCCTGGAAGGGAGTTTAAGACCCTAGGGCTTTGGGGGCTTAAATCCAGTGGGAACCAGACTTATCAAGCTGTCTGTGCAACCTTCTGTCCTGTTCTCATGGTTCCATGCTCCTAAGGCAAATTATCCCAAATTATCTCAAATGTTCTAGCCTTTCTCGGAGCATGTTATGGCTGCACTTAAGTTTTTCTCGCTCCTCCAGGATACCAGTAGTGGAAAAGAACATTTTTGAGTATTCAGTCTCAGTAGGAGTAACTTTTGTGCGTAATCCTGTCTACTGTTTGCCTTCTGTTATATGTCTGTGTCTCCTGTCCTGCAGTGTGGTATGTTGAGCAGCTAGCCAGGAAGTTTCCTTCCTGCCAAAAAAACTCCAGGATCAAAAATGAAGTACCAGAGGCATTCAAGGCTAACCCATCCATTTTTTGTGAAACACCAGCTGAATTTCATTCTCATGACAGAACACTGCCAATAAAGAACTGACTAGGTGACAAGCTTATAGTTAGGAAACAGCTTTAGCTATTAATTACTTACATTGCACACACTTTTTGAGTATTTCATTATATACAAACCTAAAGATCGACATGAAACTTCTGATGGTGCTATCTCTCTGATTTCTGTTTTCCCTTACAGTTTTTGATGCTTACTTTCTTGGAAAGTGTTGGGCTTAGGGGTGACATTTAGGGAGAAAACATTGTCAGCTGTATCAGCAAATGGAAGTAAAACCTGTCCTTAACTGCTGTCCCTCTACCAGCATCACCCGTCGGGCTGAGAGCCGACAGAAACGTGTCCTGCTGGGGTCCCATCTGGCTTTTCGAGGCTCCAGAGTGTCAGACAGGAGGCAGCAGGGCTGGAGGTGCTGGGGAGGGGGGAGAACATGCTTGTCATGAGCTGTGTGTGTGACCTGGGGCTTCTCCTCAGCTGCAGAATTCTGTAAATCCTGCTGAGTATTGACCATTTACTACAGCCACCCGCAGCTGAAGTGTCTGAAGGGGGGAATGTCATCCTTCAGCTTGGAGAGCACCTGTGCTTCTGCCTCCAGTGTGTCAAGCCTGCTCATTAATCTTCTTAAACACAGTCAGTGTGGACTTTCCCATTGCTCAGGGAGAGGTGAGGCAGGCATAAGTAAATAACAGCAAATATCCAGCAAGATGTGAAGGAATGCGGCTGTGACCTGTGTGCCAGGGAACACTGCCTTTCTTCTCGGCTCCCCAGTCCCATAAAGCTGGGGAAGTGGTGGCAGGGCTTAGAGCTGAGGCTCCTTGGTCATTTTAGTTGCCCTTCTCCGTATCTCCGTTGCCTCCACCCTCTCTCCTTGGCAGCAGACAGGCCAGAACTGAGCACAATATTCAAGGTGTGGGTAAATCTTCATCTTGTGAAGAGGGGTGATGCCTCATGTCACTGTTGCTTTGTTTCCTGAATATGCCCACATTTGTTGGCTTTTTTGGCTGCCTAAGATTTGGACAGTTTCTGTGACCATCTCAATGCACTCACATAACTGTCAGTACAGCCCAAGCCAGACATTTTTTACTTCATAATGGATTACTTCATAATGCTAGGACTAATACGTAGCTACCTGTAAAGGTGGCTCCGAGAGGCTACAGTGTGGGTAGCAGCTGGGGAAGAAAAAAAAAAATGCCACTTTTCAACAAGGTAAATAACAGGATGTGCTGGTTGGGAGCACCAGCTGTTCTATGTAATGTCTGTCTTGGATGAAATTCACCTGTGTGTGAGCCTTCTGTTGATACACAAGTGAAAAAAGCACTTCACAGGTCTGTTTCCTTGAGCCTCTGCTGGCTGCTCTCACCTGCTGATTAAGTGATGTAGAGGGACTCTGAAGGCAACACAGATAAACAGATCCCTGGCAGTATTGCAGAGCATGTGTGTGTATAAATATATGTATATACATATATATTTATATTGTATCCAGTCCACTGCAGTTCCTATCAGATGCTGAGGATGTTTTCAGTCCCGTGTGGTTGAACTTTTGTGCTTTTAGTCCTGTCAGATCCCATGTGCTGGGATCCTTTCCTGTTCCTGTGCCTTGTTCAACCACAGCACCAGGGTTTGGGTCAGAGCAGACTGTCCAGCTCCCAAGGTATCAGCAGTGGTGGAGCTGGTCTAACGAGCTGGCCCAGGAACGCTCCCAAGGTATCAGCAGTGGTGGAGCTGGCCCAGGAATGAACAGTGCAGGGAGCTTCACCTCTAATAGACAGTTGCCTTGGTGTATGTAAGTAGCTTTGCAGTGACTTTTGGAGCCTTGGAGCACCGCAGTGGAAATCAGCTTCTCCTGGTTGTGTTGATGGAGGTGTGGTGGAGCAGATGCCAAATCCAGACATGAATTCCTGTCCTTGGCCTTCCCCAGGCTTTGCTTGCTCCGCAGTCGAGCGGCTGCAGCGATGCTGGAGCTGACACGCTGGATTTACAGCCTCTTTGCTGGGAATCAAAGGCTTTTAAATGAATTCTTGAGATCAAGTAGGAGACGGTCTCTCTTCTGCCCATCATTCCAGTCTGATCAGACAGGTTCTTTTGCCAGAGCTGCTGTTCTCTTTTCCTACTGATTTATATAACTTGGAAAATAAATTGTATAAGACTCTCCTGATAGCTGTGCTGAACAGCCTGGCCAGACACAAGTGTTTGGTTTCAAAACATTTCAGGAAACTCTGCATGCAAATGGCCAAGCATTCCCTGGAACCGTGTCCCAGATACATGATCTGGTGGATGTGCTCGGCACAGGCTGCTCTGAATGCAACGCAAGAGCAGCAGGGGCTGTAGTCTCCTTTGGACAGGTTTTGCAAAGCAGTCGCTATGTCCTGTTGTATTCCAGGACCTACTCCTTGTCTTTCATTCTTCCTTTTCATTTAAATGGAAAGCTGTTGCCAGTGGGACCACCTGGGACGCGTGAAGCTGTTGTGGTGGTAGCTACAGGCGGGTGGATGGGTGTGCAGAGCTCTGAAGTGCAGAGGGTTGTAGGAAATGCAGGAGAAGGTGGTGTTTGCCCCTGGGAAATGCCAGCAGAGTGGGGCAGCAAGCTTTGTAGTGCTGCTAAGCCCAGGCTGTCTGTCTGTCTGTCTGTTTGCGGGTCTGGCTGCCACTGGCTTTGCTGAGCACCAGCAGCCAAATGCTGCTGGGCCCTTGGCAGCTTGCCCTGGGGATTGGAAAACATCTGCCCTGTGGGGCAGGGAAAGCAGGGCAGCTTTCTCTGGTGGCCTTGGGTGGTGGTCCCTCTCCCTGCGCAGGGAAGGGCGAAGAGCCTGGCTTTCTGCTGGGAGGCTGGATGTCACCGGGAACAGGCTCACCAAGCAGGTCTCCAGCCCTGCACCATCCACAGGTGGCGTGGACAGGCTGAGTTCTGGGCTGATCCTGGCTTTGCCTGCTGTCCCGTCACAAGCACGTGCACGGACAAGGTGGTCTGTAGTCAGATGAGATCCTTGAGGTTTGTATTGTGTCACCTTCCCTACGCTGGTGGCCAGGGTCTGAGGTTCATAAATACCTGCTCTTCGAATCTCTTCAGATATTATCCTTGGCTTAAGTTTTTTGACTTAGGTGAGGCATCAGGAACTTGTTCTAAAGAAGCTGTTGGCATCCAGAATGCGGGGACGCGCCGGCTCTGACCCTGCTGTTGTGGTTCCCTTTTCCAGGACTATCCTACTGAGCGTAATCTCTTTGCTTAACGAGCCCAACACGTTCTCTCCTGCCAACGTGGATGCGTCGGTCATGTTCAGGAAATGGAGGGACAGTAAAGGAAAAGACAAGGAGTACGCTGAAATCATAAGGTGAGCTTTGCCACGCTGTCAGCCTCCTGCTTTGAATCCTGCAAAACAGAATTGGCTGAAACCCCCGCTCCTCCCTGCGGCTGCTGCTTTGGAAATGAAATTTACCATCTTATTCCCAAGTCCACGCTTCCCTTCCCTCTTGGGATTTCCAGCGCACAGAGGCAGGGCAGGCTCCTGCAGCGGGAGGACTGGGCTGATTTGCCTTTAAATTGTTCTTTATTCAGCCTGATCTGGCACTGATGCTCTGCAAAATCCTACTGGCTGCTGGCCAATCCCAGTGGAAGTCCCTGTGTGCCTTGGGGCGCTGCTCGGGATGGGATGGGATGGGATGGGATCCAACCTGGCTGCACCTGACTCATTCTGTGCTTAACACACTTGTGAATCATAATCTTGTCCCTCTGGTTTGAGGGAATATCAGCAGGAATTGGGCAAGCTGGAAGCAGGGCTCAATCCTGACTGTCCTTTGAAGAGTTTGTGGGTTCCCCAGCTGCTGTGGGGAGCGGGTGTGAAGCTGAGCCTGTGGGGCTGTTGAGGCACAGATGGGCAGGCTGGGACAATACCCATGTCCCCATGGACTCTGCTGAGTGGGGGTGCAGGATGTGCCCCTGGCTGGGAGGGCATCTTTGTTCCCTTCAGCTCCACGGGCTCCAGCAGAGCTGGACGTGCTCCATATACAGAGTGTGGCTGGGTGATGAGATGGGGTGATGAGTGCTCCTTGGGAGGGAGGCAGCCATGGTGCCACCACAGCCCGAGTGCCATCCCTGGGGTGACAGGGAACTGCTGCCAGCCTGGGTTTGTGGCAGTGTCTTGGGATATCCCCCACCATCCCTTCTGTGGCAAAGGAGGTGGGATTCCCTCGGAGGTCCCTCAGGGAGCCCCGTCCTGTAGAGGGACTGGTTTCACACCTTGCTGAGAGCGGGTGTTCTGCAGGTGCTTCCCAAGCCTGGGGCTGCAGGAGCTGGGTCTGTTTCTCGAGCTGCTTCCACCAAACATCATCTCTCCTGACCTGGAGCTGCTGGGAGGTGGTGGGTTTGAGCTCTTTTTGCTCACGTTGCTGTGTCCTTCTCCCTGCAGGAAGCAGGTTTTGGCCACCAAAGCCGAGGCAGAGAAGGATGGCGTGAAGGTCCCCACTACGCTGGCAGAGTACTGCATCAAAACTAAAGTGCCTTCCAATGACAACAGTTCGGATTTGCTTTACGACGACTTGTACGACGACGACATTGACGACGAAGACGAGGAGGAGGAGGATGCCGACTGTTACGACGACGACGATTCTGGCAACGAGGAGTCGTGACCTGCTCCCCTCCATGCCCCTGTACTGCCCTGCCGACTCAGGCCAGAAGGGAGCAGCGGTAATCTAGCAGCAGTCGAGCAAAAAAGTTGGGGGGGGGGATCAAAAAAACAAACACACAAACAAACAAAAAAAAAAAAAAGAAAAAACAAACTTTGTCTCCTGCTGTCTCCTGTTGTATGGATCTGTTTGCTCCTTTTTTATGGACCTCTTAGAGACCCTCCACAGAATGTCTGAATTCTTGCATTCTTAACCCTTTCATCACTGTATTATGATTTTTTTTTTTTTTTTTAAAAAAAAAACTCCCCTTTTCACTTCTTTACAAAGCGCTCACAGCGAAAAGAGGTTTGCTCATGTTTAGGTTCTTGAATTAAATACAGTCTTGCATTGAGATGTTTAATGTATTTAAAGCTGGAATAAACCCATTGGAAGCTGGGTTTTCGGGAGCTCAAGTGCTGCATTCACTGGGAAGAAAAACAAAAAAAAAAAATCCACACAAAGCAAATTGCCAAGGTTTAGCTGCTCCATTTACAATAATAGCGTGTGTACATTCGTTTAGCCTTGTGGTGGTGGCTTTTCCTTTATAAGGTGTGGGGCGGAGAGTGTAAAGCTACTGTGTGTTGAGCTTGGTGGGATGTCACTGAAAGGTACAGTATTCCTTTTCGGCCTGCTCAAGCTGGGAAACAGCTGGCCCCTGGAGCCCCCAGCGGGCACAATCAGCTTTGTCACGGAAAAAGGCTTGTGATATGAACCCTAAAATAAACACTTAACACTTCATGTCTGTGCAACTGAGCCCTGGGTTGCTATTTATTTTTTAATTTTTTTATTTTTAATTTTTTTTGGGTTGGTTTTTTTTCCCCCAGACTAGGTTGGGGTAGGGGGAGAGCTCAGTTTATCTGCGCTGCTGCCGTCTGCTGCCACCTCCCCCTCGCTGTGTTGGGGGGAAGGGGGAGAACAGAAGCACCTCCCCCTGCCCATTGGTCCAAGGCCCATCCTGAATTCATTTTTGGCAGGGGGAGACGGGTGCCCTCCTGCCCCAGTGGGTGTCAGCAGCCCCCGCAGCCCCCAACACCCCCCTCCTTGCCTTCTTGCTGTTGCTGGTGTGGGTCCTGTGTTGGCAAAGGCAGCTCTGTGGGGCCAGCAGAGGCCCAAGGTCCCTTTTCCTGCCCGGGGTGGCTGATGGGGAGGGATGTCTCCCAGGCTGGGGGTGCTGGTGAGGGTGTGTGGCCCCACAGGAGTGGGGTGAGCAGCACTTTCAGGCTGGAAGGGGGGTGTCCAGGGGCAGGGTCTGACAGGCTGTTTGGCAGCAAGCTTCAGCTGGGGCACTGAGCGTGGCCTCCTGCATGTTTTTTTGGGAGCCCTTGGCAGAGATTAGGGCTCTCCCTCCTGGGCAAGGGGTTTTGGGGAGGGGGGGATGGGACACCCCGCATGCTCATCCCTGCAGAACCCTCCTCCTTGGTCCCCCTCCCCCTGTTACAGTGTGCTCTTGTTCTGGGCTGTGGTGCTTGTGGCCTGAGTTCTCCTTCTGCATGATGGGTGGCCAGCCCTGGCCTCCTGCACTGGCCCTGGCAACCCCAGGAGCAGTTACCCTGATCAGAGCTGTGGGGGCATTTCATTGTGCCCCCCCCCACAAAACCCCCCCAAACTTGTGTATCTCAGGGTTTTCAATGGTACGTCACCAGCTGTGGTCCCCTCCCAGGGGTGCTGTGGTGGGAGTGAACTCCCTTCTGCCTGGAGGGAGAGGAGGGGGAGGCAGCCCTCGGGGAGGGGAGGAAGGCTGGATGGACTCTGTGTGAAGGGAGGGGAGGCAGATGATGGGGTTTCCAGGTGCTGCCTGGTGGGGATTTGGTGCAGCAGGGACCAGACCCTGCTCCTCCACCCCAAGGATGGGTGGCTGGTGGGTCCCTCTGCCCCTGGTGGTGTCAGGGCAGCCCAAGTGGTGATCCCTCCTGTGTCCCCCTTCCCTGTGCTCCCTGTGACCTTCTGCCCTCCTGCTTGCATGTTGCCTGGGGGCAGATGGACCCCCTTGCCCCTCTCCCACCCCAAAAAAAAAAGTTGTCCACATGGTCTCCTTCAACTCATCCTTCCAGCAAAGCCCCTGGTGATTTTTGGAGCTGGCGGGGGAGGGGGATCCCCTGCATCCTGCGATGGTGTGGGGCACCCCCCAGCTCCACTCGGGCCCTGTGAGGGCAGCGCTGGTGTCGGTGAGGAGGGTCTGTGGGGCTCCTGGACTGGTCTTGGGGGGCCACAGCGGGGCAGGGACACGGAGCTCCATCTTTGTGGGGAGGGAGGGCTGTTGGGGAGCCGGGGAGCAGAGTGTGGCAACGCTGGCTGTGCCGGGGAGGCGGTTTGAAAAGAGCATACTGCATCTTTCAGGATTTCCCTTGTACTTTTGACCGTCTTCACTGTATACTCTCCAGTGACTTGTATTTTTCAAGCTTGGTGTTGTAAGATGCATTATCATGACCCTTCTGTTAACCCTTTTTTAAAGAGGAAAAAAGCAAACAAAAAAAAAAAAAAAAAAAAGCAACCTATTTTGAGAGCTCCTACCTTAACCAGACTAATTTCTTTTCCCCACTGTCCTGTGCAGTGTCATTGCTTGTTGACTTGCTGGTTTCCTTTTCTCTGAGATACAAACTGAAGTATGAGGTGTTTGGTTGTTGTTTTTTTTTTTGGAAAATATTTAAGACATTGCAGACAAATGTTTACCTGATCTGTGTATTCTGCTTTTTTTTTTCCTTAACCCTTTTCTCCCGTCTCAGCCAATATTAGCGTTTACATTTGCAACTACGTGCCCCTCCAAATGCAGTTTTCAACCATTCTGAAACCAGCAGGGTACACTAGATTTCTTAGTAGTCTTTTCTTAGCTGAAATCCCAGATGTTTTCCTTCTTTTTTTTTTTTTTCCTTCAGTATAATTTACCAGAAATAATTAACTGATGCAATTTTTTTTGTGTTGTCTTCCCCTTCAGTAGTTATATTTTGTCTTTTCTGCACATCTGTCTACTAATAAAAATGTGAAATGAAAACACTCCTGTGCTGTTACTACCCTGTTGGTTGACCCGGGGATTTATTTGCATGGGGTATTTAAAGCTTGGGATAACACCTGTTCTTCACAAGTTCAGTGCTGTTCCAGAGTCAGTGCCTGTCCACAGACATAAAGATCTTTAGGGCTGTTGTTGGAAAACGAAGCTGCTGTTTGAGGCTGCCTGCCTGAACCCCAGCCTAGAGAATGACCTGACATGGAGACGTGCTTTGGCCAAAGGCCATGGGCTTCACCATGGTGTGTGGTCTCCCTGAGTCACCAGGGAGGGGGACGGGGACCAAGGGGAAGATGGTTCCTGGTCTCATGTGACCATCGCAGGGAGGTAGGACTTGGGAGTGGTGGGTTCCCTGGCAGGACAGGAGCAGGGTGCTCCTCAGATGGTCAAGACAAGGCAGTGAGCGTGTGTTGGCTGGGTTGGGGGTTTTGACCTGGTGCAGAAGGTTGGGAGAGGAACTGAGTCATCATTGCTGGCCCTGCCTGGCCTGTGCTGGTCCCTGCAAGCTCAAGAGTGGAGAAGTTTGGGTTTGCAGCACCCCGCTGCTAAAAGTAGCAGGACAGGTGTAGAGGAGTTGGACTCGCTGCACTTGGCATCCTTTGCAGTGCAGCAACTGCTGAGTCCAACATGGGCAGGGCACGTCTGCTTCATGGCCATGCAGGAGGAACAGTGAAGAAATTTTTCACTGTGAGGGTGGTGAGACACTGGAACAGGTTGCCCAGAGAAGCTGTGGATGCCCCATCCCTGGAGGTGTTCAAGGCCAGATGGAGCTTTGAGCAACCTGGTCTGGTGGGAGGTGTCCCTGCCCATGGCAGGGGGGTTGGAACTCAATGATCTCCAAGATCCCTTCTAACCCAAACCATTCTATGGCTCCATGACTCCAGCTGCAGCCCTAGAGGAGTCTCCACTTCGGGGACCAGGAAGGCGAGGGATGGTGGTGTCTGGGCCTTCTGTGGGGGATCAGGCTTGTGTCTCTCTCCTGCCCAGCTCCCACAGCACCAGGCTGCCCACAGCAGAAGGTGTGGTACCAAGGGCAGGACAACCTCTCTCCAGTCCACCCTGCGCTGGGTAAACCCTGCTGGGCAGGTTTGGTTTTCCCTCTCCTGCAGGGCTGAGTGGAGCTGAGCAGCTGCAGCTCAACCATCAGCCCGTGGGAGGTGGTGGGGACCAGAGAAGAAATGGCTGCTGCTGGAGCCCTGGTGGAACCCGCAGCCAACCTGGGGCCCAGGGGCTGCCCTTCCAGCTGTCCCCACACCCCCAGCCACCAGCACAGACCAACAGCCCATTTCTGCAAACGAGAAACTCAGGTTCTTTGGGCTTTGGGTGAGTTTGTTTCTCAAAGAAACAAACTTCTCCTCACGTGGCAGCAGCTCTGGCTGTGGGTAAACGAGGTGCTGGGGCAGCCCCCGGTTCAGGTGACACCAAGTTCCCAGCCTGCAGAAGACTTTGGGCTCTCCTCCAGACGGCATCCCCGAGGCAGAGGAAGGGCAGGGGAGTTCACCTTGTGCTCCTCAGAGGGTAGGGGGGAGACCTGGTTGACACCGACCCCTCCCCAGGTGGGTCTCACAGGACCTGAAAGCTGGAAGAAAAGACTCTAAGGAAGAAAAGTGGTTCTTATGGTAGAAATATATTGAAATATATTTTTTTTTTCTTGTGAGTCCTGAAAGAGAATTGGGAAGTGCAAGAAAGCCCCTCGCCTGCTGTGCGACACGTACGGCTTCACGTTTACCCACCTCTGCTGCAGGAGGCTCAGGAGGATGGGCCTGGGGCTCCAGAGGGACTTGGGACAGAGCGGGAGGCCAGAGGACAGCAAAGGCAGGGACATCAGGGTGCTCCTGGGATCTTGTCCCCGCTGCAGGTGCCCGTGGACTCCCAGCAGGGAGGTGCACTCACCTTCGTCCTGGTGGCCCACGTCCCCTCAGACCCATCTGCTGCTCGGTGCCTGCCAGCTGGCTTCTGTCACAGGAAGGGGACGGGCCATGGCAGCAAAGCTGCTGCTGGAGCCTCCGAAAATGCAGACAGACACCAGTGATAATGCTCAGATCTTTATTAGGTGGAGAAAGGGCTATAAAGAAATGAAACTCCTAAAACATTCACCGCACTGGTGCAGGACAAGAAGGACCAGGAGTTGCCTCTGAGGTCTTTGTTTTTAAAAAAGTGGGAAGGGACAGGTGAAGTTTCCATCCAGTAGCTCTGGCTTTCCTGGGCAGGGTGGCTCAGGGCAGAAAGAGGTACAAGACACAGCTTATACTTTATTTAAGAAACCGCTACATAGTTTTTGCCTCTAATGATGCAAAGGAGGTTCCAGGACACACTGAGCCATCCAAAGTCTCTTGCTAGAGAGAAACAAACAGAAAAAAAAAAAACCCCACAAACAGAAAAGAAAACCCTGTCTGCTTTTTTTTTTTTTTTTTTATTATTCAAAAATTGAAAAACAAAAAGGTGAGACTGCAACTCAGGGCCACAGCGACCAAACTGCCCATGAGAGTTTGTCTTCCATGGCATGAGGGAGGGGGGCAAATGAAAAAGGGGTAGGCCCACAAAACAATTTTTCTTCCTTTTTTTTTTTTTTTTTCCACTCTTTAAGTAAAAGCTATATCGGGGACAGAAATCAAACCAACAGGACACATCCTGATTCTGTTTTTTTTGGGGGGGTAGGCCAGGCCTCTTTATTTTCCTGAATTTAGAACTGCATTAAATAGATGGGCTCCAGCTCAAAAAATAGTAAATGGTGCAGTTTGTCTTTGACAGTTATAAAGCCCATAGAGCTCAAAAAAACAAGGAAGGATGCCCTGGTGCAGATGGGAAATGAATAATTAGTTTTCCTACAAAGAAAATAAAACAGGCTGCAAGATGCAGAAAACCACATTTAGGCTCTATTACATTTACAAATACATACATAAATATATTACATACAACAGCAACTCAAAGAGGAAGCGGGCGAGTCACACAGAGGATGGCTGGCTGGTTGTAGTTCTCCCCGCACGGATGTTTGGCTGAGCAGTTACTTCTTCTCCTAATAATTCCAGGAATGGGCTTCATCATCTCTTTTCTTTTTTTTTTTTTTTCCTTTTTCTCTTCTCTTTTCTTTCGTTTGTTTTTGTGGTTTGTTTGTTTTTTTTTTTTCTTTCTTTCTTTTTGTTTTCCCCTCGTCTCCTTTCACTCTTTCCCCCCTCCCCGGTGTCGGATTTAGTTTGTCCAGTATGGAGAAGTGCCATAGGCGGTTTTGGTAGCCTGAGACTTTTGCTGCATGGTGCTGGGTTGGTTGCGTTGACCAGATCCACCCTAGAAATTGGAAAGGAAGGAGACGTGGGCATCAGCACCCGCAGAAAAACGAGCCCTGCTCTGAAAGTCACCAGAAGAGCTGCCACCCCCTGGGGACAGCCCTGACACCCACCAACACAGCGACGCTCCCCCCTGAACAGGTCTGCTCCTGCTCTGCAGCATCTCGGCATCTCACAATCCACAGAGACACCAAGGAGCAGCGCAGGGATGCACCATCCCCCCCCCCAACACGCCAGGCTGAAGCACAGGGAAGGCGAGCAGCAGAACTGGGGACAGCAAAGGAGGTCTCCCAAGGTGAAGGGAGGCAGGGCGCCAGCCAAGAATGTCACACATTCGGAGACAGAAGTCATCTCCTATTTCTGGACTCTTTTTTTTTTTTTTTCCTTTTTCTCTTCTCTTTTCTTTCGTTTGTTTTTGTGGTTTGTTTGTTTTTTTTTTTTCTTTCTTTCTTTTTGTTTTCCCCTCGTCTCCTTTCACTCTTTCCCCCCTCCCCGGTGTCGGATTTAGTTTGTCCAGTATGGAGAAGTGCCATAGGCGGTTTTGGTAGCCTGAGACTTTTGCTGCATGGTGCTGGGTTGGTTGCGTTGACCAGATCCACCCTAGAAATTGGAAAGGAAGGAGACGTGGGCATCAGCACCCGCAGAAAAAACAAGCCCTGCTCTAAAAGTCACCGGAAGAGCTGCCACCCCCTGGGGACAGCCCTGACACCCACCAACACAGCGACGCTCCCCCCTGAACAGGTCTGCTCCTGCTCTGCAGCATCTCGGCATCTCACAATCCACAGAGACACCAAGGAGCAGCGCAGGGATGCACCATCCCCCCCCCCCAACACGCCAGGCTGAAGCACAGGGAAGGAGAGGAGCAGGACTGGGGACAGCAAAGGAGGTCTCCCAAGGTGAAGGGAGGCAGGGCGCCAGCCAAGAATGTCACACATTCGGAGACAGAAGTCATCTCCTATTTCTGGACTCTAATGTAGAACGCTCTGTTTTTTCAGGGAACACTTACAGTGAGGAAAGGGCGCTGTAGGGGCTGTTGGGCTGGTTGAAACCACATCAGCAATGGGAGCCAACATGCAGCCTGCAAGGGGATGCCTCATTTTCCCCCCGAGCTACAGTATGAGTTGCAGCCAGGGGACAGCAGCACCTGCCCCAGCTTCACACCCCACAACCCATCCCTCCAACACCCCACACCAGGATGGCCTCTTCACAGCACCACGGGCTGACTGAGGCTGGCAGGGATCTCTCGAGGCATCTTGTCCAACCCCTCTGCCCAAGCAGGGTCACCTAGAGTCGGTTGCCCACGACCGTGTCCAGACAGCTCCAAGGATGGAGACTTCACAACCTCCCCAGGCAATCTGTGTCCTTGCTTGGTCACCACCCCAGTAAAAAAGTGTTTCCTGATATTCAGAGGGAACCTTCTGTATTTCAGTTTGTGCCCACTGCCTCTGGTCTTGTCACTGGGCACCTCTGGGAAGAGACTGGTTCCACCCCCTTTACACCATCCTTTCAGGTATTTATATACATTGGTAAGATCCTCCCTGAGCCTCCACTTCTCCAGGCTGAACTGTCCCAGCTCTCTCAGCCTTTCCTCATAGGAGAGATGATCATCATCCTTGTGGCCCTCTGTTGGACTTGCCAGTGTATCCATGTCTCCCTTGTACTGGGGAGCCCAACAGCACTCCCAGTGTGGCCTCACCAGTGCTGAGTAGAGGGGAAGGATGTCCTCCTCTGACCTCGAATAGGTGATATTTTGCCTAATGCAGCCCAGGATGCCGTTGGCCTTTTTCATGGTGAGGGCACATGCAGGCTTATGGTCAACTTGGTATTCACCAGGACCCCCCAGGGCCTTTTCTGCCAAGCTGCTTTGGCCCCCAGCATGTATTGGCATGTGAGGTTGTTCCTCCTCAGGTGCAGCACCTTTTGCTTGTGGTGCAGCACCACTTGCCCTTGCTCAACTTGAGGAGGTTCCCTCCCCAACTTGGTCAACGGCATCGAGTCTATCACTCTGCCATCACTGTCGAGGCACCTCCCCAGTGAGCAAAGCAGAATCCAGAAGGAAGCACAAACCACCCAGAGCCCCAGTGGGATGCCCTCGGGCACGCTGTAGAGGCAGGAGGGGCCGACTCACCTGCCCATCTTGCTGAAGATGGTGATGCAGCATCTGGGAATGAGGCTGCTGATGAGCAGGCAGGATATGGAGAAACGGGGCTGGAGCATAACCCGGGGCAGCACCAGGGTTCAGGGGCCCAGTCGATCCCAGAGCAGAGGGCAGGCTGAAAGGAGGTGGCGTGCCAGCATGGAATCCCTGCTTGTCAAAAGTCTGCATGAGAGGCAAAGGGGACACGGAGACCAGTGTGAGAGCCCCAACAGAGACCAGACAAAAGTGGCCCAAACAGACATCTCCTGAACCTTTCAGCAACCCCGTGAGCAAGCCAGGTCACATCGAATACCTGCAAGCCCTTCAGCAGAGGAGTTTCAGCTCCTGCTCCCACCCACATTTCTGCACTAATGCCTCCGACATTTTATTTTATTTTTATTTCCACAGCTACTGTGTTCCTCTTTTTCCCCTGACCTCTTTCTACTCAGCGGGACATGGGATGGCAGCAGCTGCCTGAAATCAGTCCCTCAAATGTTGCGGGAGCTCAGCCTGGAATTACTTGACCTACCCAAGGCAGTCCAACAAAAATATAAGAAGAACTTGCAGTAAGATTTTCCCCCCCACGGCCAAAGCTTGACCCTTAATGCTGAGTGTGTAGCTAAGAGCTGGCTTCCTACCTGTAAGCGTGGATCCCAGCCAGACACCAGTTCCCCCAGCTGAGGGGACAAAAATGGGACCCCCCCCCCAACACGCCAGGCTGAAGCACAGGGAAGGAGAGGAGCAGGACTGGGGACAGCAAAGGAGGTCTCCCAAGGTGAAGGGAGGCAGGGCGCCAGCCAAGAATGTCACACATTCGGAGACAGAAGTCATCTCCTATTTCTGGACTCTAATGTAGAACGCTCTGTTTTTTCAGGGAACACTTACAGTGAGGAAAGGGCGCTGTAGGGGCTGTTGGGCTGGTTGAAACCACATCAGCAATGGGAGCCAACATGCAGCCTGCAAGGGGATGCCTCATTTTCCCCCCGAGCTACAGTATGAGTTGCAGCCAGGGGACAGCAGCACCTGCCCCAGCTTCACACCCCACAACCCATCCCTCCAACACCCCACACCAGGATGGCCTCTTCACAGCACCACGGGCTGACTGAGGCTGGCAGGGATCTCTCGAGGCATCTTGTCCAACCCCTCTGCCCAAGCAGGGTCACCTAGAGTCGGTTGCCCACGACCGTGTCCAGACAGCTCCAAGGATGGAGACTTCACAACCTCCCCAGGCAATCTGTGTCCTTGCTTGGTCACCACCCCAGTAAAAAAGTGTTTCCTGATATTCAGAGGGAACCTTCTGTATTTCAGTTTGTGCCCACTGCCTCTGGTCTTGTCACTGGGCACCTCTGGGAAGAGACTGGTTCCACCCCCTTTACACCATCCTTTCAGGTATTTATATACATTGGTAAGATCCTCCCTGAGCCTCCACTTCTCCAGGCTGAACTGTCCCAGCTCTCTCAGCCTTTCCTCATAGGAGAGATGATCATCATCCTTGTGGCCCTCTGTTGGACTTGCCAGTGTATCCATGTCTCCCTTGTACTGGGGAGCCCAACAGCACTCCCAGTGTGGCCTCACCAGTGCTGAGTAGAGGGGAAGGATGTCCTCCTCTGACCTCGAATAGGTGATATTTTGCCTAATGCAGCCCAGGATGCCGTTGGCCTTTTTCATGGTGAGGGCACATGCAGGCTTATGGTCAACTTGGTATTCACCAGGACCCCCCAGGGCCTTTTCTGCCAAGCTGCTTTGGCCCCCAGCATGTATTGGCATGTGAGGTTGTTCCTCCTCAGGTGCAGCACCTTTTGCTTGTGGTGCAGCACCACTTGCCCTTGCTCAACTTGAGGAGGTTCCCTCCCCAACTTGGTCAACGGCATCGAGTCTATCACTCTGCCATCACTGTCGAGGCACCTCCCCAGTGAGCAAAGCAGAATCCAGAAGGAAGCACAAACCACCCAGAGCCCCAGTGGGATGCCCTCGGGCACGCTGTAGAGGCAGGAGGGGCCGACTCACCTGCCCATCTTGCTGAAGATGGTGATGCAGCATCTGGGAATGAGGCTGCTGATGAGCAGGCAGGATATGGAGAAACGGGGCTGGAGCATAACCCGGGGCAGCACCAGGGTTCAGGGGCCCAGTCGATCCCAGAGCAGAGGGCAGGCTGAAAGGAGGTGGCGTGCCAGCATGGAATCCCTGCTTGTCAAAAGTCTGCATGAGAGGCAAAGGGGACACGGAGACCAGTGTGAGAGCCCCAACAGAGACCAGACAAAAGTGGCCCAAACAGACATCTCCTGAACCTTTCAGCAACCCCGTGAGCAAGCCAGGTCACATCGAATACCTGCAAGCCCTTCAGCAGAGGAGTTTCAGCTCCTGCTCCCACCCACATTTCTGCACTAATGCCTCCGACATTTTATTTTATTTTTATTTCCACAGCTACTGTGTTCCTCTTTTTCCCCTGACCTCTTTCTACTCAGCGGGACATGGGATGGCAGCAGCTGCCTGAAATCAGTCCCTCAAATGTTGCGGGAGCTCAGCCTGGAATTACTTGACCTACCCAAGGCAGTCCAACAAAAATATAAGAAGAACTTGCAGTAAGATTTTCCCCCCCACGGCCAAAGCTTGACCCTTAATGCTGAGTGTGTAGCTAAGAGCTGGCTTCCTACCTGTAAGCGTGGATCCCAGCCAGACACCAGTTCCCCCAGCTGAGGGGACAAAAATGGGAACACAGGAGGTGGATGTAAGCCCACTGCACACTACAGCTTGTCAAAGCACTTTTCTGCCTTCCCCATCAAGGTGTACGCTGAGCAGCACTCCCACCTGGGGTCATCGGGGTGGGCACTACCGACCAGTCTCTCTGGTGAAAAGCAAACGTCCTCTTGACCCGCCTGCTTTGGGGGCTATTTTGACTAAAAACAATAGCACCATCACATTTCACCTGCACCCAGGACAGAGCACACACAGGGCAGCGTGCAGCAGCACAGAGCTGCTATACCAGCAGCTGCCCTCAGCACCTGACGTGGCAGAAGTGGTGGGACTGAAAACAAGACCCCTCTCCAACAGCAAACAGAGCCAGCATAAGAAATGCCATGGCTGGTGACCCTGAGACCGACCCCAGCTGCCAGCACTCCCCAGGGACAGCCGTTGGGCTGGACTTAGGCCACAAGGGAGGAGGGTCCAGCGTGGCTCACCTGAGTCTTGTTGTAGACTGAGCCACTGATATCAGGCACACCTGTGTTACTTGAGGTCACAGAAACACCTGGAAAACAAAAAAAAAAAGCCACTGACAATGGCAAAGTCAACCACCACAAGTCCTGCTGTGGCTGCCAGACAGCCTGGTGGGGTTCTCTGTGCTCTCAGACCCACAGCCAGACCCATAGGAACAGAAGAAGGGGCTCAGCTCCTCGCTCCTGCTGCAAAGTGGGAAACCAGCCCACTGTAGGGATAAATCACCCACGTCTGTGACCCAGCGGTTACCGCTTGGATCAAACGCTCTTCACCAGGCAGCAGCTGGCGGCACTGAACTCTCATTTAAGCTCGTGAAAAGCCAGCTTTCCCCTAGGATTAGGGATGCATTTGGCTCTACTGCAACATTAGAGAGCTCTCCAGTAGTGGGCTGAGCGATGAGACTCGGCATCTGCTACACATTTGAGCCCTTGTCCTTTCACATTCTGCAGAAGGGTGAGGTCTGCACTGTCCCCCTGCCCGGAGAGGATTAATATCACTGATTCAGGCCAGCTTCCACCTGGACCAGCTGGTGGCACAATAGGCTCAGAAACACTCAATCACCAGTGAGGTGGCTCTCAAACCAGCCTCTTATTCACAGTCTTATAAAGACTAGCTCTAATCATTTCACTTGGATCAGAATAAAAACAGCAGTTCCTTTGGCCAGTGAATCAGAGGACTGGACTCAGAAGGTGTGCACTGCTCTAAGGCTGTGCCCTTCCTAGGACACTGCTCTTTTTTGGATTGCTCCTCCACAGAGCAGGATCAGCACTTGGCTGAAGACAGTCCAGTTGGTGTTTCAGATGCACAACAAATGCTTGGTATTTGCTTAAGCCCAAGGATGAACTAGTTAGTGCTAAGCAGTTCAGTATATGCTTCTCAGGTCCAACCAGCATGTGCAGAATAAAGCTTCCATATAAGCTGTATAAATTCTTAAGCCTTTGCAGTCACAAAGGAAACATTTCCAGGCATGAAACAATGCAATGAGTTACAGGGTGTACAGACAGCAGCTGAAACAACAGCCCAGAGATGTGTGAACTGCTCTGCTTGCCTCTAACACTCAGCTATCTCAAGTGCCTACCAAGAAACTCAAGATCTAGCCATCGTTTGGCAGAGGACCATTTCAGCAGCAGCATCCAACTGCTCAGGCTTCAAGAACACGACACTGCTCCAGGACCACTACGCTTCAGCAAAGAAAACCTTGGCAGAGGAAACAGCTCATCCTTTCTCCCAGGTATAACCGTGGACAAAGCTGTGCATCAGCCACACAAATCCTTACGCAAAGATCAGCCATGAAGTTTAGAAGGAACACTGGGGCCATTAAAAAAGCATTTTGTGTACGGGAGATGGAGAAACAGCTTGGATCGTGACCCTGGTTTAGAGCTGGCTGCTGTGTTGACTACACAGCACTGGCAATAACTGGGAGCCTGCCCTACCGAACCCCTCTCAGGAGCAACCTCAAGTCGCAGGTGTTACCTTTCCCAGGTCCAGTGCCAGCAGATTTGTTTTGTGCTTGAGATGACCCACTGTAGCCTCCTTTGCTGTATTCTCCAGCTGCCGTTCCCTGCGTTAAGTCATCGTAGCCTGCCGGTGTGTACAAGACAAGGTGTTACAGAGTGCAAGCAGCTCTGCAGAGGCTGGGGTGAGAAGCGCAGTGGTAAGCATACCTGCTCCATAGCTGTGCTGCCCGTAGCCACTCGCCTGCTGGAAGGGAGTCGAGGCCGTGTTCAGGTTGACTCCGTGCTGTTTAGCAGATGCTGGAGGCACCTGGACCAAGGGAGGCAACAAAGGGCGCCGTTAAGCGAGGAACTGCACACAAAACACAAGGTCCCTCTGCCCTCTAGTGGGGAAGGCACCTCCACCTCACCACGGGAAACTCCATCTGGGAATGGAATTCCATCGGGAGCACCGGCAGGGACCAGGACACGGCACTCCCACCTCCAGCAATAACTTCTTGTAGTGGATTTCTGCAAGCCCCGAGTTTTCTCCTAAAGATGTCCCTCGGATGGCACTGCCATCCTGCCCCAGAACAGGCTGAACACTTCCTTCACACACTGACTGTAAACAGCAAATTCTTACCCACAAACGGAAAGAAGGAGCAACCACAGCGCTCTGCCTTCAGAATCAAACGAAACACCAACTCCTGCCCGAGGCTGTTTCACAAGAGACAGTCCTACAGGGCCCTAAAACAGAGTCATCTACCCTTCTGCCTGGAGCACCACCTCCTCCCGGGACTACCAGTGCTGCTTTCTGACTTAATGGGGCCTCCTCCCTCCTCAAAGGACTTCCGAAGCACTCTCAGCTTGCTGACTCTCCAGGGACTGGTAAGGGCTTTCAGGCACACTCAGTCCATGAGCTGCAGCTGTCTGCTATCTACAGTGACCTGCACAGGAGTCCATGAGTTCGGGCCTTTCAAATTTCCTGTCTTCTTGGAGAAGGGACTACACCCATTTTCTCATGCTTGCAAGTTTTTTGGAGACCCCTTGCAGACTTGGGAAAACAACACTACTCTGTTCTGGTGAGGCCCCACCTGGAGTACTGCATCCAGCTCTGGAGTCCCCAGTATGAGAAAGGCATAGACCTGTTAGAGCAGGTCCAGAGGAGAAGATAAAAAATTATCAGAGGGCTGGAGCACCTCTCCGATGACCACAGGCTGAGAGAGCTGGGGTTGTTCAGCCTGATGAAGAAAAGGCTCTGAGTAGAGCCTTATTGCGCCATTTTGATACTTAAAGAAACTTATAAGAAATACTTATAAGTATACTTATAAGAAAGATGGAGAAAAGCTTTTTACCAGGCCTTGTAGTGACAGGACAAAGGCCAACGATTTTAAACTGAAAGACTGTAAGTTTAGATTGGACATAAGGAAGACATTTTTTACGACAAGGGTGGTGAGACACTGGAACAGGTTGCCCAAAGAAGCTGTGGGTTGCGAATTGTTCAAGGTCAGGTTGGATGGGGCTTTGAGCAACCTGGTCTAGTTGAAAGAAGTCTCTGCCCGTGACAGGGGGTCTGGGCTAGATGATCTTTGAAGGTCCCTTCCAACCCAAACCACCCTGTGATTCCAAGACGTAGGTTGGGACTGGAGAGAGCACAAGTGGAGAAGCAGGAAGGGAGGGTTACGGTGTGTAGGGTGTCACACTTACAAACATGGTTGGCCCATACTGGAATGCACTGGGTACCCCGGGCACGCCAGCGTAATAAGGTAACCCAGTGTAGCTGTAGCCCGGGGGCAGGGTCGGGTTGAGGAAGGGCTGCTGAGTGGTGTGGTGAGTCTGCGTCTGGCTCTGCTGCGGCTGGGCGAGCGTGGTGGCAGGAGCAGGGGAGGCAGAATCCCCACGGCCAAATTTCGTTACGTCACCTGCGCAAGAAAGAACCAATCAGAAAAAGCTATCAAAGCTACTCCGAATGTGGTGGACTGAAAGGACTCAAATCCTCTGAATACTACAGAAGAGAGCACACCCTACACCTGAAAGGCTGCAGTTGGTCATGGGAAGCGCTCTCCCGGTCTCTGTTCCTGATGGCCACAGGGACATTGCCTGTTCGTGGCACAGAACACCGTGCCATGGCTAATCCATTGATAAAATGGAGATACCAATACTTACCCATTTCACACGGTCCAAGCAGATTCATTACTAGCAGATCACTGCAATAAAACGCTGAAAGCAGAAGGATGGCAAATAGCCAAAGAGCAAATGTTTGTTGGGTTAAAGTGTAACTCTCCTGGAGGTTAAACTGATTAGCTAAGCTTCATGGGCTGAAAGCAAGTTAGGATTTAGAAGCAGTGACGGGCATGTTTTTGTCAATGTCTGTTTATTTGTCAAGCATGACTAGTTAGATGTCTGGTTCCTCACACCACCAAAGTTCTGGAGACAGTAGCTGAAGGCCAGGAAAGCAAGGCTTGCATCGTGGGCCACCTTATTGAAGAAGTAGGAAGGGAAATTTAATTATTAACCCAAAAGCAGCCTCCTGAGAGAAGTGATTATGAAGCAGAAAACTCCTGAACACTTGCATTTTCTGGCAGCCTACAGAGCAGCACGTTCACGTGTTTTTTAGGGAGGTGACACACATAAATCACACCTATCTCATTCCCAACCAGTATTCCTTTTTGTTGGCTACCAAGAATTATGACAACACTTAATACCATCTTTATAGGAATTATAACGCCTATGGCTACAGTTTTAAATTGTAATCAAATGGGAGTGGATGAAAACTACTGACTGAACATCCTGGATGGCATTAGCATCATCTCTGCACTCTGGTAACTGAAGAGCAAGAGCAGGAATAAGGAAGAGCTTCTTAGACCACATGCTTTTGGGAATGATGTCTATTAGATTTGGGGAGGGTGAGGGAAAGCCTGCTAGATATAGCTCCTGCTGGGAACATACAAGTAGTAAACCAGCAGTAACGACGTATGGGGAGCTGCTAGGGGGAGGTCTATTCCAGTGTCAAAAAACGAAAGATAGCCAAGTTGCATTTTGAGAAGAATGACTGAGCTATGGAATATTTTTCAAGCAGCTGTATATGCTTGGGAAGGGCACTAGATGACACTGCTGTTTACATTCATAACAATTCTGCACTTATTCTCAAAGGCTGTCCACCTTAGACCCAGAAGAAGCCACATAGGAACTACTGACCAAAACCATGAAGAAACATCAGTGGCAGGGTTGAGATGGAGATGCTTGCTTTTGTTTAACTAGTTTGGACTGATGGGTTTAACTCCTTACAGAGGGGAAAAATGATTGCTTTTTCAGCAACGGCAGAATGACCTGCATTTAGAAACCAGCACATCTCACTTACCATCCTCATCTTTAAACAGCACTCACCTGAGTACGGATTGTTTGCAAGGCTCCCATCTCTGCCCGTCAAGGTTGCAGGAGCAGGGAATGTAATTCCGTAGTAATCCTTGGGAAGAGACAACATCTTTTATTAACAGGTGAAATGGTAACAAGAGGTGGAACAGCTCTTATGAACACTGCATTATATGCCTAAGAAAATTTTAAAAGGAAGAACTGAAGGAAGTTTGGGTAGAAGCTGACCTAATCGCTTACAACAGAGCTGATTTACCTGTACTTCAAAACAAACCTACTTTATATGTATTTTTAATTTTCTACACAAATACTTAACCTCTTAGCGGAAAGTTAATGGCAAGATCTAAATGCTTTCCCCTCCCAGTTCTCAGCTCTGAGCTGTCACCTTCCAGTCAGTCTGCACCTGGAAGAGCATCAGACCATCAGGGCCCAAAGACCAGGGGTAAGGCCAGGACCATAATCGCATCATGGCTGTAGTCTAAAGGTTTCACCCTTGAATCATGCTATGTTTTTGAAATGGAAATGTCAGCTAGGAAAACAGCACAAATATTAAAAAGAAAAA